>NC_089492.1:25845555-26149166 GCF_036850765.1 Saccopteryx bilineata
CATGACCCTATGGTCACTGGCTTGAGCGTAGGATCATAGACATGACCCTATGGTCACTGGTTTGAAGCCCAAGGTCACTGACTTGAGCAAGGGGTCACTCACTCTGCTGTAGCCCCCTGGTCAAGGCAATATGAGAAAGCAATGAATGAACAACTAAGGTGCCGCAATAAAGACTTGATGCTTCTTATCTCTCTCCCTTCCTCTCTGTCTGTCCTTATCTGTCCCTCTCTCTGACTCTCTATCTCTCTGTAAAAAAAAAAAAAAAGGAATAATCAGAAAGTCACCTGGAGCAGCCACTGCGGTGGCTGCCCTTTGACCCTTAGCTATAGTAGGACAGGACTATGCAACCAATTTCATCACGAAGCTCTTTAGTTAAGATGAATGTTCTGGTTGGGGCTCCCTGGGGCTCTGGCAATTCTGTGGGAAGAAAGTACCTTCCCAGAATAGCAGGTAGTGTGACTGGTGGATTCTTTTTGCATTTGGACTCAAACTAGAACCGTTTTTCTCCCAGTCTTGAGGTTTTTCTTCAGCCCTACCTAACGTCAATAGAAATGATATCTCTATCACACGATATTAATTAAAGACGCCTGTGGTATTTTATTTAGTTTTTAAAACCCAATCACTATTATCTCCTGAAAGCAATAAAGTGAATAGCCAAACTTATCCCCGGGATCTGGAAATCGGATAAAGACATCTTATTGAGACCTGGCCCCCAAGGTCATCGGTGAAGTCGAAAATCCTGAGCCTTGACTCTTTACCTATCCCCAGACAGGCTGAGGGCGCGGAAGGAATTTTCCCAGGGAGCGACTGGCCTAAAGGCCACCTTAAGTCGACGCTGCGACCGTCAGCAGTCTGCACCTCCAGGGCGGGGGCAGGTTAGACCACGAGGCGGCTCCGCGCGTTGGCCCCCGGTATGCGTGCAACGCACGCCCGCCCGCCCTGAGCCGTTTCCTCCAACGCGGGGAACCCGGCGCCACTGCAGTGCGCCGCGCCGCCCCGCCCCGCGTGGCTTCGGGAAACGGACCTGCGGCGCGAGCGGCAGGGCGCCTGCGGACAGGGGCCGAGGCTGCGGGTCCGGAGCCGGGACGCACGACCCCTGCGCTCGCCGCGTGCGGCCCGGGCCGCGCCCCAGCTCCCAGCGACCGCCCTTTGGTCTCCGCCCTTCTCCTTGCTCGGTTCGGACCCGGGCGGCGGTCCGCCGCAGAACCCAAGGGGTCGTCCAGATCCGAACGCGCGGGCGGCGAAGGCACCACGTGTCCGGCCCGGGCTGGCGCGGGCGGAGCGGGCCTGGCCCCGCTCCCCAAACCCGAGCGCACACCCGCGGCGGCGCCAGGCCGCGTCCGCACCCGCGCCAGGCCCAGTAGGGCCCCGGGGCCCCGGGCGCGCGGAGATGTCGCCTCTTGGACGGCGCGATGGAGCTCTTCTGGGAGAGAAAGGGTAAGACCAGTGCCCGCGGGCACGGGAGGACGGGTCAACCTGTGCAGTCCAATGAGGGCAGAGATAGACCTTTCCTTCCAGAGCGCGGGTGGGGAGCTGGCTAGTCCAGGACGCTCAGGTGACCCACAGAAGGAGGTCGTGAAAATTGGGGACTCCCAGCAGAGGGAGCCGAGGGACTGAGTGTCCCTGACTGGTTGGTTATTGAGATAGTTGGGGGGACTCCTCCTTGCAGCAGGTAAGGTTGACGTGGGTTTGGGATTCCCCTTTACTGCTTGTCCTCAGGAGTGGGACTTGCAAACGGTGCCTTTGAATAAGAAGATCCGGTAAAGGATTGATGGTCTCCAAGAGGAAAACCTCCATAGATCTCCCCAAAGATGTGGCTCGTTCAGAGGCCCCTGAGGACACTGTTCACCTTTCTGTTTCCTCAGGGGTTTTTCATACAGATGATTTGAGGTGAGGAAGGATAACCCATTTTTCATCAATATGTCACTAAAGGTTCTGTTGATGAGCCCAAAACATCTTTATGCTAGGTGGTGTCAACAGACTTGAATTTAAAATAAGAGTGAATTGGAGAGAGGAAGAGATCTCTGGGCTTAAATTGTTGCGTGGGATGAGATTTTTTTTTTTCTTTTTTTTTTTTTTTATTCAGTGGGAGGAGGGGAGGCAGAGAAAAAGACTCCCGCATGCGCGCAGACCTGGATAGTGGCGATGCTCTGCCCATCTTGGGCATTGCTTGGTTGCTCAGCAACTGAGCTCTTCTAGAGCCTGAGGCGGGCCTTTTGAGTCATCCTCAGCCCAGGGGCCAAATTGCTCCAATGGAGCTATGGCTGCAGAAGTGTGTGAGGGAGGTGTGTGTGGGGTAGAGAGAGAATGAGAGAGACAGAGAGACAGAGACAGAGAAAAAGAAGTTAAGAGGGACCCTGGCTGGTTTGCTCAGTGGTAGAGCGTTGACCCTGCATGTGGAAGTTCCGGGTTTGATTCCCGGCCAGGGCACACAGCAGAAGCACCCATCTGCTTCTCCACCCCTCCCCCTCTCCTTCCTCTCTCTCTCTCTCTCTCTCTTCCCCTCCTGCAGCTCTTCCCCTCCTGCAGCCAAGGCTCCATTGGAGCAATGTTGGCCGGGGTGCTGAGGATGGTTCCATGGCCTCCGCCTCAGGTGCTAGAATGACTCTGGTTGCAAGGGAGCGATGCCCCAGATGGGCAGAGCATCGCCCCCTAGCAGGCATGCCAAGTGGATCCTGGTTGGGCACATGCAGCAGTCTGTCTCTGCCTCCCCTCTTCTCACTTCAGAAAAGAAAAAAAAAAAAAAAAAAAAAAAAAAGAAGAAGAAGAAGAAGAAGAAGAAGAAGTAGTAGTGAGGGGGGTGTGGAGGTGTGGAGGAGTGTGGAGAAGCAGATGGGCACTTCTCCTGTGTGCCTTGGCTGGGAATCCAACAGAGTTATCCACACACCCGGTGGACGTTCTGTCACTGAGCCAATATGCCAGAGTCTAGATTCTTAAAGCTTTTTTTTGTTTGTTTGTTTTTAAAATTTTTCCATTGATTCAAAAAGAAGGGGTGAGGGGCTAGAAAGAAACATCAACTCATTATTCCTCCTGACCAGGAGCAAACCCTGGACTTCAGTGCTCCAAGAGGCGGCTTTATTATCCACTGAGCCACCAAGTGAGGACCACTCTTAACACAACCAGCAGCTCCAGTGTCTGAATCTCCCTTCTCAAAAAAGGGAAAAATTTGGACTCCACAGTTCAGAATTTTCAACTTCAAGTTTCTGCTCCACTATTGCAAGCTCAGATACTTGGCCAGACACATTTTAGAGATGTTTCCATCTTCTTTTCCAACGGGTGCCTTTGGAGGCAGAAGTAGCCAGGTAATTGCTGTGCCAAGTTTTCTCCACCTGTACATTTGGGAGAATAGTAGCAGCTATCTCCCCAAGAAATGGGTCCAAGTGAAATCATGTTTTTCACTCGCTTTAGATTTCACCACAGCAATATATAATCATAACGCAGCTTTTGATTACTTATGTTATTTGACAATGACACTATTTTAATGCAGAATACATTAGAAACACACTATTCAACCCTCCTGGATCTCCACATATTTAAATCATATTTTATTAACTTGATTTGCATGTAATAATCTTTAAAGTGATATTTTGATTGAGAACAAATAATCATATGAGTTCATAAATACTGGTACTGAAAAAGAAAATGAGTCCAAACCTTAATTTGTATAGATCAGCTACTGAGGCTGGTTGACAGTGAGTTGTCAGAGGTATAAATCAATTAGTGGCAAACTGAGAACCAGCCATCCTTGAACACCCATTCTGTGCTTTCTCTTACTTTATTAAAAGTATGTGAGATAAGCATGAAAGAGTCATTTTACAAACTAAACTGATTGGCAGGGCTTAAAGATGGGGTGACAATAAAGGGTAGCAGGATGGAAATCTTGTGATGACGGAATAGCTGTGCGTCATGATGGTCGTGATGATTACACAGAAGCACATAAGTGGTACACTGGCACAGAGCTGTATACACAGATTGCATTGACGCCACTTTCCTATTTTTTTATATTATACTATAGTATGTAACATAAAGTCATTGGGGAAACTGGGTGAAGGGCATATGGGATTCATCTTTGATATCTTTGCTACTTTCTATGAATCCATAATTATTTTGAAATAAAAAGATTTTTTAAAAAGTCACGTTGCTAGCCTGACCAGGTGGTGGCTCAATAGATAGAGCATCGGCCTGGGATGCTGGGGACCCAGGTTCGAAACACTGAGGTCATGGGCTTGAGCAGAGGCTCATCTGGCTTGAGCAGAGTCTCACCAGCTTGAGTGCAGGGTCGCTGGCTTAAGCATGGGATTATAAACATGACCCCATGGTCTCTGGCTTAAAGCCCAAAGTCACTGGCTTGAGCCCAAGGTCTCTGGCTTGAGCTAGGGATCACTGGCTCAGTTGTAGCCCCCACTGGTCAAGGCATATATGAGAAAGCAATCAATGAACAACTAAGGCACCGCAACTATGAGTTGATGCTTCTCATCTCTCTCCCTGTCTTTCACCAAAAATAAATAAATAAAAAAGTCATGTTGCTACTACATCAAATTCCAACAATGGCTATTTTGCATATCTGAAAGTACACAAAGTATCATGTTTTGTTCTGTATGCTATTTTAAGTATGTGATACAAACTAATGCCTGCATGCCTTTTATGCAATATTCTAAAACACCACATGCACTTCTAAGATATAACTACTCATGCTAGGACACCAGTAATTCCTGGAGATGCTAACTAGCATCTTAGTAACAGATATTAATTTACGGTTGTTAAAATTTTGGAAGACAGGAAGAAAGTGTCTCCTTTGAATAGTGATTATGCTAAAAATAACAGCCTGATGATTTTTTTTTCTGCATGAAAATACTGAGGCCTTCAGTATACCATTGGTCTTTCCTCCTTTTCTTCGTAGTGTGTTTTCTGTGCTTCAGGAGGTTAAAGAGATAGTTATTGCTGGGTGGAAGTGAGTGGAGAAAGGCTTCCTATAGAAAGAAACTGATGTTCATAAAGACTTCTCTCTTTGACAGAAGTCAGGAATTTAAATTAAGTAAATGACATATCTAAAAAAGTCTTGTGGACTTTCAGAGCTATCCTTACCAGCTTTGGATGGGTTTTTTTTTAAGGAGGGGGGCTAGCCACCAATAGCACAAACCTCAGAACTCCTAAATGCATTCCTGAAGAACATAGAAAACTAAAGTTCTGGTGGTGCTGTAGGCTGAGTGCTTACAGGTCCTGGCAAAGGAGGGGAAAGTCCTTGTCTGCACACCTCCAGCCAAAGAAACATCCTTCTCCAATGGAGAAAACACCATTTCCAGAACCTCAGTTATGCTAGTACACATCACAATTTTACTATCAGAATACAAATTCAATGACTATTTACCAACTCTTATTACTGTATTAAAATGGACACACTATATATTTACTTAGCCTTTATGTAAGGAATAATATCCATGAAATACCAACCAGGTTTTTAATATGTCAGTTACATTTCTCCAAATATGTAAAATAAATATGTAAATTAAATCTGTAACCATAGCGTGTGGCCCCGTGATACAGCCAGCACACACTGGAACGGTGCACACAGGCTATGCTTTTGGGAGATGCCTCGCCCTGGTGGGGGAGGCAAGCTTAGCTCCTCCCCTGAAGCTCTTGACCAGTGGTTAAGAGGAGAGAGACTCGGGTCCTAAGAGCCATATGAGAAATGTGCTATTATTCCATCTAGAAAAAGAAATTTTATTAACCTTTTAAAATTGTAAAATATGCCTAAAATTAATCGTATCAGAGTGGAGCATCTCAGCAAACATATTTAGCTCTGTGGAAGCTAGGAGCGATACTTGGTATTTATGTCTATAATTTATGGTAATGATTATTCAACTTGTCTCCCAGGCTTAGTAACCAAGTTTTACATATGTGGCCTTGTTCAGTCTTTTTGTTTTCAGAGATTGGTAACTCAGTTTGCTTAAACTATAGTACTCCCTCCGTTTCCATGCAATCTGTTCCAAGATCCCATTGCATACCCAAAATAGCACATAATACCAAACCCTGCTATGTTTTTTCTTATACACACATACCTATGAAAAAGTTTATCAGTTAAGCTTAGTAAGAGATCAGCAATAATAAGTATGAGTAAAATAGAACAATTATAGCAATATACAATAAGAAAAAGGTATGTGAATGTGGTCTCTCTGTCTCAAAATATCTATTGTCTAGTACTCATCCTTCTTAAGATGACATGAGATGATACAATGCCAGCGTGATGAGATGAAGTGAGGTGAGTGACGTAGGCCGTGTGATGTAGTGTTAGGCTACTACTGATCTTCTGAAGGTATGTCAAGAAGAAGGATCGTGGCTCTGGCCAGTTGGCTCAGCGGTAGAGCGCCAGCCCGGGGTATGGAAGTCCCGGGTTCAATTCCCGGCCAGGGCACACAGGAGAAGCACCCATCTGCTTCTCCACCCTTCCCCCTCTGCAGCCAAGACTCCATTGGAGCAAAGTTTGCCCTGGCTCTGAGGATGGCTCCATGGCCTCCACCTCCAGTGCTAGAATGGTTCAGTTTGCAGCAGAGCAATGCTCCAGATGGGCAAAACATTGACCCCTGGTGGGCATGCTGGATGGATCCTGGTGGAGTCTGTCTGACTTCTAACTTAGGAAAAATACAAAAAAAAAAAAAGAAGAAGGATCGTGTGTTTTGGGTGATCCTGGAATACTGAGCCATGATGATGCTGATGTTTGGCTATCAGGAGCGATGATGTCTATTCTTGGGGAAATTTAATGTCTTTTCCCACTGTGGTTGACCATAGGTAATTGAAACCATTGCAACCAAAAGCACACCTGGCAGGGGTGGGGATGGTGGTGGGACGGGACACTACAGTGTATGGCAGTTGTTTGTTGTAGAAATCCCCTTGAAAAAAAGTCATGAATGAGGAAAACTTTGCATTCTCAAGGTAAATTTTGTGAAAACTATATGAGAGAAGATAGTATGGAAGAACTGTAACAACAATTCTTAAAATGTTTTAAAAGAATTTTAACTCGTTGTGCTTCTGCTGGTTCCAAAGGGAACGTATAAGACCATCAGACTTCAGTGAGAATGTTCACTCATCAGAAAGGGGGGGAAAAACCCGTTTTCCTATAATAATGTGTGGTTTATAAAGGCATTCTTTAGGGCCATGATTCTTTTTTATTTAATCTATTTTCAAACGTTAAAATAATCTGTTGCTTTGTTTTTAGCTTTGATTCTTAAAAAATTTTGGCTCACCTTTTGGACAATTGAAAAATATTTTCCTAGACTTTACCTACCAACAAAATCCAGATTTGATAGGAAAGGATGATAATTCATTGACCAATACTGAATCGATATAGGAGAAATAAATTCAGTCACAATGTATATCCTCAGTTATTTCTGACCTTTCGTTTTTAAAAACATAATAAATTGCCTGACCTGTAGTGGCATAGTGAGTAAAAGCATTGACCTAGAATGCTGAAGTTGCCAGTTCAAAACCCTGGGCTTGCCTTGTCAAGGCACATATTGGAATTGATGCTTTCTGCTTCTCCACCCTTCTCTCTCTCTCTCTTTCTGTGTCTCTCTCTTTGTCTCCTCTCTCTAAAAAATTAATAAATAAAATCTAAAAAAAGTTTTTAAAATAAATAAATAAAAACATAATACATTATTTACAGAATCAGATGGGATTATTTTTAGTACATGGTAATTTTTTAAAATAAATTTTTTAGCCCATCCCAATGCAGGTATAAAAGGAAGAAAATGTGTTAGAATAGACTCATTCATAGTCTATCACTAGAACTTACCATATTTGCCAGCTTTTGAATTGCAGTCTGTTGACTCATGATGGGATTTATAAACAAAGACAAGGTATTTTTTGGTTTTTTGCGCTTTTTTTAACTCTTTTTTTTTCTTTTTACAGAGACAGAGAGAGAGATAGACAGGGACAGAGAGAGATGAGAAACATCAATCATCAGTTTTTCGTTGCGACACCTTAGTTGTTCATTGATTGCTTTGTCATATGTGCCTTGACCGTGGGCCTTCAGCAGACCGAGTAACCCCTTGCTCAGGCCAGCGACCTTGGGTCCAAACTGGTGAGCCTTGGTCAAACCAGGTGAACCCACGCTCAAGCTGGAGACCTCGGGGTCTCGAACCTGTGTCTTTCACATCCCATTCTGACACTCTATCCACTGCGCCACTGCCTGGTCAAGCAAGACAAGGTGTTTTTTTCTTAGGGAGAGTGATTCTAATATTGAAACAACCATTGTCAGATGGTAGATGATTTCTTTCATTTTTTTTTATTTAGAAAATTAAATTTAACAGGGTGATATTGATCAGAAAGAGTACATAGGTTTCAGGTAAACATCTCTATAGCATTTGAACTGTTTATTGTGTTGTATACCCATCACCCAAAGTCAAAACACTCTCCATCATCTCATACTTGTCCCTCTTTACTTCCCTTCCCCACCCTCTCCCCCAGAACTCCCTCCCCCTGGAAACCACTTCACTCTTATCTATGTCCATGAACCTCAGTTTTATATCCCACCTATGTGTGAAATCATATAGTTCTTAGCTTTCTCTGATTTACTTATTTCACTCAGTATAATGTTCTCAAGGTCCATCCATGTTGTAAATGGCAGTATGTAGATGGTAGATGATTTCATCCTCTTCTCTAATTTATTTGTTTGTGAAAGGCTAATTAACAGTAATGTAGAGTGTTTGGGCTGCTAAGTCACCAAAGAATTCAGCATGTTGGTGCGTATAGGTGTGACCATGTATCCCAAGTTGTATCTGCTGACTCTACAGCCCATCTGGTTTAGCATTTTGCCCCAACAGAACAGTAGGTGTATAATATTTTAGAAATAAAATTTTAATAAATAAATGTATTAGCTAACAGCACCCATTTGTCACAGTGTAGTGTGCTTTTCACACAAAATAATTTCATGTTGTATGATGGATGAATAAGAAAATTCAAAGAATGTGCATATAACTTAATGTCCAAACTGGGGCAAATATAAAATACAAACTCCATAAGAACAGAGATTTTTGTTTCAGTTTTATTCCTAATACTTGGAATAGTACTCAAGCGTGGTAGGTTTTTTGATATTTGAGTTTGGTTTTTGTTTGTTTGTTTTTTGTTTTTTTGTAACAGAGAGAGTGAGAGAGAGAGAGGGACAAATAAGGACAGACAAGAAGGGAGAGAGATGAGAAGCATCAATTCTTCCTTGTGTCACCTTAGTTGTTCACTGATGCTTTCTCATATGTGCCTTGACCCCTTGCTCAAACCAGTGACCTTGGGTGCAAAGTGGTGAGCCTTGTTCAAACCAGATAAGCCTGAGCTCAAGCTGGCGACCTCGGGGTTTCGTACCTGGGTCCTCCGCGTCCCAGTCCAATGCTCTATCCACTGAGCCACTGCCTGGTCAGGTGGGTGTGGTAGGTTTTCAATAAATATATGACTGAATAAAGGAAGATGTCTATTTATTACTGCTCACAAAAATTAGGGGATATTTCAAAATGAATATAAAGTGATAAAAGAAGCATTTGATTTTTTTTATTAAGAACATTAGAAAAGCAAATGACAAATCAAAGAAAGTTGTTCAATTATGCAAATGAGATGAAAATCCAACTTTTATTTTATTTTACTTATTTCACTATACAAAAGGCTGAACGTACTGGAGTATCTATACATTCCCTGATCCCCCAATTTTTATAAGCAGTGTATGTATACACACAAGTGCATTCACATTTATGGGAAAACATTAACATTAAATTCAAAATCCAACCCCAGTGTTTTTTTTCCCATATGATTTTGTGAATTGCCAAATTGCGGTTAAGGGGAATACTTCTAGTTAGTTTAAGAACAATCTATTTCATCAATGGGAAGATTCAATTATTCTTATACTGAGATTAAATTTGAACTCACCTAAGTGTAATACCTATCTCTGTTGCCACCCAACCAGAAATTCTCAATAATGATATCATGTGAAACTTTGCCAGATGCCTCACTGAGGTCCATATGCTTTTCCATATGTCCCAAGCCGCATTGTATAGGCCAGATTCAGTCTACAGATGTAGTTTATTTTATTTTAAAATTCAAGAGAGGCTCTGGCCAGTGGTGCAGTGGATAGAGCATGTTCTGGAGTGCTGAACTCTTCTGCTCGAAACCCAGGGTCACCAGCTTGATCCTGAGAGCACCAGCTTGGGCCCCAATTAGGGCATGTATGAGAAACAGTCAAGCCTGACCAGGAGGTGGCGCCATGGATGGAGTGTTCCACTGGGACATGGAGAACCTAGGTTCAAAACCCCAATGTCGCCGACTTGAGTGTGGGCTCACCAGCTTGAGTGCAGGGTCGCTAGCTTGAGCTTGGGGTCATAGACATGATCCCATGGTTGTTAGCTTGAGCCCAAGGTTGCTAGCTTGAGCCCACAATCGCTGGCTTGAGCAAGGAGTCACTCGCTCTGCTGTAGCCGCCCCCCCCCCCATCAAGGCACATATGAGAAAGCAATCAATGAACAACTAAGGAGACTAAGGAGCCACAACGAAGAATTGATATTTCTCATCTCTCTCCCTTCTTGCCTGTTCCTATCTGTACCTCTCTCTGTCTCTCTTTTTTTCTGTCTCTGTTACACACACACAAAAAAAGAAAGAAGGAAGGAAGGAAGGAAGGAAGGAAGGAAGGAAGGAAGGAAGGAAGGAAGGAAGGAAGGAAGGGGAGAGAGAGAGAGAGAGAAAGAAAGAAAAGCTAAAAAAATAAAAAGAAGCAGTCAATGGTGCACAACTACATGGAAAACCAGGGTGACGCTCCACTCTCTCAAAAAAAATAAAAATTAGGAGAGTTCATTAATAAAAAATTGTAGTTAAAATGTTTTTAATCAAAAAGATTCACCAGCATTGGGAATATAGTCAGTAATGTAATAATTGTGTGGTGCCAGGTGGATACTAGACTTATCAGAGGGGAACACTTTGGAATTTATATAAATGTCTAATCACTATTCTGTATGCCTAAAACTAATATAATATTGGATGGCAACTGTAATTGAAAAAGAAGAGGACTTATGTAAAAATATAAAAATCCAAGACTTTTGACTTCCCTGGGAAAATAAATAATAAAGTTAGAGTTAGTGGTATCGAGGCACAATCTAATATGCTCTCTTTTATAATTATTATTATTATTATTATTATTATTACTATTATTATTAAGTGAGAGATGAGGAGGCAGAGAGACAGACTCCCGCACGCACCCTGACTGAGATCCACCCGGTAAACCCCCTATGGTGCAATGCTCTGTCCATCTGGGGCTGTTGCTTCGTTGCTTGGCAACCGAGCTATTTTAGCACTTGAGGTGAGGCCATGGTTCCATCCTCAGTGCCTCAGGTCAACTTTGTTTGAATGAGTCATGGCTGCAGAAGGAGGAGGGAGAGAAGGAAGAGGGGGAGGGGTGGAGAAAGAGATGGTCACTTCTCCTGTGTGCCCTGACCAGGAATCAAACCTGGGACTTCCATATGCCTGGCCGACACTCTACCACTGAGCCAACCAGCCAGAGCACAACCTGCTATTCTCAGTGCTTGTTATCACTCATTTAATAGCATACTGGGCCACTTAGCCCATGCATGTCAGTTATCTGGGCTAAGTGAGTTTCTAAATTGGTGACTTCTGTCCTATTTCCCAGATTTACTAGTCTTAACCCTATCTGTTAAAAAGAGAAAAAAGAAAATAAAACTAGACTTTCCCAAGTTATTCTTTGGAGCACAAGCTTATCTCTAGGTATCACTTTTTGCTTTTATAAGTGCTCAGAAACATCTTTTTATTATTATTTTTATTATTGTTTTCAGAGTGAGAGAAAGAAAGAGAGGAATAGACAGGAACAGACAGAGAGGAAGGGAGAGAAGTGAGAAGCATTGACTCATAGCTGCAGCACCTTAGTTGTTCATTGATTGCTTTCTCACATGAGCCTTGACAAGGGGGGCTCCTGCTGAGCCAGTGACCCCTTGCTCAAGCCAGTGATGTTGGGCTTCAAGCCAGTGACATTTGGGCTCAAGCCAGCAACCATGGGGTCATGTCTATGATCTCACACTCAAGCTGATGAATCTGAGCTCAAGCCAGTGATCTCAGGATTTTGAACCTGTGTCTTTGGTGTCCCAATTCGGTACTCTATCCACTGTGCCATGGCCTGGTCAGGCAAGAGTCTTCTAATTTTTGAAACTCAGAAATAGATTCAGTTGCTAGATGTCTAACCTCTTGGCATCTCTTCTTATCTCCAGGATTCTTCAAAGACATTAATGGTGTGTTATTGTAATGCTGTGAAAATGCTATTTGAAAGGTGAGATTATAGAGCCTGGATATAATTTGTCTGTGAGGTGAACTGAATGCCTTAAAAACATTAGTACCCTTACCTGACCTGAGCTAAACTTTTTAGTTTGGAGACCATTTTGCTTGATAGAGAAGTAAAAGAGTGGCTACAAAATTCTGTCTTCTCTTAGTGATCCATGTATATTAAATGAACTGCAACAAGTCATGCACTTTTACTTTTCTGTCTTCAAATATAATTTAAATGAATATTTTTCTCATTCTTATTGTTTTTGCAAATTATAGCTCAAAATTAAGTTCTAGTCTTCCTGACAATACACAGTAGTGTTTTGGTATATCAAGTGTTCCTGGAACCAGAGGCTTGGATTTTTTAATTTATCATAATAATAATAGTATTATCATAATATTTAACTCATTTTTAATTATTTATTGATTGATTTTTAGAGAGAGAGGAGGAGCACGAGAAAGAGACAGAGACAGAAACATAGAGCTCTGTTCCTGTATGTGCCCTGACCAGGGATCAAACCTGCAACCTTGGTGTATCAGGATGATGCTCTAACCAACCGAGCTATCCAGCCAGAGCTTACCTCATTTTAAATTGATTAAACACCACTATTTTGTGTGATATGTGGTGATGATGTGAAGAAGAGATTACAAAATAAGAATATATTGAACCCCTGATGTTCAACCACCAAGTTGCATCTATAAGATGAATACAGAAAGGGAAGAAGTGATGTTATCTATTTCTCTGAAATTATAGAATAAAATATCCATTTAACCTCAGAAGTGCACAAATTTTCCTATTCCCTGAAGAAAACTGCAAACCTTTGATGACCCAACCAAAGATAGTTACCTGAATCTAAAACCATACAAATCAACTAAAGTTCAGTTCACTAATGGTGAGCATGTCTTTCCCAAGGGCAGGATGACATCTTTCATAGCATGAATGAAGAATGGGGTGGAAGGTAATATTAACTTGCCATCTTCCTTGTTCCTTGGTTTAACTTGTGCCCAGGGAAACTCAATTCATAATTTTATCAATTTCACACCATTAATACACATTAAACTAACTTTAAAAGGTATGATACAATAGTCTAAGTGAGTAGGAGCCATTAAACCTAATGACACTTAAATGCATTTATCAGAGTGACGCATGTCTTTAAAAGGCCATTAAGTTTTTCTGTAAGACAGAAAGGATCTGAAAGTATAAACCTTATATTATCCAGCTGAACATTCTTCAGCATTCATTTGGTCCTTAAAACATACTAAAAAAGAAGAGGATACTATAAAGTTATTTCTTACATTTTAAACTCAAAAGCAAGTTTCAGTGCTCTGGGTACTTTGTCCATGGTGCTGAAATGGGCTCTTTGTCAATGGCCCTACTACAGGGTCAGACGGGGTGGTGGGGAAGATTGATGTTTCTTTCAGTTAATGACTCATAAGAATACAAATATTGACTTAGAAATGAATGTATCGTTCAGCTACAACCAGCATAACAGAAAAATGTGCACACATTACAATTTTGTGTATTTTAATAATGTGCAACACAGAGTCTGAATTGGTCTGAATTGGCAAGTACTTGTTTTTAACCTATTTGAAACTACAGTTTGGAAATTTTCCTTTTTTTGCTCCTACACTTGATTTATTGAGTTATACCAATAGCAATAGTATTCGACAGTTGTCAATTTCTATTTGATTTCCAAAAACTGCACTTTGGATTTTCTTATACCTATAATAATTCTTTTTCTCCTTGACTTGTTTTATATTTCCCCAGTACATTAAACTTCTTTTTTCTTTTTTACAGTTAGGTTTTTTTCTCTTATGCAGTTAGCTTTTTTTTTCTTCCATTATGATATGCCTTGATCATAGATTCCACTGCCCTCAGGAATATTTTCCTCTTGTTACACTGCCTGCTTTTGCTTACCAGTGAAAATTTTGCACACCGGGGAGAAGGAAGAGGTGAAAAAATTCAAAGATACACACCACTTCTTTAATGGACAGCCACAAGAATTGGAAAATTTCTTTTCTCAGTGTCTCAAACACATCTTTCCAAGAAGATAACACTAACATGACCACAAATTTCCATCTGTTCAGATTTACACATTTATCATCTGACTTGTTTTACTAGTACACAAGGGAGGTTCCATCTCGGGGGTTTATTTTTTCCACCTTCGGATACAGTATTGGAGCTGAAAGCTTTGTCAGACTGTATCAGTGTTGCCTGAACAAGCAGGAATTCAAACTGCGGTATTAGCATTAGCATTCCGCTTAGAACAAAGGGAGGCGCCAGGAGGCTCTCCACACCAGCAGATCCCTCTGGCTGCCCCCAGAGGGTAGCCTCAGCCCTCTGCCTCGGCTTCTTCTCTGTATGTCTCCAGCGGTTGGCTCCAGAACAGGAGCCTCGTGTAGTTCTTTTTATTCTCTAAGCCACTGCTTCTTGGTTTCCTCATTGCCGGTAGGTAAGTTTGTTTGTACTGATGAGGGAGGAATATTGATTTTCCTAGGGGGGGTTACATTTTTCTTAAGGGTTTGTCATAAAAATATTAAGAAAAGCATGGTGAACAAAACTACATTTGGAAAGCATTGCTGATTTTTCCGGAGAGCCAAATTTGAGGAGTTGGAAGGGATCTGAAGAAAATGCGAGTTTCCAAGTGAGCATTGAAACAGCAAAGAATTTGCTCGGTCTGATTTATGATTCCTGCAAAAAAAAATTAACAAATCATGCATTATAAAATGTAACCGTAATTTTTCACTTTGGTAGAAGCAGCTTTCCTTTTATCAAGCCATACAGAACTGCTTCTTCCATTCTTCACTGAGTATCTCTTACCTGGTTGACAGGAAGACACTGCTGACTACAATGGCACCTTACTTAGCCGCTCCTGCACCGGCTAGCCAGGGCAGCAGTTGAGTGAGTTGTTGAGCTCAGTGAGTTTCTATCCAGAGTTTATTCTTGACTGCAGACTTTTTTCAGCATGCAACAGAATGAATTCTCTTGATCTAGAAGCATTTATTAAATTAATATAAATGTGGCGTTATGTGTTTTGCAATTGTACACCATTGAATGCTTTGTAATCTGAGGGTTTCCATACCTGCTTTCTTGGTTGGCGGCTATCAAAGAATAGGATTAATAGGATTATCTGCCATGAAGTAAAAGTGTTGTACTATGTATTTGCTAAATGATCTAGTATGTGGATTTTCAAAAATAGCTACCATGGATTTAATAGTCTAGTTTACAATGTGATAGAGACTCTTGCAGGTGAAACTGGACTTAAATATAGCTGTTTCCTTATAGGCTTCAGTCCCAGTTGTCACGAAATAGATGCCAATTAAACTTCCAGCTCAGTAAGGTGGAAAGGAGTTGTTGCCTACTGCCTCATGGCAGCTTTCTCTCTAGTAATCTTCTACTGCTTTTGTAGTTTAGACATCTAGTCCAAAGTGATAGTGTTATTGTTACTCTTCAAGTTATCTCATTCTAACAACATTGAAAGCTGTCATTCTTGTGCTGTTCCTAATTCCTCACACCTACCTGGTGCCCCAAAGCTCATCTTATTTGAGGTCATGTGGCTATGATAGCAAAGCAGTTGCAGAAAAGAATCATGCCATCGGTGTTGATAGAAACAAAGAACGATGTTTCCCAACCTTAGCTGCACATTAGAATCACATGGTGGGCCCAGGCAGCAATATTTTTTAGTTTCCTAGGTAATTCTAAGATTCAGTCAAGGTTGAAAACCATCACCTTAGAAGAATTATCTCTCTGCATAATTTTTAAAAGTCATTTGAAACTGCTCTCCTCTCCACTCCAGGCAGCAATATTAGATACTAGTGATTATTCTTTTTTGAGAAAGCATGGAGGTATTTAGGTTGATCCAAAAATCTTGACTTACAGGGCATGATGAATAAAATAAATATCATAGAGCTGCAAATGTATTTAGCTTTGAGAATGTAAAGCAAGATGCGTTATCTAAATGCTGGTGTATTTCGGGTCAGGTATGGAAAAGTAAAATTAAAAAGGCTGTTTAATATTGCTTTTCTATATCTCAATATATCAATAACTAAATATGAAACTTGAATTATCCAGCAATGGTTATCACATTTCTCCAGTCCCTGGAACCCATCTCAGCCTATAGTTTGGGAAATACCTAAGCAAGTTTTCCTCATCTACAAGAAATGGCTCGATTTATTACTTTACTTAGAGGGTTACTGAAGGGTTAATGGGATAATGCCTAGTAAGTGTCTGACCTGGTGCCTGACACACAACTGATACTTAATCTAAGTTAGTTTTCCCATTCCTTCTTCAGTCTATTTATTTTAACATTAAAACCATTCCAGGTTAACCTTCAGGCAATGGATATGGAAAAACTAAGTTCCATATATAATATTAATTCCTCTGTTGTTTTTTAAACTGATGAATTCAGAGGTTTGCCTGGAACAGGATGTGTATTTCTTTGTATTGATAATTCACTTTGAAATAATTAAAGTAATTCAAAGTAACTAAAAAATCATGCAGAAAATACAAAGTTGATTAAGTTGCCTAGATGTTAAAATAAGAAACAGGAAATTATTAAAATGCATTTTTATTTCAGTAAAGATACTGCAGAAAACATTTTAAAATTCTCTTACATATTTTTTTTTTTTTGTATTTTTCTGAGGCTGGAAACGGAGAGAGACAGTCAGACAGACTCCCGCATGCACCCAACCGGGATCCACCTGGCACACCCACCAGGGGCGACGCTCTGCCCACTAGGGGGCAATGCTCTGCCCCTCCAGGGCGTCGCTCTGCTGTGACCAGAGCCACTCTAGCGCCTGGGGCAGCCGCCAAGGAGCCATCCCCAGCGCCCGGGCCATCTTTGCTCCAATGGAGCCTTGGCTGCGGGAGGGGAAGAGAGAGACAGAGAGGAAGGGGGGGGTGGAGAAGCAAATGGGCGCTTCTCTTATGTGCCCTGGCCGGGAATCGAACCCAGGTCCCCCGTATGCCAGGCCGACGCTCTACCGCTGAGCCAACCGGCCAGGGCCTCTTACATATTTTAACTGAAAAATTTCCATGGATTAATTTGCATGTTATTTTTAAGGTGCTATAAATTCTGTTAGTTTTGTGAACAACCATGGTCATTGATTGGCACAAGTTCTTTAAAAGGCTTCCAAATCTTAACTCATTTGTATACTACTGTGTATTCACGGCTCAGAAAAATTAGAGGATCAGGGAACATGCAGATACTCCAGTACTTTCAGCCTTTTGTATAGTGCATTTTCACCAATGAAATAAAAGTTGGTTTTGCATTTCATTTGCATAATTGAACAACTTTCTTTGACTTGTCATTTGCTTTTCTGATGTTTTTGTTTAATAAAAAAATCAAATGTCTTTTTTTATCACTTCATATCCATTTTGAAATATCCCCTAATTTTTGTGAGCAGTATACTTGCCACCATTTAACCAAACACATATTTCTAGCTTTTTTTTTTTAAGTTTCCTTAACAGGGAAAGGATAATCTGAGATTTTAGCCAGTTTAAATGTTGACAACAACTGATTACTGCCAAAGCCATCCACTGAATGCCACATTGACACCCTCTTAATGACACAATCTCATTTCCTCTTGGGTGTCACATCCACAGCTCAATTTATTAAAAAAAAATTAAGTCATTTTGTGTGTGTGTGTGTGTGTGTGTGTGTGTATTTTTTTTCTGAAGTTGGAAACTGGGAGGCAGTCAGACAGACTCCCGCATGCGCCCGACCAGGATCCACCCGGCATGCCCACCAGGGGGCAATGCTCTGCCATCCAGGCGTCGCTCTGTCTCCACCAGAGCCACTCTAACACCTGAGGCAGAGGCCATAGAGCCATCCCCAGCGCCTGGGCCATCTTTGCTCCAATGAAGCCTCCGCTGCGGGAGGGGAAGAGAGAGACAGAGAGGAAGGAGAGGGGGAGGGGTGGAGAAGCAGATGGGCGCTTCTCCTGTGTGCCCTGACCGGGAATGGAACCCGGGACTTCCGCATGCCAGGCCGATGCTCTACCACTGAGCCAACCGGCCAGGGCCAATTTAAGTCATTTTTAATCATACAATTCCTAGATATCAAACTGTAAATCTCAAAGCAGAAATTGTTTTTTCTATTTCAGTTGGATTCTTGCGAATTTATACAGGGTGGGCAAATGTCGACTTACAGTTGTGATTACAAGGATAAATACAGTTTATCCTTGTATTGTTATTAATAAATTATAGTATTATTTTCCACCTGAACAACTGTAAGCCTGCATTTTGTGTATAAAATATGTGCTGTAGTGTGAATTGGAGTTAGACACCTGCCATTGGGATTGAGATCTCGGCTTCTAAGTTGCTCAGCTACAATTTATTAAATGTACAACCTTAAAATTACTAACATTTGACATTCTTTCTAAGAATGATAACTCTGTGAGAACTTAGTTTATTAATGTCAGCAACTGTTTTCCTGGGATAACAACTATGAATCTGCCTCAGATATATGCTGAAGCGAGAAATGGGTGAAGTCACTTCTCAACTCCATTTTCATAACTTTTTTACTTGTTATTAAAAGTATACCGATGGATCAGGGAAAAGATACCTAATATTAAGAGAAAAGGTTTTCATTCCTATTCTTAAATTACATAGGACATTTTAGCACCCAATTTATTATTTCATGTAAACTTCATAAGTGGGTTTTTCAAAAAGGTTTACACTAATAATTCCTATTGAATTGGAGTAGGGAAGGAGTATGCTATCCTCGTTTTTATAGTTAAATATTAAGTACTCATAGCATCTTCAATGCATATTAATTAAATCATAGATTTAAATCAGTTGTAACATCCTTATAATTTTATTTATATTTCAGAAAAGAATATTTCTGAAACACGTAGAACACACAGCTTGAAAATTTTCAAATGCTGTAATCACTCAAATTATTTTAGGGTAACATGCTATTGGCCTAATTCATGTGGCCAAAAATTTAATTTCAGTGGAAGTTGGAACCCACTGAAGCATTCCTATAAGAACATACCTAATGAATGCCTCTGCTGTCTTCCTGAGCTGCCCTCCAGCCCACCCTGAAGAGACCCTTTGAGGTTTAGGTGAGTGTACTTCTCAGAGGACACATCTGAGAGAATGCTCCATGGGCACGTGTTTCTTCTGTCTCTGATGGTATGAATAATGAATAGGAAGCTTATGAAATATGCACTCACACAGCCTCCTTCTGTTTTTAACAAATCACTATGCCACACCCATGATAAGGAGAAAACAGGAGAAATCTGAAATGAAATTTGTCTTGAACTTAATATGACCTTATCATAAAGAATGGTTTTCTGGATCTAAATATGAGTTTGCTCTATCAAAAAGAATTATTATGGAAGATAAACCAATATCACACATTTGAAGTCAGGATTTTCATACCCAATTACTAAGCTATAAATTGCAAAGAACGAGTAGCTTTATCAAGAAGATTTATAATTTGAGAGGTGTTGTTTCAAAAGAACATGTAGATACTATGATCTTATTCCCAGAGTGATATAGTATATGGAAGAAAGGGAGGAGTGGAGGGAGGGTGAGAGAGAAAAGAAGGGGGGGAAGGGGGGAAAATCAGGGTTATGTGTTAAAAACTGATATCATGGCAGAGATAAGGCCAATATTCTTTAATTAAAATTTTAATTTTTTCTATTTAAAATTTTTAAATTGATTTTAGTATTCTAAAGGAAGGGGAAAGACAGAGAGAAAAACATTGATTTGTTGTTTCACTTATTTATGCATTCATTGGTTGATTCTTGTATGTGCCCTGACTGGAGATTGAACCTGCAACCTTGGCATATTGAGATGACACTAATCAACTGAGATACTTGCCCAGGGCAAAAATTTAACTTAAAGATACTATATTTGAACACTGATGTTAGATGTGAACCATCATTTATGTCTTCGTTCAGTAGTATTCATAAAACCAAAAAATACACACTAATAGGCTCATCAAAGATAGTATAGTAAGAGGCATTTTGAATTTAAATGAGCTAGAATACATTAAAATGATATGTAAAACTAAAATATATAAGGCTATATTTAAATTATATTTTTCCAGCCTGACCAGGCGGTGGTGCAGTAGATAGAGTGTCGGACTGGGATGCTGAGGACTCAGGTTCGAGACCCCGAGGTCGCCAGCTTGAGTGCGGGTTCATCTGGTTTGAGCAAAAGCTCACCAGCTTGGATGCAAGGTTGCTGGCTCAAGCAAGGGGTTACTCCGTCTGCTGAAGGGCCCCTGGTCAAGGCACATATGAGAAAGCAATCAGTGAACAACTAAGGTGTCACAGTGCACAACAAAAAACTAATGATTGATGCTTCTCATCTCTCTGTTCCTGTCTGTCTGTCCCTGTCTATCCCTCTTTCTAACTCTCTGTCTCTGAAAAAAAATAAATTACATTTTTCCAGAATTTTCTTTTTAGAAATATAAAAAGTCTGATTTTAATATTTTATTACAGTAGAATTCTAACTTTTTACAGCTCAATTTGGATATTTTTATTGGTATAATGATTCATACATATATGTGTTGGTAATAGCCAATAACAAAATCTAATTTCTCTATCATAGAAATTAATTTATTTATTTATTTATTTATTTATTTATTTATTTATTTTTTTTTTTTCTGAAGCTTGGAAACAGGGAGAGACAGTCAGACAGACTCCCGCATGCGCCCGACCGGGATCCACCCGGCACGCCCACCAGGGGCGATGCTCTGCCCACCAGGGGGCGATGCTCTGCCCCTCCGGGGCGTCGCCATGTTGCGACCAGAGCCACTCTAGCGCCTGAGGCAGAGGCCACAGAGCCATCCCCAGCGCCCGGGCCATCTTTGCTCCAATGGAGCCCTGGCTGCGGGAGGGGAAGAGAGAGACAGAGAGGAAAGCGCGGCGGAGGGGTGGAGAAGCAAATGGGTGCTTCTCCTGTGTGCCCTGGCCGGGAATCGAACCCGGGTCCTCCGCACGCTAGGCCGACGCTCTACCGCTGAGCCAACCGGCCAGGGCCAGAAATTAATTTATTTACAGTAAGAGTTCTGTTCACAATTCTGTTACTATCACTAAGCTTTTCTTTATTCTGTCTAAGTCTACTAACCCTCCACATTTATATAGAAAATAAATATGCCTGTAATGAACATTCATCCATTATTGAAGATAAAAGTGCTTTGAATGCAGTAGCATGTATGGATGTCCCATTTTTTACACGTGTCTAAGATTTAGGCTTAGTCAACAGCACACAAAGACAATTGCCATTTAAGCTAATAAATAATATCCTTCATCTGGAAATTATAAAACCAGTGGATGTGCTTTTTTCTGATATAAATACTAGCCTCTGGCTGCATTGCATTTTCTTGGACAGGAAGAGAAATGGAAAGAGGAAGGAATCAACCTGAAGAAGCTTTTTATTGGTGGAATCTCTAACTTGCACCCCAGAAATGGAAACATGATGTTTGAATAAAACCTCCCGTGACATTAAATCAGGAATGACAAAAAGATGTTTTCCACTTGAAATTCAACACATTGATATGTTTTATGTACTTATACTGTGTAAATGTAATTTACTCAATCAGATTTTATAGGCCTTTATGCCAAGGCCAATAGATATCTTCAATCTCATAGATCAGTTGCTTCATAGGGGAAGTCAATAAGTGAGGGATATAAACCTGCCTTTCCATTGCCTGGTAAATTTTTGCTCTCTTTTTCAATGTTTCCTTTTTCATAGGCACTCACATGCTTGACAAGTGGGTGAATTTCAGTCCATTGGTACCTAAAAATCTGATGCAGTTGAATTAAATACACATATTTACTCTTCCACAAAAAATACATAGTACAAATGAAGGGGATTTCAAGTTATAAGTTACTGAGCTTGAGTTCGCAGCATAATCTTTTTCACTGTGACTTTTGAAGGGCTATCTAACCATTCAGTATTGCCCTGGCCCAGTCTGAATTGCAACCATGTTTGCTGGCAATGGTCTGAAAGAGCAGGATACTGTTTTTGCTATAAATGACACCATGAAGAATATGTGTTTTGGCTTCATTTTTCTTGTTGGGAAACTGTGGAGTGACATCCCCCTCAGAATCACCTCTTACCCTGATCCTCCTAGCACGCACACATATGTACAAAGGTGATAGACTCACATTATATGCAGGGTTGAGGTTTTAAAGAAAGCATGCAAGACAATAAAGTTCAGTTAGTCTCTGAAAAATTTTTAATTTGGCTGTAAATTCACTGTTCAGCCAGTTTCTTCTAGCATCAGGATAGGTTATTTTTTGTTAGTTATACCAGAGATGAATGTGTTTGGGTTATAATCAGAACTCTTGTATAAAATTATTTGTATCTTTAAACACTAGAAACACACATGGCTCAGTGAGACGAGAAATCAAGAAACAATAGACTGGCCCTGGCTGGTTGGCTCAGTGGTAGAGCATCGGCCTGGCGTGCAGAAGTCCTGGGTTCGATTCCCGGCCAGGGCACACAGAAGAGGCACCCATCTGCTTCTCCACCCCTCCCCCTCTCCTTCCTCTCTGTCTCTCTCTTCCCCTCCCGCAGCGAGGCTCCATTGGAGCAAAGATGGCCCATCTTGGCCCGGGCGCTGGGGATGGCTCCTTGGCCTCTGCCCCAGGTGCTAGAGTGGCTCTGGTGGAGACAGAGCGATGCCCCGAGGGGCAGAGCATCGCCCCCTGGTGGGCAGAGCTTTGCTCCCTGGTGGGCGTGCCGGGTGGATTCCGGTCGGGCGCATGCGGGAGTCTGTCTGACTGTCTCTCCCCGTTTCCAGCTTCAGAAAAATACAAAAAAAAAAGAAAAGAAAAGAAAAGAAAAGAAACAATAGACTCACATCTCCCATTTCACTTTTACTCCCAGGTCTAAGCAGAAAATGCCTCCATTATTAAAAATCCCCCACCCCCAAAAATGAATTGTTGAATTTGATTAATTTAAATGAGAGTATGACAAGACTCCCCAGTGTGCCAAAAAGCCCATTAGTCTTTTCAAATTACAAGGTATATGGTGTCAGGCCAGCTCTCTTTAAGAGTTTCCCAGGAAGCAGCAACACACACAAGGAACTTGAGCCTTGACATAAAAACGGTATGAATTTGAACGCCATTTCTACCAAACACATCTATTTGGACAAATTACTTCAACACTTTGAGCTTCAATTTCCTTAATTATCAGATGTGGATCATAATACCCATCTCAAGCAACTGTTAAGGGTTAAATGAGAGAATTTTCATTAAGCTCACTATAGGATCTACCAAAAAATGGTAACTATTGATATTATCAATGATTAGAATGGTTCTTCGAGGTGTTTTTAAAAATTTGTTACTTAAAAAAACCACTAGAAGGTAGTAGAGAACAAAATAGTTTATATACATTGTTCCAGATGCTGCCTCTAAAGTCACCATGTTCTTGTCCTCACAATACATCTTGTCTACCTTTACTGTCATTTCAAAGTAAATGTATAAACCTAAAATCATGGGATATGTTTTCACTATTCTTAAATTCTCCAAGTTTTACATATGATAAAAAATAGGGTATACTAGGTATAAGATGCTATATTTCTGAACTGCTTTAAAGGAGAAAGATAAATACAAATCTTGTTTTTGATCTTATGTGGTCAAAAAAGGTGTTAGGCACTATTTAAAACAGGAATTACTGCATCTTCCTTGTGGTGCTATATAGAAAGATACCAAACTGATGGTGGTGAGGTTTTAGTGCCTTTCTTGCTGATTTACGGAGTCTGGGTTACTATAAAAACAATTTCAGTAAACATCCTTGAAATATATCTAAGTGATTTCAATCTGCTACATCTTTTCACTCTTTGTTGCATGTAATAATGTGTGTGAAAGTCGACATTATCATTATAGTATACCAATTTCAAACTAAAACAAGATCTTTGAAATTGAGAAGTTGGACACCAGAGAATAGTAGAGGAATCCAATTCATTTTTCAAAAGCTACAAGCTCTTAGGAAAAGCAGGTGTTGATATTAATATTAATGAGTGTGTATACTCTGAAACTAGAGCTCATACTGTATTTGTAAATATGTAATTTTCAGACTTTGAATAGAATAGTGATTTTCAATCAGGAACAGTTTTGCCCCCTGGGACATTTGGCAATGTCTGGAGGTACTTTTGATTCGTTAAGACCTTAATGGGGGCGTGGCGGGGGGGGAGCAATTGGCATCCAGTATGTAGAGACCAGAGATGCTTTTAAACACTATATAATGCAAAGAGCAGGTCTCTGCAACAAAGAATTATCCAGCCCAATATGTTATTAGTATTGATGTTCAGTAACCCTGGAATAAAGCCATGAACTTTCAGAGGCCATGATGTTGCGACACTGGGTATTTTTCATCACCACTCCATGTCACTTAGAGAAGAGCTCTCTGCCCAGAAACACATCAGTTGCCTAGGCGTTCACCTTCCATTTTTAGAGCGGCAGATTTTCCGGAGATTTTAATTAAAGTATGTGCCATGTTCACTCAGCTTCTTCACGAGTTTTAAATGTGCTTTGGAAACTAAGCAAGAAATGTATACACTCTCAGTAAAGAGAATTCGTAGAAAACAAAAACAAGAGCAGGTTTCTAATTTTCCCTCCCCCATATGGCCTTGATGGATTCAAAAATGGGAAGTGTGAACAGAAGCATTTGGAAGGATTGGTACAACGCCTTCAAGACATGAAGCCTTTGATTACATGATCGCCATTTAGAAGTGTGCTGAAGTGCAAAGAAACTGCGCCAGCAGGAGGACTCGTTTGAGATTTTAAAAACCTGAAAAATAGTTTCATAGAGCATGTACGTGGAGGGTTACAAACTCGTGGTATATGTCGTAGAGCCTTTGTGCTTAACTGTCACAAACCTATGACTTTTCCATAACTAATGGTGAAGAAAGAGCCGATAAAGAGCAAGAAGGAAATTTGTTTATATTAATTAGCTGATTCGGAGGGAAAATGGAGCCTTTTACTTTTAATCTATAATTATATTGGATTTGCCTGTGTTAAATACAGCTAAAAAATAAAACATACAGCTCTAAAACCAGTAAAGGAAACATGTTTTATCCATTAAAGGGTTTAAAACTTTCAGTCATGAGTAACATTGCTAGAAAATTATCCAAATTGATTGCTTTGTCTAACTAGTTTATCTCCAATAAGGTAGAGTTAGTTGTGTTATAAATACCAAAAAAGAAAAATGATTTTGAAGGTTTGACTAAAAGAGAAAATATTTATTAATAATTTTTATATTGATTACATGTTGATATGATAATATTCTGATTATGTTGGGTTGAATAAAATACATTGTTGGTTAATCTGTTTCTTTTTATTGTTTTTATATTGCTACTTCAAAAATTTAAAAGTACATTTGTAGCTCATTATTTTTATTGGACAGTGCTGGCCTAGAGCATTCAAGTATTTATTTATTTATTTATTTATTTAGCATGTACAGGAGAGACAGAGGCAGAGAGGGGAACAGAGAAGGACAGACAGGAAGGGAGAGAGATGAGAAGCATTAATTCTTCATGTGGCACCTTAGTTTTTCATTGATTGCTTTCTCATATGTACTCTGACATGGGGTTGGAGGGGTTCCAGCCAAGCCAGTGACCCCTTGTTCAAGCCAGTGACCTTTGGAGTCAAGCCCGTGACCTCATGCTTAGGCCAGATGAGCCCACGCTCAAGCAGGTGACCTCGAGGTTTCGAACCTGGGTCCTCAGCAGCCCAGGCCAACAGTCTATCCACTGCACAACTGCCTGCCTGGTCAGGCCAAGTTTTATTTAAGTAATTGCTTTCATCATCAAAAAAGAATTTAAGAAATTATAATATGAACACATAAGAATACAGTTTCCTAATCATTTTATGCTATTATGTAGCATCATTTACATAATGTTAACGGTTCCTCATTTACATAATATTAATGTTTCTCCATTTCCCCATTTCTGCCCTGTAGGAACCTTCTGATTCCATTCTTCCAGACCCTGCTGGAACAACCTAGTGCTCTCTCCTCTGATCACAATGTTGTCCTATTGTCCCACCCTCACCTCCACCTCAGCCTTCTAAGAGCTAACCCGCCAGGAAGGGGTCTCACCCACTTCTCAACTCTTCTTAGTACTCTGACCTGGTACCTGCCTTTCTCTGAGTGTGCTGCTCCTAACACTGGGCCTCCGGGCTGACAACAGGGAAGCACTGAGTCAAATTGGTCTCTTCACTGCAGAACTTCTTAGGGGCCCTTAATAGATCATTCTGGATTGAGAAACTTTAAGTACCCATTTGGTATACAGTATTGCCCAGCCCTTTTGACAATGAAGTGCATTTTTTGTGTGTTTATGTTCTCTACACGTTTCATAGGATTGAGTTTCTACAAACACTCTTTGAGAAATAATGCAGCACATACTCGCTTGTGGCTTTTGAAAAATATCTTGATCCGAGCTGTTCTATAAATCTTATATCTCTACTTAAATTTTCAAAGTTTTATATTATATATACTATAGTAACATATACCATACATGGTGTTTTTTTTTTAAAGCCAGATATCATCTTGGGTGGCACTATGCAAAATTACTAATCACCTGTTGATTTAGCTTAATGTATTTAGTGATCATACTACATGTGTATTAGTCCTATTAATGATTATAGCAATACTAGTTGGACATTAAAATAAGGTAAACAGTTGCACAATACTTTTATATTTAAACTCTGATTAGTGGTAGAAGTGCAGGACAACCTACAACCTGTTCAATATGGAATAGTACAGCAACACTAAACAAAAGCAATAGATACCATGGCTATTCCCTTGCAGGCAAAAGGGGTCAAGTTGCTGGATAAGATAAGCTGGGCTCAAAAAGAAGACTAGAAATAAGAGCAAAAAAGAGAACTTAAAATAAAAAGTGTGCTAGGGAGAAGGAGAAACAAAGATGAATTATAAAGGACCACCAGGAATATTTGAATTGTGATCAAATGACTCCATTAAAAAAAAAAAGCACTTCTATCAAATATTGGTTTGGTCATATGTTAAATCTAAACTCATTCTTTTCAAAATTATCCACTCAGTGAGCAAATTCAGAAGCCTAATTGATTCATTACTATTATACACACTGCACTGACTAATCAAAATTAGAATGCAAATAGTCCCTGATTTAGGATAATTTAACTTATTTTTTTTCACTTTATGATGGTGCAAAAGCAACATGCATTCAGGAGAAACCATACTTTGAGTTGTGAATTTTGATCTTTTCCCAGGCTAGTGACTATCTTATGCTATTCTATCCTGTATTGTCCTTACCAAGTCAGTCCTATCTCTGCCCCAATTCCTTTGTCTTTTTTTATATGCTTGACACCTCACCCCCACCCCAGGTTAGAGGAGTGAAGGAGACAGAAGAGACTGTATTTTATGCATCATTATATTTCTGGTGCTGGTATAATTCACTTCTTATTTGCAGAATCCCTCGTAGTGGCATGAAACGTTGTACTGAACAAAAGAGTAGCTGTTTTCTCTATTTCCATCTCAAAAATCAAGGGTGTATCAAGAACCTAAGTTTCCCTTAACTCAGGATACATATTATTTATGACTTTTTCTGTATAATAAAATATTTTAATCCATTGACCGACGTGTGTATTTACAATCTGTGTACTATGTTTGGGGACAGGCACTTCGGGAGGGTAAAGAGGATGTAAAATACATACTTCATTTGCCTTCAAGACTGAATAGGAAAGAGAACAGATTCCTAGAATACAAATGGAGAGTGAATGCTAAGTTCTGTGGTACACACACTCTATCTAGTTCAGAAATGCAAATGGCAAATGAGCTCAAATAACCAAGGAAGTTCGCAAAAGGAAAACCAACTTTGGAGGTTATTAAAGCTAGCGGCGTGGTTTACATTGTGTTCTAATAGACATCAGAGAGCCCATGAAGATTTTTAAGGAAAGGGTCCACAAGATAAATCCTGTGGGAAGATTGGACTCATGTAGCTCAATCCGGAAATAGGTTAAAATAGGGGAAAGGCTTTGTAAAGGAAGACCAAGCGGAGACTGTTGACATCAACCTAAGCCTACCCTGTCTCTCTATAGCAGCCAACATGCACCAAACCAGGAGCAGCTTTTGACGGGAGAACAGACAGAACTTGCTGACTAACTGAAACAGGAAATTAAAAGACGTGACTGAGATCATCAAAAATGACCCCAGGGTTTTGAGCACAGACAAAAATAATAAAAGCTAATGTTTTTGAGCATTTGTTCTGCACCAGACAGTGTTTTGTGTACTTCGTGTGAATGTTTCTGTGTTTTATGATGCATTTATTGATGTAAATACTAATATTTTCTCATTTTATAAAAGGAAAATTTACAGAGGAAATGCACCTTGTCCAAAGTCACAGCTGAGCAGAAATTTTAATCCAGGTAGCCTAGATCCAAATCCCGTGCTCTGAGCTTCTGTGCTATTCTCTGGTTCATGTCTTAAAGAAATAAGGGGGGCATAGAAACATTTGGGATGAGTTGCTAATTTGGGGAAAATAAAAAATGATTATTTCTATTTGAAATAAAGTTCGAGTATGGGACAACAGTATTTCCAAGTAGACAAGTCCAGGTGAAATTTGGGGATGAAGAACCTCAGGTTGGACAACATGGAGTTCTAAATTTAACAGTAAGCATCACAGAGAAACCGGAGGTTCTCAAAAGAACACAGCGAAGACATCCAAGATTGCAATTTTTCAAAGCTATTACTTCTTGGAAGCAATCAGTTGGATTAAGCATGCGTATTGGTAGTTCATGTTCTTTGACCCCAGGCCAGTGTTCCACAAACATCACTGATCACTCACCTCTATTATAACACAATTTTTGAGCATACCTTAGTCTTATTCTCCACTCTTTTCACTTAATAATGCAGCTAATAAAGAGTTCATACTGGGAGAGGAGGCAGGTCTTTCATTTTCAGATTTGTTTCTCTGTTCACGATGAACATGAACTTCAATCTGTAGGGTTTTTTTATTTTATTTATTCATTTTAGAGAGGTAGAGGAGAGAGGGAGGGAGGGGTTGGGGGAGAGAGAGAGAGAGAGAGAGAGAGAGAAGGGTGGGGGAGGAGCAGGAAGCATCAACTCCCATATGTGCCTTGACCAAGCAAGCCCAGGGTTTTGAACCAGCGACCTCAGCATTCCAGGTCGATGCTTTATCCATTGGGCCATCGCAGGTCAGCCCAATCTGTAATTCTTTTGCAGGGCAATTTTAAAAGCCAGTTCTGCATTTTTGTTGAATTCAAACTATTCTGTATAATCCAGGCATATGTACGTTGCACTCTGTTACAGCACACTGTGCTCGATACCACTGTCGAAGCCTGCAGTACAGATCTCTCTCCTCCTCACTTTGTGTGCACAGGTGGCACCAGACGCCTGATATAAAGGCTAAATCATGGCACTAGTTTCATTACATTTACTAAATACCATAATTTTTAATTTGCAAATTGCCACATTAGCATTTCCTTTCCACACCCAATAATTTCTCTAGTTGTTCTCTACCCTGTCAGGGGAACTTCTCTGCACTTTGGAGACCACTGACTTTATCTTAACTCTCTCAAGGGTCAGAAGTCCTTCCTCAATACTCATATCCCAACATTCGCTGAGTAGTGTGAGATCACTGTTCCTGTACACTGTATGGTGTACGCACCTTTGTCCAAAACACACTCAGCCTTTTCCTTTGTAAATTAGTATCCTTATAGATTTAGTCTCCTCATGCAACATCCTCACTTTCTTTTTGTTCTATTTTAGTTTTTCTTTTTCCTTTTCATCTCTGTAGCGTCAGCCCTCTCCTGGTTTACATTATAGTTCTTGAGATAAGATATCAAAAATTTCATAATCTGTCCAGAGTGAGCCACTATAGGCTTGTATGTGACACATCTATGTTCACTCCATGTGTCTAGAATATCCTTTGATAATACCCAGAAATTCATGTCTTTTCCAGCTCCACTCACTGTGGAATGAATACCTCCTCTGTATTTGTCAAGAGTAGCAGTAGTATCAGAGTAAGATATGTACTCAGAAAAATAAGTTGGAGATTAGAGTCAAATGGTATGTCAAAAATATTTATTAATCCTTGTCAAATGAGTAGAACATATTAATTAGTGTCTTCTTTATTTTTATTTAGGCTATTGCATTTAACTTGTTTTTAATTCCTATCTTTTCATATTAATCACTTGTTGTTTTCCTGCAGCTTGGATTAAAAATTTTCTTATGCTTATGCAGAGAGTGATCATAAAACAGTTACACAGACTGGCCACACTACACTTGGAAATGTATTCTCACTTGAGTCATAGAAAATAACTCTTAGATTGATAAATGGTGAGTGTGAATATGTAGATATCAGATAACTGGGAACTTAAATTAGATTATTTGTGATAAGACATGATACTGACATAATTTAGAAAGTTTGTTATATTAAAATAACATAATTTTTACTAGGTGCTGATGGAAGTCATTTATTATTATTTTAAATGGGGAAAAAATGAAAGAATTTATAAATAACTGTGAACCAACTTTCCTCCTTGACTACTAGGGAAAATGTATTCTACTTTTTGATTTGTAAACAAAATTATGGTTCTGGTTTTATTTTAAATTCAACATCAATGTGGAAAGATGTCTTTCTATATACTTCATACTAAAAAGAAAATGACACCCAATTGATACCACCAGAAAATGACTGAGAATTAGGAATGGTTTTTTGTTGGTCTTTTGTTTTGTTTTTTAGGTAAGAGAAGGGGAGATAGTGAGGCAGACTCCAACATGCACCCCAACAAGCTTCCACCAGACCACCTCATCTGGGGCTGATGCTTGAGTACTAAGCTATTTTTAGCACCTGAGGCTGATGCGCTCAGACCAACAGAGCTATCCTCAGTGCCTGGGGCCACATTCAAACCAATCGAGCCACTGGCTGTGGAAGGGGAAGACGGAGAGAAGGAGAAGAGGGAGGTAGAGAGAAGTAGATAGTTGCTTCTCCTGTGTGCCCTGACCAGGAATTGATCCCTGAATGTCCCCACACTTCCATACACCAGGCCCCAATACTCTATCCACTGAACCACCAGCCAGGGCCATAATTAGGTGTGTTTTATAGTCATTTCATCAAAACTGTCTAGTTAATTGGCTTATTGGCTGCTTGATTCATAAAAGTTTAGTTTGATATAGAAGTAAAACTAATTTTTCTGTTCTTTTCCATGCAGCATTTCGAGTTTTACATGACAAATGTAGTTAGGGTCTTCACGTGACTTAACAGTTTTACAAAAACACCCACCTCTGTTTCTAATAACTAATTGTAAATACATATTTTTTTCTTTCTCATACTAACAAGCTCACTAGATTGCACCTATTTACAGGGAACTTCAAAGGAGCTTTAAGACTTGGAAAAGGAGACATCTAAGTTAAAACAGGAGTAGAAAGGGGTAACAGAATGACTTAGGGAGGTAAGAGTTAAAAGAATGACAGGCAGATGAAAAGGTCCTATGAATGGGGTTGTGCTTGGTAAGATTTATTGTTCTCTGTGTACAAAAGGGAAAAACCAAATCAGGTCACTGTGGAACAGAGTTTCTTTGTCAACACTGTGGAATCCCCCTTGAAAAAGGACAATATAAATAAACACTTAGGCAGTGAAACGCAACGAAGAACTGTCAGCTTTGAAAAGTTTCTACACCAATCACATTGGAGAACTTCACTTGAGTAGTCATGAATGGAACTGTAGGTGTTGAGGCAACCGAGAAGCAACCGATTGCTGAGTTGTTTGTTATTGCCTACACAGTGGACAAACTGGAGATTCTCTCTGCTGAACTCTCTCTCATAGCCCAATTTGACGTTCGTCCTGGAGTAGACTTGGGGCGAGACTACCTTTCCGAAAGTAAATATAAGGCCACCCACATCACTGGAAATGTCGTCAAACATAATCTATGATCACTGTTCAGCAAACCGGGTACTTTCCATCCTTAGTAATGGGTCTGAAAACACAAGCGCTGGTGGCTGCAGAATGAAGTCCACAGTCTGTGTGGGTAAGATAGCTTTGCCAAATGTTAAATTACTGAGTTTAAAAGAGGCCAGGCAGGTGAATGCAGAAAGTTTGAGGAATATAACTCTTAACACAACCTCGGAGCTTGGAGTGGATGTAAATGACAAACATATTGCTTTAATGGGTACCAGCATTCACTCTAATCTCCAAATAAGAAGGAAGCTTCTGACCCGATCAAGTAGGAAATGCTGTAATTTCTATACTTTGTCATTCAATACTATTGACATTTTTACTACACTTAGATTTTTCTTTGTAACTAACAACAAACAGCCCTCTTTTATGTGAATTAATGGAGTTTGTGGAGGAGCACTTGGCAACACTGAAGAAAGCAGATGGAACACACTGGTTCTAGCCTAAAATAGGACAGGCAAAGCCCTCCTGCATATGGTTCCATGTTGTGGAAATCATGGTCAGTGAGCAAATCACAAGTCCAGTTTCCAAGTAAGGGTGTTAACCAGCCTAAAATTTGTTCTACGTCTTGCACTCATCACTGAAACATTAGACCTACTCTCCAAACGGCATTGTCTCCCAGGAGGGCAGTGCATTTGGCTTCTTGCCATATCATTTCTCGAGAAGTGCTACTGTGCTCTCAAAAGGATGAAGAAAGGGATCTCGTATGGTCCACTCGGTGATTTACTGGCGAGGACGGAAAGAAACCCAAAGATAACAGCTTCCAGTAGGATAGGCCTAGAATGGGGGATAGCATTGTGATTAAACGTTTTAGAGGGAGAGTCCTCATTTAGACTAATGCAGTTCAAAACTGTGGGTATCACATTTTGGGGATCTCCAGAAAGAAGATGCATTCCAGGGTTTAAAATTATTGGCTATAAAAATACGGCCACCAGATAAACAAGCCTTAAGAGAAGAGGCAGTCAGACACCGTGAAATGTTGATGAGTCCCTGTGAAGGGCAGCTATGGTCAAATCACGTGCGTGCTCTCCCTTGGGCCAGAGAATGGGAGCGCTCAAAGGCTGCCGACTGAAAAGCTCTCTAGACAAGAAATTTGGCAGGAAAGCTGAAAAACTACAAAGAAAAATTCCCAAATATTTATCATATGATTTGTATTCTGCAGTCATTTCCCGTTTCAATGGCAACAGTGGAAAGGATGAAATCAGGTTGCAGGAATAGAAAACTTAAGAAAGGGCTTGAATATCTAATGCACAATTTTGTGGAGGGCCCAAAGCCAAGAGTTCACCGGGACAGACCTTTTTCTTTTCATTAAAGCTCACCAGAACAGACAAATTACCTTCTGGCAAAATGTCATCAGAAACTTCAGTTTTGCAGGAGAACCATATTCCTTCTGATAAAAACGAAATAAAATTTTCTGCTTGACCCCTCCCCCCCATAAATCACCACCCTTGCTGACTATCTTTGTAAATTATGGAGAAGTGGCTGTTCTGTTGTAAAGTGTAAAAATAGAGCTATTACGGAAAAATAAAATGAAGACATGAATACATTTCCTACCATTAAGGGGCTGTTGTGTGTCTGTTTAGTTTTTAATGTTTATAGAAACAGCAGTGTTCTGTAGAAAGGGAATTCAAGGGATTCAGGCCAAGGGAAAAAAGACTGGCTGGATTTTCACTTGATCACATTTCTTAATTATAAAGAAAAAAAAATAGAGCATTTGTTCTGTATTAATAAATAGGATTCTTTTGTCATGTTTATTTCTGTTTTGGTTCTTGATTTATCTTAAAATAGAGTTTAAAGCTAGAAATTGAAGTATTAGTATATGAGTCATACCATTACCCTATAAGTAAATGATCATATTTTATTTTGTTATTTAAAAATTTCCCAAAAGAATGCTCATGGTTTAATAATCGGGTGAAGTTCATCATTCTATTCTTATGCTAACTGATCATATAATGGACCAAACTCTACTTACTGCTTCATGCAAAGACACAAAGTAAAATTTAAAAATCACACCTGTTCCTACTATCAACGCAAACTACTTAAAATTTCTCCCAATATTTACCTGAGTTCTTGGTACATAGCAAAGAAAAGTTCAATTAATATTTGTTGAAATATGAAATTACTTGAAATTACTTATTCATAAAAAGCCAGAAATTCACAGGGTAAAATTTGCAACAGTAAAGGTATAACTGTGTAAGGCAATTTAGGTGAGTATTACAGAAACTTACTTGTATCAGCACCATGGTGTTTAGCAATAAGTAATCTTCATATTTTCAAACAGTATTTTCAGATGTTCATTATTTCATCATTAAAAATCAAAACTAAAAACGGAAGATTCTTAATAATTTTATTTTTTATTTACTGATTTTAAAGAGAGAAAGAAAACAATGATTTGTTGTTCCACTCATTTATGTATTCACTGGTTTATTCTTACATGTGCCCTGACTGAGGTTTGAACCCACAACCTTGGCTTGTTGGAAGTATGTTCTAACCAACGGAGCTACCTGGCCAGGGCTGATTCTTAATTCTATATTTATTTCTGATTTGCCACATTTCACAGTCCTTCTCTATACAGGTATTTCTTAATATAGAACTCTGTGGAGAGGACTACTAACATTAGAGTAGGCAGAAAAAAAAATTGAGTAATTTATATGCAAAAATTACAGGTGTTTTCTAAAGTTTTAATGAACTCACACTTTTGTACTTAATATCTCAAGCATTAGGAAATTGGCTGCTCTCAAGTATATTTAAAAAGATTTTGTGCAATTGGTCCTTCTACCCAGAGTCTGTTCAGAGAGAGGCTTTATGTTCCTAAGGAGCCAAGCATATCAGGGGGAAAAAAATGTTAGCACAGAATAAATAATGTTCTAACTTTTTTATGACAGTGTAAGAATGGACCAATGCCTTTGTTATGTGATTTGCATATGCAGCCTCTTTAAAAAAGTTTTTATTATTTTTTTTACTTTCAATGTTTCTTCTCTTAGAAAAAAATATATGTAAAAACTGCTTACATGTAGAAAGATAAAAAATGTATGTAACCAGAAGAAAATTAAAAATTCATGAAATCTCAATAAAAAAATAGATTTTGTATTGTTGGGTTTGTAATATTTTCTTGCCCAAGTAACTAGTCATTATAAATCATAAGTTTTGAAATAAATCTAGCTAAATCATATATACATTTGAAAAAGTTGCATTTTTCTGAGTTTATTATAACATTTAAAAGCATAGCAATGCAATCCTATGAATATTTAGAATTGTAAATGAGTGTCTTTAAAAAACAAATTCTCGGCCCTGGCCGGTTGGCTCAGCGGTGGAGCGTCGGCCTGGCGTGTGGGGGACCCGGGTTCGATTCCCGGCCAGGGCACATGGGAGAAGCGCCCATTTGCTTCTCCACCCCCCCCCCCATCCTTCCTCTCTGTCTCTCTCTTCCCCTCCCGCAGCCAGCTGGGGCTTCATTGGAGCGGGGATGGCCCGGGCACTGGGGATGGCTCCTTGGCCTCTGCCCCGGGCACTGGAGTGGCTCTGGTCGTGGCGGAGTGACGCCCGGGAGGGGCAGAGCATCACCCCCTGGTGGGCAGAGCATCGCCCCTGGTGGGCCTGCCGGGTGGATCCCGGTCGGGCGCATGCGGGAGTCTGTCTGACTGTCTCTCCCTGTTTCCAGCTTCAGAAAAATACAAAAAAAAAAACAAAACAAAAACAAATTTTCATCTAGATTTGTTATTGAGCAGTTCTTTTATGTGCCTTGACGGGGGATTGAACTGACAACTTTTGCACTTTGGGATAATGTTCTAATCAACTGAACTATCCAACCAGAGCTAGATTTGTTTTTTATTTTAATGCTAAACATCTAATAAGTTAAAGGACAATATAGGAGGAAAAACTATAAAAAGAAATCATGAAAATACTTTTTAATTTTATTCTGTTCCTTTTTTATAATAAACTTATTGGGATGACTTTGGTTAATAAGATTATATATAAATTTCAAATGTAGAATTCTATGATCTGTAAAACTTGATTTTACTTTCCTTAGTATATATAATTTTATAATGTTTTTGTGACACATGATCATATATTACATCAGGGGTCCCCAAACTTTTAACACAGGGGGCCAGTTCACTGTCCCTCAGACCGTTGGAGGGCCAGACTATAAAAAAAACTATGAACAAATCCCCATGCACACTGCACATATCTTATTTTAAAGTAAAAAACCAAAACGGGAACAAATACAATATTTAAAATAAAGAACAAGTAAATTTAAATCAACAAACTGACCAGTATTTCAATGGGAACTATGCTCCTCTCACTGACCACCAATGAAAGAGGTGCCCCTTCCGGAAGTGCTGCGAGGGCCAGATAAATGGCCTCCTGGGGCCGCATGTGGCCCGCGGGCCATAGTTTGGGACCCCTGTATTGCATTGTGTATCCACAACCCAAAGTCAAATCGTCTTCCATTACCATATATTTGATCCGCTTTACACCCTCCCCTTTACAGCCCTCACAACCTTCCCACCTCCTTCCCTCTGGTTGTTGTCTGTGTCTGTGAGTTCAGTTTTATATCCCAGGTAGGAGTGAAATTATACAGTTCTTAACTTCTTCTGACTTATTTCCCTTTGCATAATATTCTCAAGGTCCATCTACGTTGTTGCAAATGGCAGTATTTCATCTTTTCTGCAGATACACAATGCAGTATACAGGTATACTTTTTCAAAGAGAATTCTTTGAATTTTCACTCAAAAGAAATGTCCATTAAAATGATGAAGCTAAATTAATATTTTATAATAAATAGGATGAAATGTATGCATTTTCTCTGACAGAAGCTTTTCAATTTACACCAATTTGGAAGTTATTATTTTACTTGATCATGAAAATATTTTTTAAAGTGCTCTTTCATTCATGCAAGCCCAAAAGCTAATATAGCTTCCATGTTCATTATATTTTCAACATGGTTTTATCTTTCTGTGACATTATATACATATGTAGTTTCAGCAGAAAATATTTTCAAAGCCAGAAATCATTCTCTCCTATTTCACACTCAAGACCAAAGTAAATTCCATGATTGTTAACAAATCAAATTGTCTTAGAGGACATTAGGAATTGGACTTTGGTGATGGGAGATGGTTTAATGTTTGTGAAGGTCAAAGGGAGAATGTTCTATGTAAAGGGAACAATATTTGTGAAGGTCAAAGAGAAAGTGCAAGGATTAGATCATGAGGGATCTTATTAGTATATGAACTTGATCTTGAAGGCAGTGGTAAGCATTAGAGCATTTCAGATGGGGTGTAGGGTGGGGGTGATTTGTACTTTAAAGAGATCATTCTGGCTTCTGTTTAAAATGTATGAAGGGGGCAAGTCTATAGACCAGGTTAGAAATCCAGGCAGGAAGAGGTGGATTGAGACATATGCACATTTTAAAGATAAATAAGCAGTAGACTAGATTGAACTGAGGTTCCAATTAGTTGTAAATGTGAGAGAGAAAGGAGATTTAAGAATACCACCCAGGTTCCAAGATCCATGTGATGACAGCACCTATTAACCTAGGAAAGACAAGAATGTCAGCTTTTAGAAGTATGATGAATTCCATTTGGAATGCAGCGAGTGTGTGTGCCTTGTGGGATATAAAGCCAAAGTATCCAGATGCATTATGGAACAGAGATGTGGAGTTATGGAATTTATGGAAGAGCTGCCTATAAATAGTAATTGAAGCAGTTGAAAAGAAAGACACTACTTGGGGAGGAAGTCAGGATGAAAACACAGGAGGGTCAGGGCTAAAAAACCAAGGGACACCAACATGTAAGGAATGGCCTGAAGGGATACTAGGAAGGAAAAAACAGGAGGGCTGAGTTACAGAAGGAAGGCAGTTTTTAAAAATGTGGCAGTGTTTATGCCAAAGGCACATGAGCGATCAAAATTGGGTTAAAAACTAGCTGTTAAATTAAATCACATAGAGAGCCTTGGTGACTTTGGGTAAGAGTTGTTTAGTAGAGTGGTGGGTATGTGTAGTTGAGTGGAGTGGGCAGGGAGAGAGAGTGAAATGTGAATAGGGACTCTTCTTCAGAAGTTTGGTGATGAATGGGGAGAAACAGCTGGATCGTACTAGAAAGATGCGAGAGTTGAAGATATCATTTGTTTCATTAGGAAAGACTTCAGCATATTGAATCCTGACATGAAGTGTCTGATAGGAAAGTAGGTTAAAGTTATCAAAAAAGAAATAATAGCTAATGATAACAGCTTGCACCTAGTCAGTGCTTAATATATACTAGGTGCTCTTCCAAGTTTATGTGTATTAACTCCTCTGATGCTTACAGTAACTGTATGAGGTAGGTACTGTAATCATTCCACTTTACAGATGAGAAAATAGCAGCCTTGTGAGTTAGAAGGACTAACTGATGGAATGACTTAAGAGGTGGGAAAGGGTGGAATCCAAAGCCTAGGGGAAAGGAATTACCCTTGAACAGAAGAGGAACAACTTCCATTCTGAAGGGTAGAAGTAGGTGAATTTATAGATTTTAGAGGCTTGAAATTGAGAGAATTCCTTTAGTAGTTTCTGTGTGTGTCATCTACAGAGCATGAATGTAGAGGTGGAGGTTGGTAGGTTTGGAATGTGGAGAAGGTTTCAAATAGACCTGGAGGAGAGCAGGAGGAAAGGCTGACAGTGCAGCATAAACTGATTGCCGGTAGCACTGAGGCCCCACTGCAGTTAGAGAGCAGGTGCGAGCAGTGGCATTCACCAGCAGGGCTGCGGGGTTTCCACCTGTGCTCAGCTTCAGGCCAGCGGAGAGGTAACGCTCTTTAAACTACCCAAGAAATATCCATCAGTCTTGGCTGTAAGTCCACCATGAAGACGCAGAAGACCTTGCAGGCAAAGCAAACAGGTGAAGGACTGTGGGGAAGGGCAGAGGTAGCGGGAAAGGTGTAGATCCATTTGATACGCATAGATCTGTGCCTTCTTCAGAAGTTGAGTATAATTATATCAAATAAGTCAAGTAAACAGGAAATGGATTCTGTCCAAAGATAAAAATAAAAAAATAATAAAAAAAAGATCTTGGTAAAATGGTATAGTATACCAAGGGAACTATCTGTACATTTTTGTTTTTCTATCAACCTAAATCTGCTCCAAAAAAAGTTTATTAACTCAAAAAATTATACCTGTGAATAGATAAGGTAGAGACTATCTGAATGTGACTTACCAGAGGACTTATAAATACTGTATGATTTATTTTGCTTGTCTACAGTGGCTCAGCAAGTAAAAAGAAGCACAGATATCAGAGTACCTGCCCAATATCCCACCTCTCTAAATATATATCATGTTCATAGTAAGTGATATGTGTCCTTAAACTTTGAACATGTTCTGAAAGTTTGAATAAAAGCAATGTTAAGATTTGTTATGAGGATTTCATTGCCAACCGAGACTTTACCGGCCAGAAGAAAAATTCACTAATAAACCAGTAGGTGGCAGCATAACAAAATGTTCTGGAAATTTAAAATAATATTGCTAATTAACAAAATGCTGGTTGAGGTACTAGGTTCTATGCTTGATGCTGTGTTAGGTAATCTAAACTCTGAAAAAATGCCTTTCTCCAGAAGATTTCAGTCAGACAATAAAGATTCAAGGGAAACCTAAACCTTCTCTCAGCATCAATCTATTGCGGACTTATTGAGGGGGGACCACTTTGTAAAACATATGATTGTCTAACCACTGAAACTAATACAAAATAATATTGAATGTAAACCGTGATTGAAAAATAAAATTAAAAAATATATTGTGGACCAGTATGTAGAGCAGCACAAGTTGCTCAAAATGCAAGGAGATTTTGGTGTGGGGGATGGAGAAGAAGAAAGAGTGTGGGGGGTGGAAGGGGAGAGAGAAAGAAACTCTGAAGGAGCCAAAATTACAATATATCCTATTTATCCTTCAAAATTCATCTCAAAACTCACCCCTGGAAGCCTCAGATCCCACTCTAATTCAGTCAGAAACTGTCAAGCGCCCAGGACATTCATCGGCACGGTACTAACAGTGAGCAGCATAACAGCTGACGGCCGTGCCCACGCCTCCGTTAGACTCTGAGGTGCTTGGGGACAGGAAGCACTGTTCATCTTTTACTACTCTGGAACAAGAGCCTGATCCAGTGCCTGGCTCAGAACAGGAATAAAATAAACATTGATGAATGAATGAATAAATGAATGAATGAATGAATGAATGAATGAATGAATGAATAAGTATTTTGCCATTTATCATGCCTTTTATCTTTGGGAAGGAAAGTCCTGTCAACATCTTTTCTAATAAGAAATTCAGTTTCTTTATAACTCATAAGTCATCTGAGAAAAACTTATAGTTTCTCTTTAATAAAAGTTAGAAATCTCACCCTGGCCAGGTGGCTCAGTAAACAAAGTGTCATCCTGGCACACCAAGGTCACTGGTTCAATCCCTGGTCAGGGCACATACAAGTAGCAGTCAGTGAGTACACAACTAAATGGAACAACTAAGTGGAACAAAGAGCGGATGCTTCTCCCTCCCCACCCCACTCTCAATCGATGGAAATTTTTTTAGAAAATGAGTTGAAAATCTTTAGGAAGAAGAGAATGTGAAATAGCAAACAGGAGGCAGCAATGGTGGTTGATCTTGAGGGGAAAAGAACATATATTAAGTTCTAACCATGTGCTAGACATAATAGGTAGGCTATGTGTGTATTCTTAGCTCATCCTTACATCAGTATTATGAACTAATTACTATTATTAAGCCCATTTTACAGGTGAGAAAGTGAGGATCAGAGAAGTCAGTTTGCTCAAAGACATTAACTGGTGCAAACTGAGCTTTCTTCTTCCCTCCCTCTCTCTCTTCCTCCCTCCCTCTCTCCCTCCCTCCCTCTCTCCCTTCCTTCCTTCCTTTCTCCCCTCCCCACCCTGCCTCTAACATACAGTTATCACATCCTGAGTCTAGAGGGTTTAAATAACTTCCCTAAATCGTAGTCAGAAAGAGGTAAAATAAATAAATAAATAAATAAATAAATAAATAAATAAATAAATAAAGGCTCACCAGGCCTATGGCACTTGAGAATCCATGTCCTTTAGTAAACTACATTTTTTCATCACAGATCGCTTTGCAGACATAACAAAACTCGTTGCACTTTCCTGCTCTCCCCTGAGTCAGCATTGCATTATGCAAGCCAGAAGCTGGGCTCCAAATAGAAGGGGGCACAGATGGTTTTCTACCAGCTTCTGAGTTGAGGTCATTTCTCCAGCCTTGAATTTACTAATTCTCCACCATATTACTGGCAGCTTTTCCTGATACTTTTGGCTGGCCCAGTTGCCACCAGGGCCAGGGACATGGGAAACTACCCTTGAGCTTCAGAGTTTCCATAGCAACGCCAACATTTCGTCAGCAATGGAAAGGAGGCCTGAGAGGCTCCTATCCCAGATTAGTGCCCACCCAGAGGACAAACAGGTGGTACCTTCTGGGTAAACAGTGGGCATGGGAGCCTACCACAGCCACCGGACTCAGCCAGATGTGATGGGGTCCAGAGCCACCAAATGCTGTATGTCACTTAGAATTTTGTTCTCATTTTAACAGTGCTGCATTGAAGGATAAGCCTGAAAAATTCACGAAAAACCTAACAGAAGGAATGTGGATAATTGATGTTAGGGCAGTGAAATGACGAGTAATATTTTTTCTTTTAATTTCCAAAATGTTGATGATGCAGTTTTAGTTAAAGTTATCTTTTTTATGAAGTGACTTTTTTTCTTTTTGATTAACCAGCATTCTATAAATAACTAGAAAGGACACATGAATAGACAAAACAACATAGGCCAGATTCCCAAATTCTGCATTTATTTTCCGACAGATTTTTCTGCACTGGATTGGAAAATAGCTGCAACAACATCAAAAGGGCTTTATTTACAAGGTCACAAAATTTCAGGTGATGAAGGAAATGGCTCACAGGAATTTCCTGCGAAGTAGAAATAAAGTAGCAACCAAAACTGTTTTCAGTTCTATAAATGCAGAGGTAACCTCCACCCCCACCTCCACCCCAACCCCACCCTCATCAGTCTCTCCAGCTGGCAAGGTGCATCCAGGTTTCCCCTGGGCTCCAGTAGCTGCCATTATAGTAGTTAGCCTCTAGGGGCACTGTGCTCCATTTTGCAATAGGTAACTGCTCTTGTCCTTGTACCAGTGGCAGTCAACCTGGTCTCTACCGCCCACTAGTGGGCATTCCAGCCTTCATGGTGGGCGGTAGCCGAGCAACCAAAGTATAAATAAAAAGATAGATTTAACGATAGTAAGTTGTTTTATAAAGATTTAACCTGCCAAACTTAGCAAAAATCCGACATAAAGTACTTGGTAAGTAAGTATTATTATATGCTTTAACTTGCTGTAACTCTGCTTTATAAATTTTATAAAGTAAAGTAACTTCCCTACTTTATAAATGACCATTACTGTGGAACTGGTGGGCGGTTAGAAAATTTTACTACTAACAGAGATACAAAAGTGGGCGATAGGTATAAAAAGGTTGACTACCCCTGTTAGACAATCTCAAAGTCCTCACCTCTCTCTCTCTCCATCTTTTAGAAGAAATAAAAGCATATATATATATATATATATATATATATATATATATATATATATATATATATTCAAAGGCACGCTAACCAGAAATCTTAAGGGATAATAAGTACATAATCGTGGAAATAAGTGATACAATGGAGAGCAGATCTTTTATTTTCATGTAACTCAAATCTAGTCACAGGTCTGCTTTCTGGGAATCCAGATTATAAATTTCTTGTCTCAACCTAGGCTGCTGTGGATGCTGAGTGAATCTTTCAGAGCCCCTAATCTGGGCTACCTGCTCTACACCCACAACGTCTAAGAAGAGTCTTAGCCTTCATTCCTCGCCTTCTCTCTAGAGAGCTACCTACCTTCTGGGCTCAGGAAGCTTTCAGCTGCCCTGTCCTTCTCATACTTTCTGGTCTCTTGGTCTCTTGGGAAAGTTAAGGTGCTTTTCTCTCAAGCTCAGAATTCAGCCTCCAGATTTAGTCCTTCCTATGCCAATTTACAAATAGCATCCTTTGCCCTTTCTGTGAGTCTGTAAGACCCACCTATCTGCCTGTCTTGTCCCAGCAGTTGAAGCATTTCATTAGGTAAATGTCAGGAGTCAGTCTCTCTCGCCTGGATGGCATCCTTTACACTCATACTTTCCAGAGCATCTTAATTTCAGTCATTCTTATCTACTGTCCCAGTAAATCAACATCTATTTATTCAACCATGTGTCCCCATTTTGTTCAATATGACCACCATGCTCCTGTCTTCGGTTAGTCTCTTCCCCTATTCTCACAAATGGACAAAAGACCACAAAAGTAGAACCTCTGCCTCCTCACGTGGACTTGCCTTTAATTCCAGTTCTTCATCTGAGAGATGCCTCTGCCTGAAAACTCAATTGCAGAGCAGAGATAATTGCTTCAGGTTCCCACTCCCCTTTCTACCCTTGCTATTCTCTGGGCCCCCTCAGCAGGGAATGGTTTGTGGAATTCTACTCATTAAAGTTTTACAATATCAAAATCCTTTAACCACTTAGTAACAATAACATACATACAGTAAGAGGGGGGTTGATCACTCACACAAGCTCTTAAGGGAAAACAGGCAGCTCTTTCCCTGGTAAGAAAAATATGGGTCTACACACCACCACAAAAATTCCCAGGATGCCCCAGTTTCTTCTCTTCATGACGTGCTCTAAAGCACGTCAGCTGCTCCTTGTTGCTGTGCAGATCACCCAACATCAGGTCCCTGAGACAGACGGCAGCGCTTGCTTGCACAGCCGACAGGATTAAGAGATAGTGCTTTCTCAGCCCTGACTGAGTCCCAGAAGACCCCCGCATACTCAGGTGAGCTGTGAGGAAGAGTGGATGTGGGGACCAGGATGTGTCCTGATTGTAAGGTGCAGATGTTTTCTCTGTGGCAGTGATTTGTATTGTCTTTGCTGGGAAGTTTGCAGTCTGGTTGGGGGTGGGGATTCTTATTCATAAAACCTATTCTTTTCACTTACCTGGTTTCAGGGAGTGGCCACATACACCTCACAAGGATTTTTTAAAATTGTATGTGTGAAAGAGCGCAAAAAATATAAAGTTGTGGCCAAATGAAATGTATGAATCAGTTAATTACAAATTCCACATAAACAAACAATCAATTTATACAGGATTTGGAGGCATAATTACATGGACACATTTCTTTTCCCCCAGTCTGCCATACCCTGTTTCTTCCCAGGCCTGGGCAGGCGTGTTGTTGATAATCTTGAAGGGTTCTAGTCTCCTTAAAGCAGCTGATATTTTCTAAAAACCAGCATGACATTCATTTCTAAAAGAAAAACCACAAGATTACAAGACCATACCAGAAAATAAGTATGTCAGTAGAAACTGAAAATGATGCATGAAAATATTTAAAGCAGATGAAGGATGAATATACTGTATTACATTATATCTCTTTGGTGATATAATTCAAACATTGTAAGACATTTCTCTTAATGACATGAGAATGAAATCTAAGGCAACATAGATACTATCATTTGTAAAACTTGCCTTTTAGAACAGTGGGAAAACAGGCTTGGGTTCCAAAAGTACAGAGCTGAGAGGCATTTGAACACTAAATCATCAGCCTTTCCCTCCGCAGGGTTGCTATGGTGACAACAGGGAGCCTCTCATTGCACAACCTCTCACTGCCTGCACTTCTGCAGTAAAAGCTTTCACTGAACACATGTTGGATTTTTTTTAGGCACACCCCATCATCAAATACAAAGACATAATGGAGGCAGCTTTCCCTGAGTCATTTTCAGAACAGAAGTTGTGTCTATGTTCTTTATTCTATACTTACGGATGAGCCCCTTATGCAGTTATAGAAGTTGCTCAGTCATCCATTCATTCATTCATTTGACTATCACATATTGTGTGCCTACTGTGTGGCAAGACCTGTACTAGGCATAGCCTGTGATCCCTGGTGAAGACAGACAGATAGATAGGGAATTCTGATACAAAAGCATAACAGCTCTCCTGGAGTAAATAAAATACAACTGTCCTGGAAGTATGTAAGGGAGAATTGGATGCTTCTTGGGGGATTAGGGGATGTTTACTGGAAGAAGCTGTCTCTAAAATGAAAGTTACTGTATGTTAGGAGGTGAGGAGGATGGTGGAGTGCAAGAGGTGCTCTAGACAAAGGGACCAGCATGTGCAACAGTTTAGAGGAAAAGAGGGCTGATACCTCCAGAGAATGAAAAATTTTACAGTTGGAGGGGTATCCATTTGTGGAGGGAGGGGCTTAGTGAAGGAGGAAAGGAAGGGGGCAAGATACCTGGCAGGAGAGAGAAGAGTGGCAAGAAATGAGATCAGAGAGGCAAACAAGGCTAGACTATAAAAAGCGTTTTGCCATTAAGGAGTTGGAACATTATTTGGAGGTAATCTGGAAAATCATTAATAGGTTTTAATGAAGAAGCATGTCTTGCTTTGGTCTTTCAGAACAGCCTTGTGGAAAACTGAAAAACTGGTGAGGAAGGAATAAAAGACAAAATTGGAAGCAAGACAACTTTAGTTAGACTACTATGCAATGATCCAGAACATTTGTGGTTGAGGATTTAAATGAAGATATGCAGTTGATTAGTAGACAGAAGTAATTCGATTCGAGACATTATTACTAGTATAGCATGGAGATCACCGTGGTTTCTGCTCTCTGGGGACCACAGGAAAAGAAGTAGTCAAGAATGACTCTGAGGTTCTGAATTAGTTCAGTGGAGGCTGTTCCAGGTATTAGACCCCCAAATTCAATTCTCAGTTCTCAGTAGGCAGCTTAGAAGAACCTTGTGACCTTAACAGTTCATTCCTATTGAACAGTATATGTCCTCAGGCTCATAATTTTGGAAATAATAAACTGTAGGAATCATCATGGACCATCACTTTTCTGAAGTCCATGTCTGAGACAGCTATGGCTATAGAAACTATTAATTAATCAACCCTTACCCCCAAATGAGGAATTCTAAGATTACCAATCTCACTGTTTAATAGATCTAAATTGACTGAAAAGGTGTGAAGATTTATGAAGTAAAGTTTCTTTGGAGCTATAGGAAAAAGGCAAATAGATTCCACCAATCCTCTGATTTCATTTCTCTAGATTCATAGTACATTTGTAGACTTGACAGTTGAGGACTGAGAAAAAAAAAGCTGTTTGGAGCACAAATGGGGATATCAGACAGTGAGATATGATGTTTATGGATCATAGTCCTCCCGTGTAGAACAGACACTTGGGGATAGGATCAGGCTGTTCCCCACACACATTGCTACCTATAATACTCTCCAATTCTGAATAAAGAGCATCTAAGTTATTATGTATGTTGAGTTCCATCACCAGATAAGATTTAAGCATACCAAGTGTAATAATAAATCAAGGCCCATGAGCCAGCTGATGGTCTCTATTCTAAGACTTCAGTTGGACAGGTTTTGGAGCTTATTTGAATAAAATTGTGTGCCTCAAATGATTTTTCTGCCAGTCACGCAAGAGACCTGAGCACACATTGAATGGATGACCCGGAGGTGACTTAACCGCCCTTTGGAAAGTTCTGTTCCGTCAGCTGGGTACAGCTCTTTTGTTTCCCTCCTCTACTCCTTACAGCTACCCTTTGAGGTAAATATTATTATCCCTCAGTTTCACGAGGATAAACTGCAAGTTCAAAAAGGTCAAGGTTCAGATGCCATTCTTTCAGAATTGGGCAAGAAGTTTAGGCATGAAAGTTCTCAGCTGGCAGGGAATGGACTAGTGCCTTGCACCGGCTTTCTGAGTTCAAGTGCAGTGCTCCTCCTAGCGCGTGTGCCTGGCGGGGCTCATTCCCGCACAGCTGAGAGCAGAACTGCAGAAAAGGCTACTCGCCTCCTTTGCGGCCTGGCTCCCCTCGCGCTGTTTGCCTGCGGCCCTGTGTGGCCAACCCGAGGACCTTCTAATGCAAATCCCTCGAGGAGAATCGCAGCCTTTGAGATCCCAAAACCCAGATGCTGTGTCAGCCCTGCAGCATTGGCTTGGCCGGGGTCCGGGTGGGGGGGGGGGGGGGGGCGCCCAGTCTCTTTCGGGCGAGGTAACTGTGGGAAGTTGTATGTTGACTTGGAGGGGGCAGGGAGGTGCCGCGAGGGGAAAAAAACTTTCCCCTTCTCCATCCATGTTGGCTGTCAGTGATGTCGCAGCTTTTCTCAGCTCCTGCGTCCGACGTGTACAGCCTTCCTACCGGATTCCCGGTGTCCAAAAGACTGTCGGGCACCACCCAGATGCAGATACTCGGAGTCCGCCCGCCCCCTCCGGGTCCGGATCCGCAGAGAGGGAGGGACGCGCGGCACAGGGGGGACTTGCCAGGGGCGAGGTCGGGCGGACGGGTACCCCGGGCGCGGAGGGCAGATACTCGGAGACCGCCCGCCCCCTCCGGGTCCGGATCCGCAGAGAGGGAGGGACGCGCGGCACAGGGGGGACTTGCCAGGGGCGAGGTCGGGCGGACGGGTACCCCGGGCGCGGAGGCGCTGCGCCGGGGCCGCAGGTGAGGGAGGGTGGGGGGGGGAGGGGGCGGTGCCGGGCGGCCGGAGGCACCACGTGTCCGGCCGGGGCGGGGCGGGGCGGCGGGCGCGCCCTCGGAGCCCGCGCAGACCGCGCAGTGGCGGCGGCGCGGCGGCCCCGCAGCGGACGCCCTCGGCTCCCCGCCCCCGCTCAGCTCCGTCTCCTCTCCCCGGTGCGAGCAGGTGCCTCCTCCCGGACGGCGGCAGCGGCGGCGCGAGGAGCGGGCTGGCAGCAGCGCCATGGGACCCCTCCGGGAGTCTAAGGTAAGGAGGGCACGTCGTGCGGGCGCGGGCGGCAGTGCCTCGGGGCGCCGGCAGGAGAGGGGAGCCGGGCGCTCCGGGGAGAAGCGGCCAGGTGCGAGCGGCGGGGGTGGCGTGTAGGGTCCGGATAAACCGGGCAAAGGGGGGCGACGATGGGGCGACAGAGGGCGTTTGCTTGGGTGGTGGCATGGGTAGGGGGTACTGGAGGAACAAACTTGGGGGGTTGACAGAAGCATGAAAAAGATCCCCTTTGCTGGGCTAATCCCATCTCCCGAAATTGGGGGTTTGGGATCTAGCTCTCGGTTGACGTCCTGTGCATGTGATAAAAAACCATTTGATTTACTGGTGAGTGAGAAATAAGAACTCGGAGCATGTCAGGGACCCAGCATTGGCCCAGGGTCTGCAGTGTAGCTCGGCGGAGTGGCTGACGGGTGGTACCTGCTGGGGGACTGATGTGCGGAGCGCGTCCCGAGGCTGGGCGTCCAGAGGCCGGGCGTCCAGAGGCCGGGCGTCCAGAGGCCGGGCGTCCAGAGGCCGGGCGTCCAGAGGCCGGGTGTCCAGAGGCTGGGTGCGGCTCTCGCCCCTGGCCAGGCTGGGGGCCGAGCGACCTCAGGCGTTCCCGCGGCGGGGCTTCCCCTGCCGTTCCCGCACTGTGCGGGCCCCCAGGGGTGTTTACTCTGGCAGCCGCCCTTCAGGGTAAGCAGCGTGGAAAGGAGCGAGAGGTCGTGTTTCGAAACAGTGTTTGTTACTAATCCAAAACCCGTTTTCAGTGGCAGAGGTTGGAAGGAGCAGTGGGTTTTTTTGCAAAGAGCTCCTCCTAGGAATCCATTTTAATAAGGCAGAGTGGTGGGGACTCGGAATAGCCCTGGATGTCGGGCCCAGTCTGCTGCTGGGTGACGTGCGGTGGTGGCTGAGCATCTTTACTTACCTCTTTCAGCCTCACTTTCCTCATCTGTAAATAGGGGCATAAATCAGCGTTCTTTCCTGTAGCCTCGGTTATAAAGATCAAATGAGATCATGGTTGGGGAGGCACTTTAAAATTGGCAAAACATTGCCAAGATATTACTTTTTTCTGCATTTTTTTTTAAAAAAAAAACAAGGCACGACCCTCTGTACTTAATATCGTGTTTTTAAGAAGAGACAGAAAAACCTCTTCTCGTGGGTATCCTGTAAGGAAAACAAAAGCTAAAATGATGTAAAAGGTGGAGCCATCTTACTGGGGATTGGATTTTTGTTTGCTTTTCTGTTGGCAACTAGCCTTGTGTACCAGGATATTAATGAATAATTAAGATCCTGGCCGGAGGAGGAGGGCTTGGAAAGATAAGGCTGCATGATCTATCAGGAGAGAATTGTTCCAGGTTCAGGGGTCTACTTTGTGAGGAGATAGAAAAACAGAAGTGAAATTGTCACCGCTAAACCAGGGATGGCAGAATGGAAGTGTGGAGGAAATCAAGGAGTGTGCTGAGAGGAATAAAAAACCTTTGAGACAGCAGAAAGCTTGGATGCGACAGAAAAAGCCAGACTGGGAAGGTGAGTCAGAATGGCACGCGTGTGTAGAGTGGGCCTCCTGCCAGCCATGGAAGAGTGTGTGGTTGTGTGTGTGTGCGCGTGCACGCACATGCACTCACACCCTTGCTCAAGCGTGTGCTCTTCAGGAGATTGGAAGGGTTAGCTCAGTGGAAGAGTTTAGGATTCATTTCAGCAACTGAGATAAGGGCTGCTCGGTGAAGATTCAGTATTCAGAAATGTGATTTCTTAGTAACTGAGCCCAGGGAGGAACAGACTGGAGTTGAGAGGGGCAAACAAGTTTCCTTCTGTTTTCTTTTTGATGTCCAATTTTGAGAAGGAGCAGAGAGTGCATCACGAGAAGGAGCTTGCCCGAAGCCGAATTCCCCGGTTGATTCTTCGGCCCCATGGGCCCCAGCAACAGCACAAAGTGTCCCCAGCCTCCGAGTCTCCCTTCTCTGAGGAAGAGAGCAGAGAGTTCAACCACAGCAGCTCTGGGCGCTCGGCGAGGACCATTAGCAGCAACAGCTACTGTTCAGGTACAGTATGAAGAGTGTGCATTGCAGGGACCTGGGCTGCACCCCTAAGAGCCTAGAACTATATTTTTGTTGTTAGGATGAATTGTCTGCTGTACCTTTTTGGCCGTTTGACTTAACCAATACAGCGGCTTCATGTGGTTCAGCCCAGTGGAATTTCATATCTGTTTTTATACATGTTATTTTAGTTTATAATTTACAATGTAAATTCTAACTTCCTGGAAAACATAGTAGTTTGCATTTTATACTAAAAACCTTTATAAGCCTGTGGACTGCTATTTAGGGAATCCCAAAAGATTGAAGCCACTCCTAGATTGCAGAATCAGGGAGGTTGATATCCCAGGACTGGCCTTCGAAGTTTGATAGCGGGAAAGAGCACAGACTTTGTAATCATCCATGGTCTGAACTGGATGGGACCTCCGGCTTTTGCACCATGCACAAGCTGTGGGACCTTGGGCAAATTGCTTAACTTCCATCAACCTCAGTTGTTACCTCCACAAAATGGGATGATAGTACCTACCTTGTAGAATTGCTGTGAGGTTGAAGGAGACCACACACCTAACTGTGCTCCTAACTCAGTGCCTGGCTTATAGAGGTACTTAACAAATGATGTTTCTTCGTATGGCAATCTAGAGATGTCAGTTTGGGCACATGATTTAAGGAAGTTTCCTTAGAGTTCTGAGTAGATTTGGTAAAAGTACAAATCTCTTCATAGCTTTGAAGGTGCCACCATTCTCCCTTGACAGAGCCTCTTATTCTTATTCACTGAAGCACATGACATAGAAGGACTTGAATTCTTTGGGAAGTATTAGGGATTTGGATTAAAATGAAAGAGTGACTGTCTTATGATTGATGGTGGATAATTTTTAGAACTTATTTAAAGAAAATGTGATGTGAATTAACCCATTATGAGAAGGAACGTGTGAATCAAGATGCTGTGATTAATACCTTAATTTAGCAGGATATGCTGTTTCATTATATTTATTATTGGTAAACTACATTTTTCAGGAATTTTTAAAATGCGACTTTGGATCTATTATACACTTTCACAGAAGTCTTCCATCCATAAATTATATATAAATACTGTGCTGCCTATTTTTTTTAAACATTTTTTCAAAACGTTATATTTTAACATTTATTGCTGTTGGAATGATATGAATGTAGTCTAAAATGGAAACCCACTGATGGCTTACTTAGTAAGGAAGAGAGCTGACGAGTAGGAGCAGTTACGGTCCTTGGAAACTGGAGTCATATTTGCAGAATGCAATGCAGTGAGCTTTCGCTCTGTGTGGAGCTCAGGAACGAGTCTGGCTGAGTGGGGATGAACCCAGGGGACGTCATTTCAAACTGACATGGCTTTGTTTACAGAACTCAGTTACACATTTATTACTGATATTCTCTCTACATAACCACTTTTTTCCGTAACTACCTTCCAGGTGTGCAGTGTTATCAGGAAAAAAAAATGAAAAGAAAAAGTTGGTCAAAACCACAGAAAAACTCCAAATATATATTTGGCAAGCCAATAAAATTCTTACTTTGGGTCATGAATCACTCTCTCCAAGACCCTTCCTTGGATGAGCACCCCTCCCAGGAGATCTGTCTCCCACTAAGGCCGTAATGCTGTACGTGAAAATCGGAAGTAGGTATTGATCCTCCTGCCATTAACTAGCTGAGAATTGAGTGGCAGAGGCACCTAATGGATGGGTGTCTATAAACCTGCCTTTCCGTCTTTAGGTCTTTAGCCCTGCATCCCGTCTCCTGACGGGATCCCCGCACCTTGTTCCTCAGCCTCATCCTCCCGCGTGGGCAACTCCCCACAGTTGGGGTTGGTGCCTTTTCCTTCCTTGCTTGCCCTTCCTGCGGAGCCCTGACAAACCACACTACGACTCTGAGTGCTGTGCTGACTGAAGTGGACAGGTGCAAGGCCTTTGGGGGCGTGTTAATGATGCTTCAGGAGGTCAGTCCGTGGATGAGAAATAAATGGGTTGGTACTGTGGGGAGCATTAAAGCTGCAGGCAGTGCCAGAGAATATGTAAAACAGTCCAACCAGCAGGGGGAAATAGCTGGTTTTAATCCATCCACTTTAACACTAAGGCCAGAATATGTGCTGGTCGCTTCATCGTGGCAGTTAAGTCAGAGACCAGGGTGCATGCAAACATTACAAAATCCATCCTCCGCTACAATGAAACTACAGTTATTTAGAAGTGTCTGTTACCGCCCTAGCTTCATAACCCACAGGGATCATTCTGCATTAGCTAGCCTTCTTTATACATAAATCATCACAGTCACTAATGTGAAAGGCGGCATGCAGAGTTAGGGGAATTCTTACAATCTGGAGGTGAAATGACAGAGGAAGATGCAATTTAATTTGAAAATTACATTTTATGAACTGTAGACTAGCGACTCTTCCCCAAATCTGTATCAAAGGCATTCATTAATTGGGAAGAGCATCATATGTTCTAAGATACAAAGTTAAATTTACTTAATACAAAGGATTATCCTTTATTTTGAGAGTATGGCACTCCTATCACTTGTATAACAGGAAATCACGGTAATAGATTTTTTTCTCCACCACGGCCCTCATATTTTTCTTTTAATTTTACTGATCTGTGAAATTTAACAAGTGGAAACTGTTTTCCAAGTGGCCTGTTGTTTTACTTTTCTCTACTCCGTCTCACATGCCATTGCTTTCCCTCCTCCTTCCCACAGGAGCCTTGACAAGGACCATTTAACGACCAGATATTCTATATGCTAATTGGTATGCTCTATCTATCCCATTTCAGGAAGGAATTATATGTGACCTTTTGCAATTCATTTGGGGTGTGTCCCCAAAGAGCTTCTTTTAATAGCTTCTTGTTAGCAAAATTTCTTTAAAGATACGCATTTTTTGTCTGTTTTTGTCTTGTTGCTGTCTTTGTAATGTACTCCAACATCCTCCTCCTTTTACAAGTCTATTCCTTTTGGTTTCGTATTCACCTTAGTCCCTGTGACCTTACTTGAGTACAATTAAGTTGATATTGTACATATTGGAGGCCAGGCCCTATTTTGTGTGCATAGCAAGTAAAACACTGTGTATTTTTAATAAGTATTAACTAACACTTTCTTTAAAAAAAATACATAGGGAAGTACAGTTAACAGTTATAAACCATCTGCTTACAGGTCTCCTCTTTTAGTTTTAATCAGTCTTTTTTCCACCAATGTTTTGGCATAAAGTTGCCCTGTCTTTTCTCACCCCAGACCCCTGCCCTGTTTCTAGTTCTAACTTGCCCATGAGACGTGGTAAAACCTCTCTCTGTGATTTGTATTCTGGGTGTGGCCCACTGCATCTAGGTTTCTGTCCATTTTTCTCCCTTTTTTTGTTGGGGGTTAATTGTGTCTGTCATGGAACCAGGATTCACATACATCAGTCCCCTGACATGGTTAGCAGCATACTGGGCATTCCTCTTTGCTTAGTTGAGGCAATAATTGCCCCTTCAGACTGGGAGGCAGCTGGATTGCTGGGTTTTAAGCAAGTTCTCCTTGGGGTGCCTTGTAAGCATGGCAGGTGGAACAAATTATGCGTGCAGAACACTGGTTGTTTTATGGGAAACCATTGATTTCTCTGAATTACTTCCATGTTTCTAATCTGCACACACAGATACATAGGCAGGTTTATAACTTCGCCCTTTAAAAACGATGTCCCTGGTCAATACACTCAATGGTCAGAACCTGGGATTCTTTGCAGTCTGATCCTGAGGAAGGAGTTTGCAGAAAGCATTTGGGTTTTTATAGTGACTATGAAGAAATCCTTCTCTGAGTGTCCATGACCTAGAGGTGATCCTTGTTGCTGTTTGTGGGAGGAACAATTAAGGCAAATTACAACCAGACCAGTGCTCTGCCACGGCATGACACTGCCTCCAAAAATGTGCCAGGCCTTGCCAAGCAGAAACATTCCTCCTATGCTTTTGTCCGGTGGCGGAAACTTGGCATCTGGATAGAGTAAGCCTTTGAACATAATGAAGGGAATTGAGATGAACTGCTTAAAGTAAAGTGAGCCGTAATACCGAATTACAGCATAATTGAATGACTGCCAACCTGCTGTGAAGAAAAGAACCAAGACCCTTAGGCTTTAGTATCATTTAAATGAGGATAGGACTGAGGCACAGTTGTGTACTATATATTTTAGATGCTTAGCTGCCCGAGTCAACAGAAACAAGTAGCTAATGAAAGAGGTTACAAACGAAGGTTACATAGGGGCTGTTTCTGAGAGGATGTGGTAACTGCAATTCAGAGGACAAGAACAACATGTTCTTGACATGTAGTAATAAAAAATATATACTTTGCAATGGGCATAGTAAAAGTAATCACGATGAGTATTGGACCACGCCTGAGAGCAAATGATGGCACTCAGTGTGGAAATCTTTTATGTTCTAAAAATATTCCTCTTTAGACAGTATTTCTCAATTTTGGTGTATGGTGTTTGTCTACATTGGAATCCTCAGGGAAATGTGTTGAAAATGTGGATACCTTGGCCCCGCCCACCGTCTCACGGTGGGAGGGCCCAGAATCTGTATTTTACAGGTGTTCCAGATGACTCTCAGGTCAGCTGAAGGCAGCCTCATTGCCTTGTGGTCTGTGTGTGTCTGGGGATTTCGTATGAGCAATGCCAGAGGTATGCCCAGAGTAGCATCACAGGATGAGTGAGGGCCAAGATGGTGGAAGCGGTGACCACTCGGGCTGTTGAAAGCTATAGCCTGGGACACAGAAAATGCCTGCCTGCACATTCCTCGGAAATGATCGTTTCTCAGTGTTTGTTTACAATTCCTGTGCCATTCATGTACCATTTATGTCTACATAATGGGTTTAATTTGTGTTTAAATGGTAGGAGTGTAAGAGGACAGGGAAAGCATTTTCCTCCTTTATTTTCCTACATAATCCTCTCTTTCTTGATTTATACTATTTTGAGTGGTGGTTTTTATTCTTTTGTATCTTCTTCTTTGGCATTCGGATGATTTGGGGTACACTGAGAGTGGATATACCAGTATACCATGCATGAACCTTGAACCTTAAGTAGCCAGAGGGTACACTGCAAGAGATAGAAACAAGAAGAGAGAGAAACTGTGACTTGGGAGGAGCAAGACATTCAGCATTTTGCAAAATTCCACAAAAGTGTAGTATCCACTAGTCATTTATTTAATGCCTGCTTAGGATCAGGAACGGGGCTAAGGCTACAAAGATGAATAAAACACAGGGATTGGAAAGATCTATTATTTTAATGCCCCATCCCTGACTCCAAAATAAATGGAGAGCAAATCTTTGGATGTCATTGCCATTTGACTGTCTTTACTCACTTGTTTGTTTCCCTGTCCCTTTACTCACACCCACACCACACACACTCCTTCCTTATAATTTGAGTTTATTGCTGCATTTATTATCACATTGGCCTCTCCCATTTCATAAGCCCAAAGATTCTAAGAAGAAACACTAATTGGTGAGGTGGGCAGCATGACCCTGGGAAGTGCGGTTAGCAAAGTGGGCAGGTCCGACCAGGGGATGTTTTGTGTGCTGTGCTAAGAATTTGATCCGTGAGATCAAGGATCCAGACAGGAACTTGAGTGGTGATGTGAAGAATGAGGCAGCCAGGATAGATGACAACAGGAGGACTCTAGAACTGGGTGGAGTTCAGAATACTTTTTAACAGTATTCAGAATTTTCAAAGCTCAGCTTTTTTCATGAAATCTGTAGGCAAAATAGTGGGATATGGCTTATAGGCTGCCTGCCATTGTGCAATTCATTAAGATCTTGCTGAGCCTGGGTTTTCAGCCTAGAAGAGTTAGGAGCAGATTAATAATTTGGAAAAACATTTCTGATTATGAGTTGGACAGTTGATGGGAGGGGCAGGAACTGAGTGCAATGGAGTGAAGACTGATGGGATGATATGTATGAGGATTAGTGGTTAGAGTGGAGAAATCTTGGTCATCAATTGCAAGTGGAAGGGGAAGGGATTATATCTAAATTCCTACTGGTTGCCTGACCTGGCGGTGGCACAGTGGATAGAGCATCGGACTAGGATGCGGAGGACCCAGGTTTGAAACCCAGAGGTCGCCAGCTTGAGCGCAGGCTCATCTGGTTTGAGCAAAACCTCACCAGCTTGGATCCAAGGTTGCTGGCTCGAGCAAGGGGTTACTTGATCTGCTGAAGGCCCATGGTCAAGGCACATGGAGAAAGCAATCAATGAACAACTAAGGTGTCACAACAAAAAACTAATGATTGATGCTTCTCATCTCTCTCCATTTCTGTCTGTCCCTATCCATCCCTCTCTCTGATTCTCTCTCTGTCTCTGTAAAAAAAATAAATAAATAAATACATTCCTACTGGCTGAGTAGCAGAACTGGGGAGAAGGACAGGGAGTTGGTTAATGAGCTCAGATTAGGCTTCGTTGCATTTGAGATGAAGGTAAAAGCCTGGAGTGAAGAGAAGTCAGAGATGCTGGTAACTGAAGATTAAGGAGTTGATGATATTACCTGAGGAGAGTGAACAGAGGAAGAAGATTAGGGGACCAAGGCTTGAACTTTGATATAACGCAAGAGTAAGCAGTATAAGGAAACCAAGGCAGCTGAGAGGAATGAGGAGAGACAAGAGTGACAGTGTCTCCAATCCCAAAGGAAGATGTTCAAGAAGAAAGTAGCCAGTGGGTTCAGAGGTCACAACAGGATTAGGCGTGCACTGAAAGTTCTTGGAGAAGACCACTAGGTTATCAGTGACCTTCAGCCCGAACAGTCCCAAAAAATGGTGGGAATGGATCCAGATTGCATCAGGCTGAGGTGGGACTGGGAGGTGACAAAGCCTAAGTAGTACAGAAAGAGAAAATTGAATAAAAACAAGTGTTGCATCTATAGTAAAGACATGGTATTTATCCAATAACATGTATTTTGATAAAGGTTTTAGGCTGAGGGGAAATGCACAATAAAAAAAGAAACCAAGAGAAAGAGATATTGAAAATAGTAGAGAAGCGATGACTTAGTAGTGAGATTGAGTAGACCAAAGAAGACATACAAGAAAAAAAGAAAGGCTGGGTGTGAATACGCTTGACCTTGAACGACAATGCAAGGGTTGGGGGCACCAATCTTTGTGCAGTTGAAAATCTGTGCGTAACTTACAACTTCCCTCAGTGTCCACAGGACATTGGTTCCAAGACACCCTCCCCCCTCAGATACCAAAGTCCTTGGATGATCAAGTCCCATACGTGAAATGATGTAGAACAATACATACAATCGGCTCTCTGCATGAGGGGATTTCCAAGCATGGATCCAAAATACTGTTTTTGATCCATGGTTGTTTGAATCTGTGGATGGAAGGGCCAGGGATAACAGAGGCTGTCTGTGTATTTATTGGGGGGAAAAAATAAACATGTACAAGTAGGCCCAAGCAGTTCAAACCCGTACTATTCAAAGGTCACCCACATAGGTAAGCATTATATAGATCGGGGTAGATAGCTGAAAGACGTGTGTCAAAGTCTGGGTTACGTGCCCCTTCTATATGCTTCCTCTATCATACACATGACCTGGTTTTAAAATTTCATATTGAATTACGTGACTCCTCAGTAGACTGACTATAAACTCCATGAAAGCAGGAATAGTAGAGTTACCTGCACCATACCTGACACATAGCAGTTATTTGATAAGTATTTGTTGGAATTTGGTAGAAGGCATAATTATGAGAACAAGGCAAGTGATGTATTTTAACTCATTTAATAAAATCGGTTGAGATTAGAAAATTATCTTCATAGCTGGGGAAATAAAACAACTAGAACCATACCCAGTACTCAATTGAATAGGTTTATCAAATGAAAGAAACGTCCTGAGACGTTTCTGTCAAGCAAAAGTCGTCATCATCATCATCATCATCTCCATAATAGAACCATGATCTCAGTACAATGAGTGGCTAGAAGAGAAATCTCTTGCTAAGAAAATCAACCCTGGCCAGATAGCTTGGTCAGTTAGAGCACCGTCCCGAAGCATAAAGTTTGCCCATTCAATCCCTGGTCAGGGCATATACAAGAACAGTTTGGTGTTCCTGTCTTTCTCTCTCTCTCCCTTCCTCTCTCACTGAAATCAATAAATTTTTTAAAAAATTAGATAATGTTCCACTAAAGAGTTGGCCCTTGAAAGCCATGGGAAAAATCAGTAGCCCAGATTACAGTCAAGAAGGAATTTAGGACAAAACCACATACCCACTGTCCCAGGACTCCAACTGGACACTTAGCCACCACCGCACCTTACACCTCAGGTGCTTTTTGCTCTGAGAAAGTGCCGCTGCCCTCCCGCTGACCCAGGGGAGAGTCAGGGCACCTCCGGTATGAGCCGCTGCTGGGAGTGCCCGTGTTGTGAATTTGCTTTGCAGGCTCCTGGGCCTGTAACTGCCTCAAACCTTCCCTGCTGCTCAGCTTGGCTGTTTTCTGCTTTAGAGACACAGTCCGGCCCCTCTGCTAGAGCAGAGAGAGAGAGACCACTACCCCAACAGCTTCTCACACTGCTGGATGGCCACCATCGTGGACAGGTGCACCACTGCCTGGGGTTACACAGTCTGGTTTGGTTCCGGAAAGAGGTCATTCATTCCAGGCTGACGTTCTCTCTTTGGAGGAAGCCCAAACCAAGCTTCCCAGCGACACCAGTGCCCATCAGGTGGGCTCCTCCAGCACTCATCTCCATCCTGTAGAAACACATCCTTCAGCATTTCCCCTCGGATGAATTTTCCTGTCTTCCTCTCTCTGGGCTGGATCAGTCATCACTCTCTCCCCTTTGGTGCGGGTGGCTGTGCACATAGGATTTCTCTTAGGTCAGGGATTGGGAACCTTTTTGGCTGAGAAAGCCATGAACACCACATATTTTAAAATGTAATTCCATGAGAGCCATACAACGACCCATGTACTTTAAGCATTATCCAATAAAAGTTTGGTGTTGTCCTGGAGGACAGCTGTGATTGGCTCCAGCCATCCGCAACCATGAACATGAGCTGTAGGAAATGAATGGATTGTAATACATGAGAATGTTTTATATTTTTAATGTTATTATTTTTTTAATTAAAGATTTGTCTGCGAGCCAGATGCAGCCATCAAAAGAGCCACATTTGGCTCGCGAGCCATAGGTTCCCGACCCCTGTCTTAGATGCTGACCTAACCCTCAGAATTCTTGAGACCCTGTGAATTCTAACCTACCCTTCTATTCGGGGGTGTTTCTGAGGATTTTATTTTCTTTAATGCTTGTTATTATATTTTTTTAATGTAAAGGTAACAGAAATGTGCAAATACATATGTCAAAGTGGAGATCAGCCCATTTACAGGATTTATTTTGTTTTGCTTTTTGCCTAAATGAGATTGTGCTCTATTCATCTGTGATCCTTCCTATTCATTTGTTGAGTAAATATTTACTGAACGCCCACTGCGGGCAAAGGACCAATCCTAGGAGGTGACTAGAGCGATGACAATACTCACAAAACTCCTGCCCAAGAATGCTTGTACCTGTCATTGTGTGTCAGCCCATGGAGATCCCCTTGCTCACTGCAGTGACAACCTGTGTTCCACTCTATGGAAGGCCATCACTGTTTCAGCCATTCTTCTGTGGATGGACATTTTGCCTCTGAAGCCAACTTTCAGAATTCAGAATTTTATTTCATGAATGTCACTGGAATTAGACTGCTTCTGGCCATATTTCTTATTTTCTCTGTCTTTTCTTTCTTTATTCCTTTCTAAAAAAATGTAATAAATACCACAATATGCATATATTATCTAAAACAATTCTTTTTTTTCCAAATGGAAAATAATCCAAATGTAGCAGTTACGCAGACCATATAGTGAGCATGGTTTTTCCCTCGGCATTCTTCCATTTTTATCCCCATTGACCATCACTAGCTTCAGATTCTTTTTTTTTTTTTCTTTTTCTGAAGCTGGAAACGGGGAGAGACAGTCAGACTCCCGCATGCGCCCAACCGGGATCCACCCGGCACGCCCACCAGGGGGCGATGCTCTGCCCCTCTGGGGCGTCGCTTTGCAGCGACCAGAGCCACTCTAGCGCCTGGGGCAGAGGCCAAGGAGCCATCCCCAGTGCCCGGGCCATCTTTGCTCCAATGGAGCTTTGGCTGCGGGAGGGGAAGAGAGAGACAGAGAGGAAGGAGGAGGGGGGTGGAGAAGCAAATGGGCGCTTCTCCTATGTGCCCTGGCCAGGAATCGAACCCAGGTCCCCCGCACGCCAGGCTGACGCTCTACCGCTGAGCCAACCGGCCAGGGCTAGCTTCAGATTCTTGATGTGAGAAAATGTAGAAAGGAGGGAGAATATTCACATTGCTGTAAGGGGGCTTCCTGTCACTCAGGTGTCCTTAGAGTGATTTGGAGTTGCCTTGTAAGGCTTTCAGGGAATAAGAGATGGCTTCTTGGTGTCTTTCTTCGTCTCTCTCTCTCTCTTTTTTCCTTCCTATCTCTCCAGTTCTCTCTGCTCCTCCCTTTCCCTCTCCGCTATATTCTTCTGCCAAGGAACCTAAAAATCAGAAACAAAACAAAAAAAGAAAAACAAAACCGTCTTTGAGAAGGCATGGCTTGAAACTGCAAATAAACTCATATTGCTAAGGAGGGGGGGAGTCAGAAGTATTTGTAGCATGCTTATTTTGGAAAGATCATACCTTGTGAAAGAAAGAGCAAGAGAAATAAAAGCTTGTACCCTCACCCCGCACGCTTGCCGGGCTCACCTGTCTTCCGGCAATGACAGAGCCACCCTGTTTTCCAATTTCAGCATCAGCAACTCCTCTCTCCCCAAACTAGCTAGATTCCTTACTCGCACTATAGTGCATATTTGGACCAAGATATTTCCCCCTCCAAACTCCTTCTCCTTTGGCTGCTAACAGAAATCAAACGAGCAGACTGACACTTGGTGGAAATCCAAGGAAAGACCCTCATGTCCGAGGGCAGGAGTCCCAGGAACGAGTGGGGACCTGCCTGCCTCCACTTCCCTTCACTTCCTCTTTCCTGCCGGGGCTGCACCAGAATGACTTTTATGGGAGTGCTCCAGGCTCTGAAATAGCTCAGAAATCCTGGGAATGTTTATATGTGAAATGATTATTTTGTTTCCAAGAAACGAGGGAGACGTTCATTAAATAATTACTTTATTCTCCACTGCATTTTTAGAGACGTAGGTTACATGTGTTAGTGGAGATGTTTTATTTGAATCACCATCAGCACACATGTGTTCATTTCCATCAGCACACACATATGCTCGAGTACACACATCTTTCAAAGAAAAGAAGCTTCACTTAACCTCTCATCAGCTTGCAACTGCCATCTTATTTCTTTCCTCTTCAGTGAAATGTCTCCAAAACGCTGTCTCCATCATTGGCCCTTGTGAAGCATGTGAGTGACCACATTGGCGAATCTAACATTCTTCTTGTCTGCCTTCCTTTTTCACAACTTTTCAGCAGCGGCCAACACAATTGAACAAGCTCTTCCCTTGGGGAAGATTTCCCTCCTTGGCTCCTCCGATCCTGCTGCTCTGAGCATTCCTCCTGCCTCTCCAGTCACTCTCCTAAGTTACTTCTGTTGGCTTCACCCCACCCCCTTGTTCCCACGATGTCACAGTGCCCCAGGCACAGTCCCCAGCCCTCCTCTTCCTGCCCTCTTCACAGGCTCACGTCTGTAAATCCCTCACCTGCGGAGCAGAGCGGGATGCTCCCTCACCTCTCCCTTGAGCTTCAGGCTCATGTATCCAGCTGTCTGTTTGTTATCTCCAAAACTGTGGAAGATTTGTGCCTCAGATCTAACAACAAAAGCAGAACAGTCTTGATTTCAGTCCCTACACACTCACTCATACACCCACTTTTCTCCAACTCAGAAATGGCACTATATCCCTTGTTGTTTAAGCAAAGAACCTAGAAGACATTCATGATTCCTTTCTATTTTTCATTATCATAAATTAAGGTTTTCAATTGTTTTTGAAAATCCATCCCAAATTCATCTACTTTTCTCCAGCGCTGCCTCCCTAGTCAAGCCACTGTCATCTCACATTTCTGCTATGGCAGTAGATCCTTCATGGGCTCATTTGCTTCTGCTCTTTCATTCGCAACGGGCCACACAGCACAGTGGTTAAGTAGGAGGCTCTGGAGTTAGCCTGTTTGATTCATACCCTGGTTCTACTGCTCACTGACTGTGACTTCAGCAGCTGGCTTAAACACTAGTGCCAATGTTACACACCCTGTGCACGGCGGGGAGATACTTGTGCCGATTTCAGGGGTTATAGATTAAGTTAATTAAGATTTGTGTAGGCCCTGGCCGGTTGGCTCAGCGGTAGAGCATCGGCCTGGCGTGCGGGGGACCCGGGTTCGATTACCGGCCAGGGCACATAGGAGAAGCGCCCATTTGCTTCTCCACCCCCCCTCCTTCCTCTCTGTCTGTCTCTTCCCCTCCCACAGCCAAGGCTCCATTGGAGCAAAGATGGCCAGGCGCTGGGGATGGCTCCTTGGCCTCTGCTCCAGGCGCTAGAGTGGCTCTGGTCGCGGCAGAGCGACGCCCCGGAGGGGCAGAGCATCGCCCCCTGGTGGGCAGAGCTTCGCCCCCTGGTGGGCGTGCCGGGTGGATCCCGGTCGGGCGCATGCGGGAGTCTGACTGTCTCTCCCCGTTTCCAGCTTCAGAAAAATACAAAAAAAAAAAAAAGAAAAGAAAAAAAAAAAGAAAAGATTTGTGTTAAGTATTAGAGCATGACTGGTACTTAGTACACAGTAAATAAATATATAAATATTAGATACATTAAATATATAAAAACTATAGCTAGATATATCTGTTGTCCACAAACCAGACTGTTGTCATCGCCTGCTTAATGCATGCTAAGGCTTCCATTGCACTTAGATACACGTGAGATTCCTAGTCCACGGTCCTGCACATACTTGGGCTTCTACCTCCCTTCAGCCTCATTAATTCCTTTCTCCCCATCAGTTTTCCTGGTCTCCTTTTAGCTTCTTCAGCACACTAAATTCCATGTGTTCCCACTGCCTGGAGTTCTTCCTCTGTCTTTTCCATGACTGGTTTCTTCCCACGGTTTGGTCTCAGCTCAAATGACCTCTCTAGGGCCTGCTGTGACAACCTGTCTGATGGAGTGCCTTCCCACCTCCCACTTAGATAATCTTTATATCACCCAGCTTGTTTCATTGACAGTACATCACAATCCAAGTAGCTTCTCTTTGTATTTCTTTTATTTATTTAACTGTCTGTCTCCATCACTAGAATGTGAACTCTTTGAGGACAAGGATCTTAGAATCTTGATCATCGTTATTACATTTCTAATATCTAGGGGACTACCTGGCACACAATAGGAAATCAGTAATTATTTTGGAAAGGATGGATGGATGGATGGATGGATAAGTAAATGAAAGAGATTATTGCACTTCAACATTGGCAATTAGGTAGTGTTACATTGTATAATACTGACACAAAATTAGTGTAGAGCCTTGTAGACATGTGCATTCTCACTCTGAAAAAATGCTAAAATTAAATAAGGAATATAAGTTCAAATCTTGCTATTGGAAACCTAGAATGCAAAATTATTTGGATGGCAGCATTATATGGTCACTGTGTTGAAGCAAGACTATTGGAAAACTGGGAACATCCAGAAAGAGTTTCTTGCTTCAGATTTTTGTGGTTTGCTTATTATGGGATGGCTCCTTTTTAACAACTTCCTTTGTCTGTTTTTAATTTGAGCATTCCCAGAATTGCTGCTGTTTCCCCTTAGAACCAACATGCATAGAAAAATTTAGGAAACAGCTAGCTTGTGATAGTTAGAAAAACAAAGATTTTATAAAGTTTAAAGAAATCTAAGTTTGAGTATTGAGTCAGTTAATAGATGTGTGACTAAAATTCTTAACTTTTCTGAGCCTCAGTTTTCCCACCTATAAAATAAGGCATTATTAAATCATATGATTAAAAGTAGTGTCCTTGCCACCTGACTACTTAATAAATTTTATGTTTCTTACCTTACCTCTTTTGAGTGCATTTGAATGGTTTGTAGTATTTCACAGGGTTCAAATTAATGATGCATGTAAGCTGTGGCATTTTATCTGTCTTCATCAGACTCTCTTAAAAATGTCAATATCTAGAGCAGTAAGAATAATACCACTTATAGCAGTGTCTGGCACATAGTAGATATTCAATAAATATTTGAATGAATGAATAACTAGTCTCTAAACACTTCTGTCATTCATGAGAATCAATTAAATTTCCTGTAGTTTAAAGTAAGGTTTCCTTAAAATAGTGATGATTTTTCCTCCAAATATGCAACTGAAAATTAAACAGCATCAAACCGTAACTGAATGTTTCAAGACATCATGGCATAAAACCACGTTTTCCTCCACCGATGTTACTTTTAAATATGTCTTCTGGAATTGTTTAGTTCAGCAATGAGCTCTGAGGTCTGAATTTAAAGACAAACCAAATGAAAACAAATAAGCTCTGATATCTGAAATAAAAAATTTAGAACCCAAAGTTTTAGAGCTGTTTCTTGGATTTTGAAAAAATACTTTATTAGTAAATTTTAGAAGCTAGTGTTTTATTCTTATATGCGATCACTTCAAGGAAAGTAAATAGGAACTTAGTCATCATAATTGCCACCAAATGTGTTTCATGGCCCTGGTTGTCAGGCACTTTAACTAAATATTAGGAGACTATATAACACACACACTTAAGGCAATTTTAATATTTTAAAATGTAGATTTAATATTTATAGACATAAAGCATATATGTTCATTTTGCAAAAAAATATTCATTGTTTTCAAAATTTTATTAGAAAGGCATTGCACAGTAATATGAAAAGAAAAAATTTTCTAAAAGTAATGTTATTATCTAACCCCATACAACAGTTTTAAATAAATTCTAAAATGACTTAATTGAAATAAAAAGTTAATCTATAAAAATATAGAATAAAGAATAGGTAAATACATATTTAGTTGACCCTAGAGTAAAGAAAAGCAGCCTGAGCCTTAAAGCATTAGAAGAAATTACAAAAAAGTATGGAGAGATTAGAGGACGAGTGGATTAAAAAGCTTTGGTACATATATACTATGGAATACTACTCAGCCATAAGAAATGATGACATCAGATCATTTACAATAACATGGATGGACCTTGGTAACATTATACGGAGTGAAATAAGTAAATCAGAAAAAAACTAAGAACTATATGAACCAATGCATAGATGGGACATAAAAATGAGACTCAGAGACATGGAGAAGAATGTGATGGTAACAGGGAGTGGGATGGAGGGGTGGGGAAGAGGAGAGGAAGGAGAGGGAGGGAGTGGGGGGAGGGTAGGGGCCCAAAGGAAACCAGATAGAAGCTGACAGAGGATGATTTGACTTTGAGTGAGGGGTATGCAGCATAATCAAAGGTCAAAATAATCTGGAGATGTTTTCTCGGAACATATGTACCCTGATTTAGCAATGTCCCTGCATTAAAATTAATAAAAATAAGATTAAAAAAAATTAGAAAAAAAGTTTGAAAGTCAAAACCATTATGAAGTTAAAAGGAAACAACAAACTGGATGAAGTATGACAAAGGATTGATGCCTTTCTATACAAGAATTGCTTACAGGTCAGAAATCCTTAACAGTTTAATAGAAAAATAGTCAAAGGACAATAGTCAAAATTCATCGAGTAAGTCAAAAGGCCAACAATGAACATATGAAAGATAGTGAGCCTCACTAGTAACTAAGTACATGCAAACTGAAACATCAAAAATATATTTTCCATTATTATCTTGCAAAAATACAAGCAAAAGAGCATTTAATACTGGCAAAGATTTAATTAAAAGTGGGATATTCTCATGCAATAAAATTAAAATGTAAGTTGTCTCAAACTTCTTAGAAGAATTAGTAAATTCCACTAATTACAGAGATAAATTCTTTGAGATAATTAAAAAGTTGACCAAATATTCATTAAAGTATTATTAAAGCAATTTTTATTATAGTGAGAAAGTTAGAAACAACCTAAACTATCCCACAAAAGGAATTATGGTAATTCTTTAAAAAAGCTATTTGTATCTACTTTAAAGTTACTTATGTAATGTTTTTGAAAAATTAAATAAAATACTTTCAAACTTTGTAAAACATACTTAAAACCCAAGAGAATACTGTGATGAGCTCCAATATGCTGCTCATTTACTTTATCCAGATTAAACAATAGCAAGGTATTACTATATTTTCTACATATATCCTCTTGTCCTTTTCTTTTTTACTTTGCTGAAGCGTTTTAAAGCTAATCTCCAGACATCATGTCATCTTATGTCTACCTGCATACCTCAGCATGCATTTCTTTTTTTAAAAGAATGCACATTTTCTTACATAATCACAGTGCTATTTTCACTACTAAAACAATTACCATAATTTCTTGGTGTGACAGAGATTGTTGAAATAGCCCAATTGTCTCAAAAGTGGCTGTTTGCTTCCTCATGGTATCATTTGACCCCAAAGCCAACAGACTTTTTCCATAAATGACTGGATAGTAAATTTTTTTGCCATTTCTGGCCAGAGGATCTCTGTCACAGTTGTTCAACTCTGCCTTGTAAGCTTGAAGGACACAGTAAATGCCATGTAAAGGACTGGGCATGAGTGGACTCATCGCCTGATCAGGTGGTGGCGCAGTGGATAGAGCGTCAGACTGGGATGCAGAGGACCCAGGTTCAAGACCCCAAGGTCGCCAGCTTGAGTGCTGGCTCATCTGGTTTGAGCAAAAGCTCACCAGCTTGGACCCAAGGTCACTGGCTCAAGCAAGGGGTTACTCGGTCTGCTGAAGGCCCACGGTCAAGGCACATATGAGAAAGCAATCAATGAACAACTAAGGTGTCACAAGGAAAAAACTGATGGTTGATGCTTCTCATCTCTCTGCGTACCTGTCTGTCTGTTCATATCTATCCCTCTCTCTGACTCTCTCTCTGTCTCTGTAAAAAAAAAAAAAAAAAAAAAAAGGGACTGGGCATGGTTGTGTTCCAGCAACATTTCATTTACAAAAGCAGGCAGCGAATGAGGCTGCAGTTTGCCACACCCCAATTTAGTGATTGATTGACTTTTTAAGATTTTTTTTAGATTTTATTTATTTGTTTTTGATAGAGGAAAGAGGGAGACAGGCAGAGAGAGAGAGATAGAGAAGTGAGGAGGAGCAGGAAGCAACAACTCCCATCAAGCCCAGGGTTTTGAACCAGCTACCTCAGTGTTCCAGCTAGACACTTTTTACTACGCCCTGAATCAACTCATTACTCTGTTCTCCATATATTTTATAAGGTGAACATTATCTTTAAAAGTTGAATAAATGCAGGGGTCATTTTTTTTCTTTTTTTTTTCTTTTTACAGAGTCAGAGAGAGAGTCAGAGAGAGGGACAGACAGGCAGGAACGGAGAGGGATGAGAAGCATCAACCATCAGTTTTTCATTGCGACACCTTAGTTGTTCATTGATTGCTGCCTCATATGTGCCTTGATCATGGGCCTTCAGCAGACCAAGTAACCCCTTGCTCAAGCCAGCGACCTTGGGTCCAAGCTGGTGAGCTTTTTTGCTCAAACCAGATGAGCCCACCCTCAAACTGGCAACCTCAGGGTCTCGAACCAGGGTCCTCTGCATCCCATTCTGATGCTCTATCCACTGTGCCACTGCCTGGTAAGGTGTAGGGGTCATTTTTTGTGGCAAGAATACTTCGTGGGGCATACTGTATGCTTCCTCTAGCATCCTATTAGAAGGTGCATGATGTCTGCTGTCCTGCTGTAGCTGATGCTACAAATACTTAGTGGGTACTCATCTCTCTACTGTATTGATTGTTGCCTGGATAATTTAATTAGAAATAATTACAAAATAGTAACTTTTTTATTTCTATTATTCCATCTTTCATTAACCAGATTGCTGCTGTAAGGAAGAACTTTTCAACATCAATGTAATAAAATATAGTTTGTATAAGAACATTTTTTATAACCAGAATATATGCTAATTATTTTTTTCTTTTAGTTGTCAAATTTCAATATAAAGAATTGGTCCCTCAGTCACTTCCAATGATTTCCAAGGTGTTGGAATTCTTGTGGATGAAAGGGGTATTTTTTTCTCATTGTAGTTTTACTTTATTTGAATGACTGTGAATTCAGATTTAAAAATATATATTCAATAGTTATCAGTTGGTTGCATTTATTATTTTTTTCATGCTCAAATTATTCCATCTTTGGCCAATTGGGCCTTCTTTGAGTTGGATCCTGTTAGTCTTGTATAGCTTTGTTTCTAGCCTAACAAGTTCCAGAGAGAAATTTTCAGTAACAGAGTAATGAAACTGTCTAACAATATATGTTGAAATTTTAACAAAACAAGATGCAAGCAACCAGGTCAAACATATGTATGTAAGAAAAGATCAATAAGAAAAACCCAAATTGTTAAATATTTTTTCTTGATAGTATGATTATAAGAAAATACTATCTCTCTTTATTTTTATAGCTTTTTGTACTTTTCTACACTCTATATTTTCCACAAGAATTATTACTTTAAAAATTTTAAAAATTACTTAAAATTTTAACAACTGGGCCTGACCTTTGGTGACGCAGTGGATAAGGCATCGACCTGGAAATGCTGAGGTCGCCGGTTCGAAACCCTGGGCTTGCCTGGTCAAGGCACATATGGGAGTTGGTGCTTCCAGCTCCTCCCCACCTTCTCTCTCTGTCTCTCTCTCTCCATTTCTCTCTCCTTTCTAAAAAAAAAAAAAAATTAAAAAAAAAAGAAAAAATAAATTTTAACAACTCTAAAAGACTTTCTTTAATTTACTAGTAAGTTTTTTTAGTGCATTTAAACTAAGGTTAAAATTATTTTAAAAGATAACTTATACACACCTTTTTCAGAACTGTATTTCCCATATTTTCAAAGAGTTATAGTCTATGCAAAAAGGAAAAATAAACAATTTTTAACCACCTCTAGGCTACAAAATTATAATTATGCCTGTTTCTCCCATCTGTCTTTATAGACCTTGAAATTTTTTCCCTTAATAATTTGGAAACCAATGAGTATGCATAGTTCTTATGACAATTTAGTTAGGCCTCAACTTTTGGGAGCTCCTGAATCTGAAAATGTTCTTTGTACTAATCTCAGCCTTGTGTACTGATAAAGTTCAAAGCAAATGAACAAGGACGATGATAACGAAAGGACCTATTCCTTAATGTAAATCAAGAAGGATATGTAAGTTAGTCTCCTTCGCCATAGATAAGGGTTATTTAGAGATGGCTTTGATGGGGGTCACTTTTACCTAAGCTTCACCAGTGACCACCCTGGGCCCTTGTAAGTGGGATTTTAAATTGTTGACCACATGAAAAAGTCATCCTATATTTTCAAATGGATCACACATTGTGAAACATGGAACATGGTTCTGTTGTTTGTGTGTGAGTGTGTGTGTGTGTGTGTGTAATGGAGTTACACTTACCATGAATAATAGAGAAAGAAAGGTAAGAGTTCAATAATTTAAGAGCTGATGTGTGAGTGTGTGCGTGTGTGTGTGTGTGTGTGTTTGCTTCTGTGTTTTAAAAGAAAATCTCCTCCCTCTCCAGTACAGACAGCCTTCTACACCCTCTTTCTAAAGTCCTTGGAGCAAAGCTTCCCTTGCCAAAACCAGACTAAAATGTTCTTACTTTTCTCTGGCATTCTTCTGGAAATTTGGAACACCTCATACTTTTGGGGTAGATCATTCAGGATTTCTGCCATTTCCTGCACAGAAACAGTTTCCTTATAGTGTCACAGTAGAAATTTTTCTAATTAATAATTTTGTTATACTAACGTAACTAATACAAGCTACAATTAAAAATATTGCATTTATAAATCTATGGATTCTACAGGACAGATTCAGAAGTCCAGGTAGCAGCAGGAAGCAGAAGGCACACCCAAAGGGTTTAACCGAAGCTGGCCTAATAAATAAATCTCTTTAATATGTGCTTGATCCCCGTGTAGTTTGGCAATTAGACATGAACAGCCAAAGAACATCAACTTGTCTTCACTATTCTGATTATAATTTTGGAAAGGAAAATTGTTTTGTCTGGACTGGTAACCCACTTCCAGCTATGATCATGAAGTTAAAAAGGAGGAGGAGGAAGAGGAGGGAAGGTGGAGAAGGGAGAAGGGATCTTAAACAAGACTTGTTGAAAAAAATAACCACATCTTCAGTGCTGCACACAGGAAAATAGCTCAGGGGCCGGAGGAGACTAGATGGCTCTCTGGTGTGTGGAGCTCTGCTCTCTTAGCTCTGGCCTTATTTGCATAAATGGAAGTGTGTTCTCTAGTAGGAAAATTGAGGGCTCTGCCCTTTCCCAAACTAGATTCTTCGTTAATGTTGGTCCCATTGGACAAAGCAAGCAAATGTCCCAGCTTCTCTGATAACTCACAGATTTTAGTGGACATGGATTTTCCTTAATAGACTTACCAGTTTATAGTAAATATCACTTGCTTTGTAAGTGCTATTATCCAACTCCTTTGGGCTGATTTATAAGCTCCATCAGCATGGGGACTAAGTATAAGGCCCTTGGGCTGGTGCAGTGCTGAGGCTTGATACATATTTGTTTAACCAGTGAAAGCCCAGGTCTTATACGTATAACCCTGTCGGTTCCCATTTAATATGAAAACAGGTAAGAAGAGAGGTTGGGTGAGCACTAGTTTGTGTAGTGATTCAAACACTGTCTGAGGGAACTAAAGTTAAAACTTTTTTAGATATTCACATTTTCACTGCCTGTCTCTGGAGATACTGGCTATAAATATTAGTGACAAGTGGGACACATACTCCAGCTGAAAACTTGCTACTGCCTTCCCTCGACGGCTCCCCTAAATAATGTCAGTTCCCAAATTTTAATAAGACCCTAGCACCTAATCCTTAACTCACTAGTACTGAAGACGTGGCGTGTACATATTCTTTCTTATTTAGCATTAGCAAAAGGCTAACAGAACCAAGCAGAGCACATTTGCTTTCTATTTACTTAAAGTATAATTTTGATAGTGTTTCTCAATACCAGAAATGGTTTCATAGTGTCACTTTGAGTCTAAGGGTTTAAAAAAAAATTACTACGTAGGATAGAGAATCTGAAGCACAGATTTTTATTTATTTGTCCTGTTTCTTTCAAAAGAAGTATTTTATGGAACTGACTCATAGGAAATGATTTTAAAGGCAAGAGGTCATTTTGAATGATTAGACCTCCTTCTTTTGGGTCTTATCTGCTTTGAGATAGGAATCAAGAAAAAGAAACTCTCCTGAGGCAATGTGCAGACCTACTGAGCCTTGTCAAAGGGCTGGAATCTGTCTGAGGGATTAGCAGCTTTGCACCTTTAGAGAGGACCTTAGATCTCTCTGGGTGAAGCATGGGACATGCACATGTAAGAGAAAGGCAGGGATAATAACCGATGAAATAGCTGAGCAGTAGCCACCGAGAAGGGTTCTCATCACTCTGTAATTCAGGGCCAGTTTCTTCGGGAGTTCAGGAAGAACACAGCACATTTAAAGGAGCAGCAGCGACAGCAGGCATGAACAATACACTAAGCACCATTCACTTCCAGAAATGGACGGCTGAGGTCCCATGTCACTGATGTGTCCAAAAGTCAAAAAAGGACATTAGGAGAACTAAATCATTTTACCAGTGCCAAGTTCTCTTGTTCCAGGAACTGAGGTATTTCATAATAAAAATTTAAAGAAAGGCCAAAAATGAAGAATTGGCCGTTCTTTTTTAGAGAGAGTCTAAATTCAGGCAATCTATATTTTATGCAGGCCTAGTTCTATTTCTGTCTTTATTCAAACTATAGAGTTTTAAGATAGCCTTCCGTAGATGGCAAATTATTTTTAGTTCCTTTAATACTCATAAAAATAAAATAGTTCTAAAAGTTATTTGTAATAAATGTCTTCTTTTTTTTTTTTTTTTTTTTGGTCTAACTAGTTACTACAGTAACTCTGGCCATCAAAGTATTTTTGTATAACAAAGATATATTTAGTAATGAAAATTACCACTAATTGATTAGTTGGAGTGGATTTACTTTGAAGTAATATTGATTTGCATTAAATTCTCATACAGTTCTCCTCATCAAAGTATAAGTGAATTAACCAACAGCCATAAATGTTTAATAAATATGGAAAGCACTTATAGGAGTCAGCAGTACAACTTTCTCCTTTGCTTAGTAAGCATCTACACAGTTTACTTCATCTCATGCATATTAATTTGTAACAATGACTATGGTAGCAATCTGCAACCAGAAAGTTAAGGGAACGTGTGTCATTTGAGTATCATTTTTATTTTACTGTTTTCCTCAGACAGCAAGATGCCTGATTGATATATTTGTGTTTGGGTGTGTATAATAAAACAGGACTACTCTCTGCTTCCTTGAACTCCTAACACCACTCTCTTATCTGTCACTCTATTAACCAAATGAATGGCCAAGTAAGGGATCAAAAACTGGGTGTGATCAATTATATTCAAGTAACTATTTCCCTAACACAGACAATACTGAAGAATTCTCATTAATGATCCAAGCTGCTGTGGTGAATTTTTATTACTAGCCCCATCAAAAATCTATGGACAGTTATGACCAAAAAGTAGACTATTTAATGTGTTGAAACAAACTTTTGGGTTTTGATAACATGAATGTTACAGAAATATTTGTCATCCAAAAATCTTATAAGGTGTTGCCTTAAAATATGTTTGTTTGTTTTTTTGTTTTGTTTTTTTGTATTTTTCTGAAGTTGGAAATGGGGAGGCAGTCAGACAGACTCCCACATGCGCCCAACCGGGATCCACCTGGCATGCCCACCAAGGAGCGATGCTCTGCCCATCTGGGGTGTTGCTCTGTTGCAACCAGAGCCATTCTAGCACCTGAGGCAGCGACTATGGAGCCATCCTCAGCGCCCATGCCAACTTTGCTCCAATGGAGCCTTAGCTGCGGGAGGGAAAGAGAGAGACAGAGAGGAAGGAGAGGGGAAGGGGTGGAGAAGCAGATGGGCACTTCTCCCGTGTGCCCTGGCCGGGAATCGAACCCGGAACTCCTGCATGCCAGGCCGACGCTCTACCACTGAGCCAACCGGCCAGGGCCAAAATATGTTTTTTTGATAGGTGATATTTTCCCTGTTAGAATGATTGGCCAAAATATGGAAAATAAAAGGAGAGTCATTCACAGGTGTTAACCTGGGGCTTGCTAAGTTGGAGGGCACATGTGTGAGCGCACCTGTATGTGGGTCACTGCGTGCTTCTCTTGTCCATCATTGATGTCCACCTCCTCACTAAACACTTGTTGGTTCCTGTCTTCCAGATGACACAGGCTGCCCTAGTAGCCAGTCCGTGTCTCCTGTGAAGACGCCCTCGGATGCTGGCAACAGTCCTATTAGCTTTCGCCCTGGAAGTGATGAAGACTTTACCCGAAAGAAATGCACAGTTGGAATGGTTGGTGAGGGCAGCATCCAGTCAGCCCGGTATAAGAAGGAACCCAAGTCAGGCCTTGTAAAGCCAGGTAAATGCACTTATTTATATTCATGTTGCTCTCAGTGTGGTATGACCACCAGAGTGGTCACATTTGAAATGAAACACGTGTATATCAAGACAGGAAACACTAATGCTGTATGCAGTACCCAGAAACATCTCCTTTTAAAAAAAGGAGGTGGGGCAAAGAGTGGAATATTTTCTTTATTGGTTGTTAAAAATTGAGTAAGTATAGTGACATGCATGCATTATAAAGACAGAAGATGGAGCAAAGTTGACAAATATAAACTGGATGATCTCACAGACATTTAGACTTTATAATTAGTTCAGCATAAATTATATTAAGAAATTACTTCATGGCCCTGGCTGGTAGAGCATTGGCCCAGCATGTGGAAGTCCTGGGTTTGATTCCCAGTCAGGGCACCCAGAAGAAGCAACCATCTGCTTCTCCTTCCCTCCTTCTCCTCCTTCTTTATCTCTCTCTCTCTTTCTCTCTTCCTTCCTGCAGCCATGGCTATTGATTTGAGCACATCAGCCCAGGGTGCTGAGAATGGCTTGGTGGAGCCTCTGCTTCAGGCACTAAAAATAGCTCAGTTGCAAGCATGGCCCTCGATGGGCAAAGCATCGGCCCCAGACGGGGCTTGCCAGGTGGATCCTGGTCGGGGAGCATGTGGGAGTTTGTCTCTCTATCTCCCTTACTCTCACTTGGAAAAAGAAAAAGGAAAAATTAATTACTTTCTACCATCTAAAGTGGTGACAAATTATGAATAGAATAGGTTATCTTGATGCCGATCTTTTGGGCTGGGCATACTTGCTAACCTTATTATTTTATTTACTTCTAAAGATTGAAATATGAATTAGATGTTATGTGCATGTATATATATATGAATTAGATGTTATGTGCATGTATATATATACAGATGTTCAAGAATTACAAAATATTAAAAGCTATGAGATGAAATGGAAATTATTATTGTATTGGGTGAGGTGCCATCAACATCAAAAAAGGTGAATTCTCAGGATTTGCAATATATAAGTAAGTATTTTATATCTCAGAAATATATATAATAAATGAGAAACTATAGTTTTAGTAAAACTGAAGTTCTAACTTCAACATAAAAGGACATGAGCGTTGTGAACCAACCTCTCTATATTGCATTATTTTCTTTAACATCCACAGTTATGCTATACATATCTATGAGCCTGAAAAGACAGATCAATAGCTTGCTTGAGTCCTCAGTCCTTGCAATTGTCTTCTAATTTTTGTTTGGTAGTGACATTATTGTGCAAGAAGCTATAGACAGCTTTATTTCAAAGGATCCAAAGCTTGGTCAGGTGTTCTTTTCCCTTGGGAGGTCCTGTGTCATCTTCCATCTCTGTCTGCTTTTGTTGTTCCCGATTAATTGATTTGCACAGCATATCTTAATGGATTATTCTTCATTTTGCATTTAGTCAACCAAAGAGAAGAATGTCGTTTAGTCTTAGAGCAAGATTTACACTGTGAAAAACAAATCCCCTGTGTCTTAGGCTCCTGATAAATGCTAGTCATGATGAACTTGTTAATAATCCATTGCTTTGGAATCATCTAAAAAAGAAAGGGAAGAATACACAGCAGGGAAGACAGCATATAAAAGAGAAAGACAGTTATTGTTAGAAGAGTGTTGGGCACCCTCAATACTTAGGACAGAGACAATGAGGTAAAGAATGTCATACAATTATCGACATGAAATAAAGCCATTACCTTTTGTACTGTGTGGGAGAAAAATAATTTTCTTCTACTCTTCTAAGTGCTTCTGGCTGGACTAATAATCAAATTGACATGAGCCAGATTAACAGGAGAAAATGACCAAACTTATCATGTATGTACATTTGGTGGTTCCCTAAGAAAATGGGACCCCAGGATGAATGAGGTAGCTGAGGCTATGTGCCCTTCTGGACTAAGGAGCAGGGGTCTGGGACTTTAAAAGGAAAGTAAGCAGTTCACAGGTGGATAAGAAAGAGCAAATATTTGATAAACAAATTTCTTGAGAGGCCACCCAGAAACAACGGGACATGGAAGAGGGTCTAACAAGCAGACTTCGCAGGCTTCTCCCTGTCTGCCACACTTAATTTATATCATGCCAAGGTGACAGCTCCCTTCCTTTAGGCAGGTTTTTTATATCCGAATTCTTTTAGGCAGATGAGGGGGAAATAAAAGGCTCTTCTTGACTCTTTTGGTTCTTAAAAATAATGAGCTTAAAATAATAAATTTCTCCAAAAAGCATGTTTTGGGTGGGAAAACTCTGCTTCCCCTCAAAACCCAAGGGCAAGCACTTCCTCCCTCTCTTCCCCAGCTCAATTGTCCTTTTTTTAATATTTAATATTAATTCACATGCCATAAAATTCACACCTTCAAAGTGTACAATTCAATTGTTCTCAGTATATTCAAAAGGTTGTGCAAACGTCACCGCGGTCCAATTCCAGAACATTTGTTATCACTGCCCCTGAGAAACCTCCTACCCGTTAGCAATGATGTGGCACTCTCCCCTCCCCCAGCCCCTGGCAACACTACCCCAGTCTCTGTCTCTATGGGCCTGCCCATTCTGGACATCTCATGCAAATATGTGGCCTTTAGCATTTGGCTTCTTTCACTTAGCATAATATCATCAAGGTTCTTCAATGTAGCATGTATTAGTACTTTTCACTATTTTGGCTCAATAATATTCTTGTGTGTTGATATACTACATTTTTAATAGCTTTTTCTTTTAAAGCAAATTTAGGTTTATAGAAAAATTGAGTGGAGAATACAGAGCTCCCAGGCACCCTCTCACTAATACTCCTTCAGCTTCCCCTGTTGTGATAGACCACATTTTGTTTCTCCAATCTTAGTGATGGACATTTGGGTTTTTCTACTTTCTGGCTATTATGAATAATGTGCTATGAACATTCATGTGCAGGTTTTTGTGTGAACATGCATTTATTTCTCTAGGGTATATTACCTGGGAATAAAATTGTTGAATCATATGGAGACTCTATATTTAACTCTTTGAGGAACTGCCAAACTCTTTTCCAGGCTGTGCCAGGTTACATACCCACCAATAGTGTTTGAGGCCCTGGCCGGTTGGCTCAGCGGTAGAGCGTCGGCCTAGCGTGCGGAGGACCCGGGTTCGCTTCCCGGCCAGGGCACACAGGAGAAGCGCCCATTTGCTTCTCCACCCCTCCGCTGCGCTTTCCTCTCTGTCTCTCTCTTCCCCTCCCACAGCCAAGGCTCCATTGGAGCAAAGATGGCCCAGGCGCTGGGGATGGCTCTGTGGCCTCTGCCTCAGGCGCTAGAGTGGCTCTGGTTGCAATATGGCGACGCCCAGGATGGGCAGAGCATCGCCCCCTGGTGGGCAGAGCGTCGCCCCATGGTGGGCGTGCCAGGTGGATCCCGGTCAGGCGCATGCGGGAGTCTGTCTGACTGTCTCTCCCTGTTTCCAACTTCAGAAAAATGAAAAAAAAAAAATAGTGTTTGAGGGTTCCAATCTCTCCCCATACATCCTTGTTAGCAGTTGTTATTGCCTGTCTTTTTTGTTATAGCCATTCTGGTAAGTGTGAAGTGGTATTTCATTGTGCTTTTTAATTTAAACACTGATAGCTAATGATGATGAGTGTCTCCTCATGTGCTCATTGGCCTTTTGTATGTCTTCTTTGATATATTCCTAAGAGGGGGGTTGACAGACAGAGATAGACAGACAGAAAGGGAGAGAGACTAAAAGCATCAACTCATTATTGTGGCACTTTTAGTTGTTCATTGATTGCTTTCTTATATGTGCCTTGACCAGGGGCTACAGCAGAGCTAGTAACCCCTTGCTCAAGCCAGCGATCTTGGGCTCAACCCAGTGATATTGGGCTCAAGCCAGAGACCATGGGGTCATGTCTATGATCCCACACTCAAGATGATGAACCCATGCTCAAGCCAGATTAGCCCATGCTCAAGCCAGATTAGCCCATGCTCAAGCTGGCGACCTCTGGATTTCAAACCTGGGTCTTAAGCATCCCAGGTCAATGCTGTGCCACCACTTGGTCAGCTAATTTTTTTTTAAGCTGGGAGTTATCACCAATAAAAACTGCTTCTCTAACATGTGGGGTGTAGGTTAAGAGCAGGAGCTCTGCCATCCTCTTTTTTTTTTTACTCCTAGCATGCAAGGTTGGTACATATTGGGGGTTCATTCAACACTCATTGACTTCAACAGCAAAGGTGATTCTGGAATTGAGAAGAGCAGATGGTGCTGGAAATAATATCAGCTTTATGGATTGCATGTGAAAGTAATGTAAGATTTGAATGCAAACCGAAATTACTTCATTTTTGTTATCCACCCCAAATTATGAACCAAAATATCCACCAGTCATGCTAAAACCACTTTACAGTGATGATAGTACAAAGAAACAGTGAAACAGAAGACCAGTGCAGTGCAAAAAGAACAAACCAAGTTTAAATGGTAGTTAAGATTATCACTGACTTTCCCTGTTTTCAGTACACATAATAAAGAAGATTTATTTTAACATAAGAATTAAAACTTGCCCTGGCCAGTTAGCTCAGCAGTAGAATGTTGGCCCAGCATGTGGAAGTCCCAGGTTTGATTCCCAGTCATGGCACAGAGGAGAAGCGACCATCTGCTTCTCCACCCCTTCTCCTTCCCCCTTCTCTCTCTTGTACTCTCTCTTCTCCTACTGCAGCCATGGCTTGAGTGGTTTGAGCAAGTTGGCCCTGGGCACTGAGGATGGCACCATGGCCTTTCTTAGGCACTAAAATAGCTTGGTTGCTGAGCAACAGAGCAGCGGCCCCAGATGGGCAAAGCATCGCCCAGTAGGGGGCTTGCCAGGTGGATCCTGCTCAGAGGGCATGAGGGAGTCTATCTCTCTGCTTCCCTGCCTCTCACTTAATAAAAAGGATCAGCCACTTGTCCTTCTGAGAATGTTTAAGGCCTTAAGTCTTCATGAAAAAAATACAGACAAAAAAAAAAAAAAAAGAGAGAGGAAGAAAAATGCAGGAAGGAAGGAAGAAAGGAAGGAAAAAAGAATCATTGTTCTTAATTCTGTTCTGATTCTTGGATCTTTTGAGAATCATGAAGGCCATGGACCCATACTCCAGAAGAATGCCCATATGCACAAAACATTGCATACTGTTTCTGAGATTTCATCAATCTCCTTTACCAGGACTTATGAATCTTAATTTAATAACCCTTGCCTAGAAGCAGACTCGGAAACACCACTTTCGTCAACTACTTCTAATTTCATTGCTCAGAGGTATGAATATCACCTGATCTGGTAAGGACCTTGGGATGTTTTTATTTATTTGCATTTGTCCAAGGTCAAAGGGATCCCTAAAGTTTATTTTTTAGTCGACTATAATTCCTAATGTAATCACTGAAAAAGTTGCTCAGGAGTTTGAATGGGACTCAGTTCTGTGCAGTAAGCTCTTTGTACTATTTAGAAAAGTCTGGCCCTGGCTGGTGGATCAGTGGGCAGCACATTGGCCTGGCATATGGATGTCCTGGGTTCGATTCCCTGGTCGGGGCACACAGGAGAAGCCACCATCTGCTTCTTCCCCCCTCCCTCTCCTTCTTGTCTCCCTCTTCCTCTCTCGCAGCCAATGGCTTGATTGGTTTGAGTGTGGCACCAGGCACTGAGGATGGCCTTATTAGAGTGCATCAGCCTCAGTCGCAGTACATAGCTCGGTCGGTACTCAAGAGTTGTCCAGTGGATCCCGGTCAGGGTGCATGTGAGAGTCTGCCTCACTATCTCCTCTCCTCTCACCTAAAAAAAAAAAAAGAAAGAAAAATCTGCACCATGACCTATAGTTCTCTGAACTCTCAGCAGAGTAAACCTGTCAGTCACATAAATGTGAAGAGAGGAAATCCTGGAAATGAGGCCCCTGGCTGACTCCAAAATTTATAAAACACAGAGACCTCATCTGTTTACCACGAGAAGACTCTGCTGTCAGGTTAAAATGTTCCACCTCTTCCCTAGCCCCAAGGGGCCATCTCTCCTCAGCCCAAACTGACTTTGGCGCATGCTCTATTTTTTTAAAAATAAATTGTCTCATTAGAACCAATAGCACTTTATTAAAATAGCAAGCAATTAGTGTCTCTTAGACAGATGCTCGGGGTTCCCTTGGACATTAAATAACATGAGCCCATTTAATTTTAGGTTCGTTGTTCTAGATCTGTGGTAGTCAGCCTGGTCCCTACTGCCCACTACTGGACATTCCAGCTTTCATGGTGGGCGGTAGCAGAGCAACCAAAGTATAAATAAAAAGATAGATTTAACTATATAGTACATTGTTTTATAAAGATTTATTCTGCCAAACTTAGTGAAAATCTGACATAAAGTACTTGGTAAGTAAGTATTATTATGTGCTTTAACTTGCTGTAACTCTGCTTTATAAATTTTATCAAGTAAAGTTACTTCCCTACTTTATAAATCACCATTTCTGTGGAACTGATGGGCGGTTAGAAAATTTTACTACTAACAGAGATACAAAAGTGGGCGGTAGGTATAAAAAGGTTGACTAGCCCCTGTTCTAGGTTCTGGAAAACTGCCATTCAGCTCAGAAAGGAGTTATTGAAATGCCCTCAGGAGGGTGCACTGCGGAGCCTGCCGCTTCCCAGTGTCCTCCGAGCGGGACTCCTTCTGGAACTTAGAGGCATTGAGCCTTCTGTCGTTTTGGCTTCTAGCAGTGCCTGTGCATATTTAATTAAAAATTGCCACCAAAGAGCAAAGGAAAGCATGCCTACAGTCCAATTGGATAATGGCTTTACGTTTTCCTTTTATCGCGAGTCAGTTCAGCAAACACTGAAATGGAATCTCCAGAGCTCAGTATAGTGTTTGTCATATAGTAGTAGGTGTGCAATAAATACTTAATTGAGAAACGGAGCGTCCACTTTGTGCGAGGAATTATGTGCACTGGGGCAGGAGTGCTGGAAAGAGGTTGTCAAGATGGCCTCAGTGGCACCCTGCTCTTGGGAGCTTTGATTTAAGGAAGAATACCGTTGATAAATTTGGCCTACAGTCCAGATTAGAAGGAAAGGAATGAAGGTGTTCTAACCGGGAACTTTTTGAAGAATGCGTGGGTAACATTCCCTTTCCCAGGTGTTCCTCCTGTGTTTAGTTTGCAGTCAGTTCACCTGAAAAGATTTTTTTTTTTACTCAGAAAGGAAAGTCCTAATTGGATTATTGCTAGCACATCAGATGACATTCCTGAGCCTCCCTTTAGCCTTGATTTACTACTTGAGGGTAATATATATTACACTGGAGAAGAAAAAGACTCAGTGTCATTGTTTTACAAATACAAGCACCAAATCCTTTCTGCAGAGCAGAGGAACTAGTTACAGGATTTAAACAAATAGAAAATGTGAAAAGAAAAAAAAACCCACCTGTGCTTAAGGAGGTCGGTAAACAGTAAATAAATAGTTGGGGTCACTTGATTTAAAATAAACCCACATTTAGAAACTGAAATGTCGAAATCTGCATTTGAAAGATGTCACCGTATTTTATCAGCATTCAAACTAAGTTACTATTCCCTTGTCATCAGATACCACCCAGGCAATTGAAACCGGAGAGGTGGCCAGATGAACTATAATAACCTCACAACAATAATAGAGGATTGGTTCCTTAAAAAGAAAAAAAAAAATCTCACATTCGGAGGCATTTGCTAGAAAACCCAGAAGGGAACCAAGTAGGTTAGAGACTGAGCAACCCTGGTTCCCTTACAGATGGAGGTTCTTCGCCCACAGCCGATAGCCTACAGGTGTTCCTATCTTATCACAAGCATGGCTTTCACTTCAAAGTTAGTTCTGTGAAAGGCGAGCTAGGCAGCTTACCTGGGGGAGGCCATTCTCCTCATAACTTGAGCTGCCGGGAGGAGAGGCGAAAGCTTTGAGCTAGCACAGCTTCTCCCCGCGTTACCTAACTTGTCCTGTCCCGGGGAAAAGTGGGGAAGGGGGACACTCTGACCGCCAGATTCCCGAGTCCAGCGTACTAGGTTCAGGTCTTCATACCGTCACTTTATAACTGTGTGCTCTCCAGCTATTTGTTTTCGTCCTGAAACTGTGGTTAGCACCTGTAAAATGGGTTGTTGTGAAGGCTAAATAGACTAATGAATGGCAAAGGCCTAGCATCTACCCGACTCAAGGAATTCCTCAGATGTTAATAATGGCCATTAGTAGCTCTTAAAATAGATACGTCACAAATTTGATGCACTTTATTTACTAGAAAACCCTTAAAACTCTCACCCTGAACTTAGGTGTATCTGAAACACAATGCTAGTCCTGTCGTGTTTTTCTAGTTCATGTAAATCAGGAGGAATGTTTGCTCTAGGTCACTGACAAGAGTACAAATTGACAGATAATTGATTGACAATGAGAACAGAGATGGCAAAATATAAATGAGTGGACAAAAGCCCACTAAAAAGCATTTAAATATTTAAATGCTTTTTGTAGCCCTTTAGTGCAGTAACCAATGTTCTAGAAACAGATTGAGTCCTTGTGACGGTGGAGCTGGAGTTGTATGAGGGCAGAAAAAAATGTCTTGAGCATTTTAGAAATATTTTCATAGGGTAGAAAATACTAAACATTCAGTGCCAGAAGAGAAGATTTTGGTTATATGGAAACTGTGCATTCTTGGCAAAAACATTATTTTTCTAATGGTTACAATTATAGGTGTTGCAGCATCTAAGCCCAGCCTCAAATAAAGGCTAAAACCTATTCTGGAGACTGAAAGCCTTAGGACAGTATCTAGAAGGATATATTACATGTAATTGTGGGCTTGGAGGATATTCTGAAATTAAATTTTTAAAAATTTTAGCTAATATTTACTGAGCACTAACCATCCCAGGAAAAATTCCAAGCCCTTTACTCATTTTACCCTAACATCAGTGCTAGAAAGGGATATCATTGTCTCCTAGTTTACAGATTGGGAAACAGAGACACAGAGAGGTTAAGTAACTCCTCCAAGGTCACACAGCTTGTCGATGGGTTTTAAACAGACTAGTCTTGCTCCTAACTCCTAACCATTGCACTGGTTGTAAGGCCTGCCTTCAAAGGATTGATTTTAATGACAGTAGGGGAGTGTGATGATTTAGAGAGATATGTGACTAGAAGACAAATTATTTTTCTTTAATGTTTGTATGGCCCTAAAAATTCTTATTAATTTTTATAAATTAGCTGATACAGGCCATATGTGGACTATGCTGGCTGTTGCTGATAACAAAATCAATGATCCTTGGTGTAACTTCAATGCAATACACAAAGTTGAGCACATAGGGTATTGCTGCCTGTATATCATGAACCCTAGCGTGAACACATATCGTTAGACTTAGTCAACTTAAACAAGAGCATTTGCACTGATACTGAAATGGGTCTCTGAAAGTTTCTTTCACCTTGAGAGAAGGCATGCTCACCCAGGATTCAGCAGGGCATGTTCTGTGGCGGGTGATGACATCCTCTGTCACTTCTCCCCAGCAGAGACCAGACCGGTACAATCAAGCTGAACTGTAATGAGTGGGCTTAGTGTTTGTGTTTATGGCAGGGTTACATATTAATTCTCATGCCTTTCTCCCATCTGTGCTTTGGATGATGCCCCCAGTCAATATAATGCTGCCAAATGGTCCATTTATGGTATTTCCCTAAGCATTGCGTTATAATCCTCTTCTCCCCAAAGGTGACCACCATCCAAATCCTGGGTCTGCTTGGATTTACTGCATGTACAGTGTTCCAGCCACTGGTTTGGGCGCCTGCCAAGCGCTTACTACATTCTGCAGACGCTCCAGCAGACCACACACCCACTGTTGGGCGTATTTATTGAATGCCAGCATAAAAGAAATAAGCCTGGAAACATCTTTTACCCACTGACGTATAAACCAAGAGCTGTATATCATGAAGATGTATAATCTCTTTTCCTAGTCGAGGAGGAGAGTTTACTGAGGAGACTGTCTGCATGTGATGGTAGAGGCATAATGGCAGGTCTCCAGCGAGATATAGTGACATACTTGGCATTGGCAATAGCTTGGAGCCATTCCACATTATTCAGGTGCAAGAGGAGGGTCGAGTTACCCAGAGCCCAGAAGAAGAGAACTCCCAGGCTATGTATAAAGAAACTGCGCCCTTTCCCTGACAGGTCAGGAGCCAGGGGGATACATACTGTGATCTCTCTGTCTTCTTTGTCAGTAAAATTGGGTGTATGGCATTTTGGTGTATGTAGGGACATCAACCAAAAGTTCCGTGTTAAACAACATAGTATGTTCGTTGGGGTAACTCAATGAGTTAAAGCCTTCTAGCACCTAAGCCTGTCCCTGACAGCAGTCAAGGTGCAGCAACAAGCTCCGCGAATGCAGGTTGTGGTTAAATGAGGTCACGCTTCAGGAACCTGGCTCAGTGGGTTTACATTCTGAGATACAGAGTCTAGAACATTTGTGGCGTTGCAGGAAGGTGATCACTATGTCAGAGTGTAAAGGCAGTACATACCTCTTCCCCACATGTAAGGTTTCTGCTAAACCTAGGTTTGCATCCCAGCTGTATATCAACTAGCTTGTGTTCATTCATTCAACTAGTATGTTTAAAGCCTTTGCTGCACACTGACACCATTGTTCCAGGCACTGAGGGTGGAGAAGTGAAAGGCAGGTTCTCTCGGAGCCTGCCTTGAACATGAGGTGATGGCTGATACACAAGCAGATAAGCAAGATAAGTTGAAGTTCAGATAGTGACAAGTACAACAAGGCAATGTTGTGTAGACAGTGACCGGGGCATAGGACAGGAGAATGTCTGGAGAGATGACCTTTTTTCTAATTTTTTTAAAGACCTTATTGATTCTAAAGAAAGGAGAGAGAGAGAGAGAGAGAGAGAGAGAGAGAGAGAGAGAGAGAGAGAGAAGTGGGAGAGGAGCGGGAAGCATTAACTTGTAGTAGTTGCCTCTCCTATGTGCCTTGACTGGGTAGGGTTTCAAACCAGCAACCTCAGCATTCCAGGTTAACGCCTTATCTACTGTGCTACCACAGGTCAGGCAGGGAGATAACCCTTGAACTGAGAGTTTAGCCATATTCCTGCAGACTCAGGGAGGACTGAGGATGGGTGGTGGCAGGTGAGGTCTGTAGTGTTAGAGCGATGGGAAGCCACTGGAGAGTTTTGAGAAGAGAGCAGTGGTGGGACTCAGCCAGTTCGCACCAGTTTGGCAGAACCTATACCTAATTTCTGGTTGAGTTCGGCAAGCCAGGTGTTAAAATGACACTTGTAATCAGGGTTCTCTCTAAGGTGGGTGCCTGGGCAGCCACCCAATGTGGAAATCACAAATTTACATTCCTTACTCTTTATTAACGTTCATCTACGCAACAGTGCATTCTAAGTGCCCATATTAATGTTCATCCCTTCCATAGGTGACCAAAAGTGCAAGTGAGGAGGCCAATCAAGAAGCAATAAGGAAATATCTTAAATAACAGTTTTATTTTTTTGTCAGATATTATTTAATATTTTTTCATTAATATTTTAAAACTCATATGATCTAGTTTTCTGTACCTCTTTTATTATTCTTATTTAAGTATTAAGTGCATGAAATAATAAAATACCTTTCGGTATATATATTTTTTATACTTAAAATTGTCATTAGGGCAGAGATCCGATTGTGAAATCATATATTTGAATCCCACCACTGGAAGAGAGCCATAATTTAAGTTACATGTCTGGGATCTTTCTGGCTACTTTCCAGCCTGGATTATTAAGAGATGAAATTAGAAGCAGGTACTCTAAATTTAGATGGCTTCGGAAGCAGGCCGTGAAAACAGAAAAGTGTAGGGTGGGGCAAAAGTAGGTAGACAGTGGTTCATTTAGAAAATAATACAATAATTAATGAATACTTAATACAAAAATAACCTCTGGGTTTCACATACTCACAACTGTAAACCTACTTTTGCCCCACCCTCTAGTTGGATACAATGTATATGACAGAACATAAGATACTCCATTTTCTTAATGAGATTTAAAATGTTTTATTTTATTTGCTAACTAGAGTAAACCTTTAGAGAGATAAATGAATCAATGTCTGATGGGTATTTTTATTTGTTATTTTCATTACATGTACTGTTAGACTCCTATTAATTTGGAAACATTGACTTTATTCATTGTAGCTAATATAAAAAAATTATTTAGTTTTTCTCATCTCATTTCAACTTAATATGTCTATGCCAGAGCAAATCATCTTCACTTCCAGTTTGTTTGCTATAAAGCAGTTTTGAATCCCATGTCAGGTGCATCTTTTTAAAACAAGTCCTATGAGTGTTTGAGTTAAATTACCGTAAATAGAGACCCGCCCAAAATAGAGATGGTAAGAATAAACAGAAGGTTGGAGAAGGACATTGGAGGACAAATAGCAGGTTGTCACAACATCCATGGGGACACCTGGTTCTTCTGTCTTCCTGTAAATGGATCTGAGTATCCTTCACGCCCAAAGCTAGTCAGTTCCTGAGTTCTCTTAGCAAAGGACTTGGGGTTTTGTGATCTCTGCAACTTCACCATTGACTGTATTTGCTATTTGAGTGATCTTTAAAAAACTGTGTATGTATACCTCAGTGTATGGCCAGAGGCTGCCACTGTTGTGGCCAACCCCATGCAGGTTCTCATTGAATTGGGGCAGATGGTAAAGAAACAGTGGAGCCAAAAAATGGTGGGCCATTCCTTTATTAAAGTCTCACACCGGCCGACGAGTAAACAGGCACAGGCAAGAAAAACACTTCCCTTTCATACAGAGCTCCCAAAGCCCTGACGCATTCTCTGGTTCCACAACCAGCAGAATCTTCTCTGGTTTCTCCTAGAATCAAAGGCCCCACCAGTCTCAGCGGAGCTCACAAAAGCTCCTCAGCTCTGGTTCCCCATCTGAACACCTTCTCTTTCCCTTCCAACATGGCTTCTTCTTCAGCACCCTGCATTCTCTTCTCTCTCACTCTGCAAACATGGCTTCTCTCTACCTCTACTCCTTCTTCTCTCTGCAAAACTATCTGGGCCCACAAAGACCTCTCCTCCAGTCAACATTAGCAAAACAATGGCCCTTCCCAAGCAGGAAGATAATTTGCAATTTCACAGATCACATATACCTGGCACTTCCCAGCGCCATTTTTTAACAATAAAAGTGCGCAAACTCAAAACATACATTTGCCCAACATGCAGGAATAATTAAAAGTCTGTTTTTCAGTTTCTTTCCCCCATTTCTATTACACAGTCCTAGCAGTTGAGCTCTGAAGGCAGCTCCAGCTAGCACTCATTGAAGTTCAGACAGATGCCATCTTTTTCAAATGAGGACTTTTTGTATAGAGAAGGTAATTGTAAAGAGTGCTATGATAGGAGGCGTTGGAAGAGATTTCTTTTCTGGGAGGTAACTGTGAGAAGAGGGTACCTTGCCTTATATTTACACCTTGAATAGAGTGGACCAGGTCACCTGCAGAGCAGTGGGGGGAAGGGGAGTTGGTCCCATAAATACTGCATGGCATGAAAGCAAATGTGCACATCCCTTATTATTTTTTTTAAATCAGTGTCAGCATTTGGCAGGAAGCTGGGTTTGTAGTGACACTGTTTGCCTGGTATACAGTATGTGCTCAATAAATGATCACTGTCCTTACTGTTATAAAATGAGAGATGAGGCAAGTTTCCGAATAGCACCACTTTAAGGTGTTTGAATATGCACTAATCAGCATGGGTCCTGTTTTTGTCACAGATGCCTCCTTAGTAAGAATTATTCTGATGTAATGGGGGTCTTAATAAATGTGTTTACTCTAAGCAAACCTATTTGGAAGGAATATGGAGACAGCTGTCGCAGAGAACCCCCAATTCTATTTCCTCCTCTGGGCACAACATCATTCCTATTCCTCTCTCTGGGCAGCACTGTGAGGTGCCTTGCATATTTAAATAGCTGGAATTCATGGAGTACATCAAGCCTTTGCCTCAAAGCTTCACATGCTTGCAATTAAATTTAGGAATGTGTGGGGTTTTGATGTAATTTCTTCCTTGCCCATTGGGATATAATCACGGTAGAAAGATTCTAAATGTTTTGCTCCAGTATTGTCAAAGGCTTAGCCTTGACTGTTGTGGAGACATCTCCTTCTATTTGACAATCTGGCATTTCTTTAAATGCTTTGTGTCCATTCATGAGGGCAATGGTTTCATTTGAAATGCTGCAGTCGCCAGGGAGAAGCTCCTGTGCTCTTCCCTGATTGGCTGGCCTTCCCTCTGCCTCCTGTTGCTATGGTGCCCAGCAGAGTAACTTCCTTGCCCTGCACATGTAGGAGGCTCTGTCTCCATGGATACTCCACTCTGAGACTGTACTCCACCAGTGATGAGCTGCACACACAGTATTTCTGCACAAGGCATACCCCAGCCTGTGGTGGGAGGCTGTTTGCAGAGGCAGTATTTGCCATGAAAGTCGACGGAGCTTACCTTCTAAGTAAGTAGTTTTAGTCACAGTAAGTAAATAATTATATTGGATCACAGAGGATATGCTCTTTGCATACATGTGTGTGTAAAGTTAGTTGCGGTAGGCTAAAATTGTAGTCTGAAAACAAATTTTCAATGCTGCCTTTCAGATATTCTGGATGCGGCCTAGTCTATAACTAAATTCTTAAAAAATACACACATCTATTGCTTTCAGTACTCCTTGTCGTAGGTGAATCTGTGCAATTTGAAGCCAAAACAAAGACCGCTCTTTTAACCCTGAGTTTCGCATGCTGCATCTGTAAATGCAAAGCCTGGCCTTCCCAGGTGGTGTGCAATGGGGAGAGCCGAGCACAGCCACAATTAATGCTAATTGGCACCGAATGTTAGGTTGCAGCGGGCCTCTGTGTAGGCCAAGACGCGATGTGTTTATTATCAAGAGAGAGCCTGCTCATGTGATCATGTCTGCCAGTTCACCATGGAAATTATTCAGAGCACGTCTCTCTTACCAGTTTTAATTTGCTTTTCTCATGTGGCATCCAGTAGAAATTCTGAAACTCTTCATGTCTACGGAAGTGGGATGTGGAAGAGTTTTCCTTGTCTTCACTGGTTTGATCTAACACTTCCTCTTTACTGTACCTTCCAAGAGTGTGAAGGGTTTGCTGTGTTGTTAAACATCTGAGTCAGCTTAGAGTGATTTTTATCTGCTGGGCAAATGATTCATGCCTGTGGTGTTAAAACTAACTAGTGGAAACAAGTGAAAGACTATACATAGGGTAATTCCAACTCCAGCACAATAACTTCAAAATTGAGCACAATTTAGATTTAGACTGTGCACAGTAGATAGTTGGCATCAAGCAGCTTTAAACAAAAAACCATGTACTGTACTGGTACAAGAGGGATGCATTTTGATTGTATTAAAGAGTGAGCACAGAATATCATGCTAGAGTCTAAATTTCTTTTATTCTTCTGTACTTGTGACCATGTAAGCAAAGGACGACCAGTGTAATGTCATCTTTTCCAAAAGTTAGTCATGGCTCAATTTTAATTGCCTACATTGGTGAAAAGGTACCACCCTTTGAATGTGTGACTGTCCTGATGACTGTGCTGGCTCAGACTTCTTCATTGCGGTCAAGTTGTAGGTCCTTGCCTTTCTTTAATATTTTATAAATATAATTTCCATCAAGTGGGTGAGCAAGGGTACATGATAAACTCTGTGGAGATCATGGTTTTGGAGACCTGGAAACAAGGTTGATGAAACTTACTCCAAAGTTTTTCATCTCTTTAGCAGTGTAAAGCCCCATTTTCCTTTCTCAGTGTGTTTGTCTCTAAATACCAGCAGAGTACAGGATTTTTTTCCAACCTCAAAATATCAGAACTCCTATCAGAAACTTTCTTCTCATCTGTAAAGTTGAATAATAATAGTAACTGTGACATAGGCTGGTTTGAAAATTTAATGACTTAATCAATGGCACATGGCCTGACCAGGCGGTGGCACAGTGGATAGAGTCTGACTGGGACACGGAGAAACCAGGTTTGAAACCTCGAGGTCACCAGCTTGAGCATGGACTCATCTGATTTGAGCAAGGCTCACCAGCTTGAGCCCAAGGTCGCTAGTTTGAGTAAGGGGGTCACTCGGTCTGCTATAGCCCTCCAGTCAAGGCACATATGAGAAAGCAATCAATGAACAAATAGGGAGCTGCAATAAAGAATTGATGCTTCTCATCTCTCTCCCTCCCTGTCTGTCTGTCCCTATCTGTCCCTCTCTCTGTCTCTGTCACACACTCAAAAAAATCAATAGTGCATGGCATACAGTAAGTATTAGTGGCTATTGTATTATGATTCCTATATACATCATCATCATTTTTACAATGCCTTGTAGTCCTGAGAAACTGTTGCTAATAGCTTGAATAGGTTTTTGGTTTGATTACATTCAGCCTCTAAAATTTCCTATCAAATACTCACTAAGAATCTGACTGTGTGCTTCACATTCTTATGGGAATGATGGCATTTGGTGTATGTGAAAACATAGCTAACAAAATGTGAGATACACAATTAGTTTTCTCTCTTCAAATGTGTGGCTATATGATTTTGCTAAATCACTATACACTTAGACAATGAAATATTTGCCAATTAATTTTGCTGCCAGTCACACAATAGATATGTAGGACGCCACAATGGTTGTGTAAGTTAAAAGGGGATAGGCCACATAGCATAAGTCAGTTAATATTTATAACAAATTAAAAATGCATCAATTAAAAATCCAGATACAAATTTTAAGCTCACTTTCTCTCCTGAAAGGATTTCCGTTCCAAGTACAGTAAATGACATATTTTGAAAAGAGAGCAGTTTCATTCAGTTGAAAGTTTGGAGAATGATGGGAGAGGAAGAGATGGGAAATGATTGATTAATCTGTATAAAAATAGGACCCATGCTGGGATTTTTCCTTTTGCACTAATCCTATGTGACATCTGAGCCAAGAAAAATATAGAAGCAACGCCATATGGGCAGAGCCTGCCAGTGCTGACTTTCTAACACATGAAGAGTTGACCCAGATTTTATTTGCAGCTTTATTTTTTATTTCAATGTCATTTCCATTTTTCATTTCTTCTTTCTGCCATATTCTCTTCCTTCCATCTGTCTGCCCTGGAAAGAGTGTGGAATGTGCAGTAAGGACTACACCAATTCACTTGAATGGGAACAGGGGAGAACATGTGTACAATGTGATTTAAAATGAGGTCTCCATTATCAGAGGGAATGGGAAGTGGGGGCTAGGGGAGGGAGTGGGGGGGGGGTAAATGGTGATGGAAGGAAACCTGACTTGGGGTGGTGAACACACAATACAATATACAGTTGTGTTATAGAATTGTACACCTGACACCTATATAATTTTATTAACCAATGTCACCCCAATAATTTCCATTAAAAAATAAAAATAAAGAAATAAAACAAGATCTCTAGAGGCTAGCAACTTGCAATCCATGTATGTCTGTAAATGCTAAATATATTTTGTCAAACATGATTTCAAATGTAATATCACTCAGATAATCTACCTAGAATAAAATAAGTCTTGTTTCAAGGCAGAAATGAAATTCTTAGCAACATGCCCACTGCCACGGTGACTTTATATCTATACTGTTCTGTGACAAAAATTATGCCCCATTTTCTTTTCATTGTTGCTGTCATACAGGCACACGGTCTGACAGTGTGCTATTTGTCAAGTGTTTGCTATGTCCTGGGCGCTGCTGCCATGAGCTGTGAGTCCCATCCTGGTGCGCTCTCTCGGTTGAGTTCTGCTTGCCAAGGTCTTTATCATCAGAGGGCATTCGTGGCAGTTTCAGAGAGAAGGATGCCCCTTGTCTTGCATGGCGGCAGCATTATGCAGGGAAACTGGATCTTCCTGAGTCTTTGGCTCCGTGTCCTCACCCCTGTGGCTGAGATAGGCAGGCACTGCGAGCCTCTGCCAGGAGATCTGATTTCTGCCCAGACTACTGGCGGGTCTGACTGTTCTTGGGAGGCTGGGCCTGAACCTGATACTGGTGGACTGCCTACCCTCCAAAGCTTTCCTCCTCCTCATTGGTAGAAGAAGTGAAGGATCTAAGTAAGCTACAGGCTGAGAAGCGCTAATTCATACAGAGCAAAGTTTAGGGTCCACAGGCCTGACCGGCGTCTGGTGTCCTGCCAAGCCCAGATTAGCAGAGACAGCAAAAGGGTTCATCTGCCCTAACCTGGGGCATTCATGAGTTTTGGATGGGATTCTCTGACTTAGCATGTCCATCCTTTCTTTTCTCGTTAGTGTCAGCCACCATTTAACAGAACTGAACTCAGTAATGCAATTTACTTGTTCTTTCAACATTTATTAGGCACCTAGCAGTCAGCTGTGCACTGGGACACAACAGTAAACCAGGGGCTCCCTGTACCTGTGTGCTATGTTTCTGAGAAAAGTACAGGGTCCCATGAATGCACAGAGAAAGACCATGGAACCTGGACTTTGGAGTCTGGGAAGCTGTCCAGAGGAAGTAATGCTGTGTTAACACTTAAAAAGGCTAGAACCAGGCTTTTCTCAGGGGTAGAGCATTGGCCGGGCGTGTGGAAGTCCCGGTTTGATTCCCAGCCAGGGCACACAGGAGAAGCGTCCATCTGCTTCTCCACCCTTCCCCCTCTCCTTTCTCTCTGTCTTTCTCTTCTCCTCCTGCAGCCGAGGCTCCACTGGAGCAAAGTTGGTGCTGGTGCTGAGGACGGCTCCACGGCTTCCGCCTCAGGCGCTAGAATGGCTCCCATTGTGTCTGCACAATGCCCCAGATGGGCAGAGCATCGCCCCCTGGTGGACGTGCCCAGTGGGTCCTGGTCAGACGTATGTGGGAGTCTGTCTGATGCCCCCCCACACCCACCTTCTCACTTTGCAAAAATACAAAACAACAACAACAATAAAGACTAGAACCAAGTTTTTAAGTGAAAAGACACTTAGGGATTTTAATTATGCCATTGCTGTTAACTTAAATACTATGCACTTAGTGTTTGTTTTTTTTTAATTCTTTTGTTATGGTTACCATGTTGTATTTAATAACTATCCTTTAGATGAGTGGTTTTCAACCTTTTTTACACTTGGGGACCTGGGGCAATAAGAAAATTATTTTGAGGATGGCTAAGGCAGAAATCATCATGAGCATAAGTAAATTTGACAGATCATTCAGTCTATAATCTCACAGCGTCAGGGTGGCTAATTATTTTGTGGTGGCACAAAATTTGCAGTGAATCGGTCTGCAGATCAGCGATTATAAAACACTGATTTAGGTGGCTTTTTTCTACTACAGTGTGAGCTGCTCTAGGATAGGATTCATTATCTCTCTCTCTGTTACATTTTCTCATTTTATCAAAAATTGTCATTTTTGATCTGTTTATTTTTAAATATTATATATAACGTGTATGTACATGATGTGTACACACACTCCACGGTATAACAAAGCACACACTGCCACCCCACCTTCCACTTTAACAGTCGCTACCACCACTAAAGCTGCCTGTAGCCTCTCCCAAATCCCATTCTCTGTCTCCCCCCAGAGGTAACCCCTATATTGAAATGTGTGTTTTGTCATTTCTTTGCACTTAAACTTTTTCTACAACCTTAAGTATGTGTCGCCAAAAATCGGTTGGATTGCAATGTAAAGTTTGAACATGGAGCCACATTTCTTTGCTTTTGTCTTTTCCCTGGTTAGCACAGTGTCTAAAACTTACTAGATGTGCACTAAATGTTTGTGAATGAATGGATATGCCCCAGAGCCTAGAAGACACGTTTTATAATTCTACTTGCCAAGACGATATTGGAGCTCAACTTTAGTGGGTTTGTTTGTTTTGAGCCTTGTTAGTTTGATCTTTTCTAGGGGTGCTTATTGGTGTAAGCTACAGAAATTAGTCACATACTGTGTAATTGTTTGGAGACATTTCCAAATTACCATTTCCTACTTCTCCTCCCTATTTTACCACCATACAAACCCTGCAGGGTCCTAAAGAGACAGTGGCCCTAATATTTTTGTAATGGTCTGCTTTGCTTTTCCATTCTACGTTGGATTTTCATGCAACATTGAAGGGTGGAAAGAAGAGAGAACATTGAGTACACTTGAATTTAGAAGTTAACTTGCTGGGGGGTTGGGCAGTCACTGGACAAGCAAAGGGTTGGCCTGGGAGTGAGTGCTCCGTGCCAGATGTCACTGTGAGTTGAAATCCCAGGGAAGGTTCCATTGGGCAAATCCATGGAAATTCAGAGCATAATTCGTGTACCAAGCATAATCTAATCGTGGGTGTGCTCCATTCCTTTTAAATGCTACAGACCACGTGAGAATTAGTAGAGAAGTTTTTTAGGGAAACACTCAGAAACACCGTGTTCAGAACCTCGAGAATTTAAATGGTTTTCAATTGATAAACAATGGTGTGAGGTGAAATAGGAGCTTGCTGCTGGAAAGCTCCGATGGTTTGCAGAATTCCTTGTCTCTCCCCAGCATGTGCCCAGCTCCGGAAGGGAACAGTGGGAGTGTAGCATCCCAGGTGAAGTCGCCTCTCTGGGCTGACGTTGGGTTCCCTGGGCTTTGAACAGGTGTCCCAGGGCAGGAGGGCGGGAGCTGTCCCACCTGCCTTGCACCTGTTTTCCTGCTGGCCCGTCCCCTCATCCAGAATCCTCTGTTGTGCTGCCAGGCCTTCTCCTGGAAACATTTTCATGTGACTTCATTATCCCCCTCCCTTCCCCTGCTCATGCTAGTTCCTTGAACACATGTCTGAATTAAAACTAGGTCTTTCATTTCTCCCTTTGCTTTTGTTCAAACACTCTGTACAGATGCCAGAATTTACCCAGCTTATTTGTTTTGCTTTATTGATGTTTGTGCTTGTGAATAAAAAATATTTGCATTAAAGATTGATTGCACAGTGGTAAATTTAGCACTGATCTTGGAGTATCTGAATCCATTCTGATTAGATTACTCAATTTTTCACATAGTCCTCAGGCAATATGAGAGACAGCTTTTTCCTTTTGTTTCACGGAGATAATTTCTGCTTTATTTTTCTACTCTGATTGTACAGAAAATGTATCTTCCTTCAATTGCTCTTTTATGTGGTTAGCACTGTAGTCAAGTATATATATATAACATATGAGGAGGTGTTTTTTAATATTTGACTTTATGCTTTTACTGTTTTGTTTTTTTTGTGATAAAGACAGAGAGAGGGACAGATAGAGACAGACAGACAGGAAGGGAGAGAGTTAAGAATCATCAATTCTTTGTTGTCCCACCTTAATTGCTCATTGATTGCTTTCTCATATGTACCTTGACTGGGGGGGCTTCAGCATACCGAGTAACCCCTTGCTCAAGCCAGCAACCTTGGGCTCAAGCTGGTGAGCCTTGTTCAAATCAGATGAGCCCGCACTCAAGCTGGAGACCTCAGGGTCTTGAACCTGGGCCCTCTGGGTCCCAGTCTGACACTCCTTCCACTACGCCACTGCCTGGTCAGGTGATGCTTTTACTGTTTTAAATCCTTTTGTTCACCTAGGGTTTTCAATGATTTTGAGCCTATGCAGTTAATTTTGTGGACCTAAGAGTTAGGTAGAAAGGGACTCCATGGTCTGGGCACCCCTTGCTGCACAGCCCGTCTTCTGTAATAGTCACCTGCCTTGCCTTCCAGCCTCCAGTTCCTCCTCCAGGCATTGCTGCCTCAGTATCTCCATAAAGCCTCACTGTTCACATGACCATCCTGTTTAATCTTTTCACGGCTCCCTCTGGCCTTCAGAGTATATACCCTTAGCATAGTGTTCCATGCTTCTCTGTAGCTGTGTTAGCATAGCGTTCACAGTCTTCTATTCTCTGGGTGCAACTCACCTTTTTGGCTGCATTTCCTCATCTGATCACTATACTCCAGCTAAAGGACAAATTCAATCTATCCTAAATGTTCTGTGTTTTTCCTTCTCCTGTATTTTGGTTCATGGCATTCCTTTCACCAAAGGTCTGCTCCCAGCACTTGGTCATCTCCTGCCTGGTGCTCAAGGCCCATCTCGGGTGGCCTCTCTGTCATGCCTTCTTCCCTGCCCTCTTCCCCTCTCCCTTACTGAGAGTATTTCTTCTGCCTCTGTGTTTCTTTAGTGCCTCCTGTCTGAATTACACTCATGTCCTGCTTCTTATCCTAGCTGTTTGTGTAGCTTATCTCCTAAAAGGAGCCATGAGCACCAGAGCTATGCTTCTCCATGACCCGCCCCGCCCCGTGCCCAAGCGTTTGCGAGGTTCAACGCATCTTTGAAGTGCATGAAATAGAATACCATGAACATCATCTTGGTTTCTAGTTCTTAGATCTTTGTGAGTTCTGATCGTGAGGTACCTAGCAGAGTGGGCCCAGAAGAAAGAGGACTGTGGAGTCAGACAAGCCAGCTCTGCTGGTTACTAGTTCTGTGATTTGGGGCACATCTCATCAGCACTCAGAACCTCCATGTCCTTGTGTATGTTTTTGAAAAGAAAGATTAAAGGAAAGAGCGGATGGAGAGTTCTTGACGGAGTTGGTTTTTGGTACACAGCAGCTTGTAACATTCCTATCTGGCTCTGCCATTCATCGTATTAGTTATGCCTTCAAGGCTTGTGTATGTAATCGGTACTCTGCCGTCAACACCGTACCTTCCATGTTTTCATTCATGTCATTAAAAGCATGTTTAGTAGGATGAGGGCAAGGACAGAGCCAGGTGACATGTTACTAGAGATTTCCCTGGAGGGCTACAGGCAATCCATTAGTCAGCATCCTTTGGGAACTGAGCAGTGCTGTCATCCAGTACGCACGCCAGCCTTGTTCAGAAGACTCTCCTGAGTGTTTTGACTGAGTGCCTGCTGAATTCCCCTGGGCCATTTGTGTGTGGCAGTCATAACTGTCAGAAAAGGAAGTGAGAATTGTTTTCCATATCTGGTCATCAGTGAACTCTGCTGCTCCCACCTGCCTCGTTAAGGGACCTTTTCTACAATCTTACCAGACAACAACACCGAAGTTAGCACAATGTGATCTTCGGAATTTATCTTTTTCTCTTCTTTGATAACCTGTAGACTTTTACTCATCTCTAGCCTGTGACCTCCTTCCTCTGTGACTTCTCAGTGCTGTTTCCACAAACGTATTTGGAATTACTTTCAGTACCCTCTCTTTTCTCATTCAATAAATATTCTTCCGAGTCTGCTCTTTGCCTGGCCCTGTGCTTGACTTTGTGGATACAGTGATAAGACAGAGGTCTTTCTAAGCTGCAGGGTTTTACATGTTGAATTTTGGGCTGATAACTTGAGTTTTTATTTTTTTTTTGACAGAGACAGAGAGTCAGAGAGAAGGACAGATAGAGTCAAACAGGAAGGGAGAGAGGTGAGAAGTATCAATTCTTCATTGCGGCACCTTAGTTGTTCACTGATTGCTTTCTCATATGTGCCTTGACCTGGGCGGAGGGGGGGCAGCAGAGTGAGTGACCCCTTGTTCAAGCCAGTGAACTTGGGCTCAAGCCAGAGACCTTGGGCTTCAAGCCACTGACCTTTGGGCTCAAGCTAGTGACCATGGAGTCATGTTTATGATCCCATGCTCAAGCCAGCGAGCCCGCACTCAAGCCGGGGACCTCGGGATTTCGAACCTGGGTCCTCCATGTCCCAGTCTGATGCTCTATCTACTGCACCACTGCCTGGTCAGGAAATAACTTGAGTTTTAAGAAACTTGGGTGTAGAGGATGGAAGTGTGAGTGGAGGGAATATTTATCCTAATTGTCAACACTATCAGTCTGTCAACCCAACCTAAAAGAAGAAAAAGAGGAAAGCAGGTCATTAGAGAGCCTTTTGGGCAACCATTGCTAGATGGCGAGAGTGGAGGAATCTTTAATGATTTGAAATCTTTTAAAGCAACAGCACATACTGTGTGCTAAATGCTGCATTCAAGGAGCACTAGGACATTGAGGACAGGCATTGCAGTGCAATGTAACAAATGCTTGTGAAGTTGTAGGTGAGGTGAGACCATATAGGAGGGGCACCTCATCCCCTTCCTGAAGGAATTAGAGGTGGAGGCTACCCTGTGACCTGAAAACAAGTATGTAGTAGTTAGTCTGGCCCAGAAGGACAGGAATATAATCCAGGTAGAAGGGGCAGCGTGTGTGGAAACTGGGCATCCAGAGACCAAGCGCCGCCCCTGGGAAACGGTGATGGATCGGCAGGCGGGGGTGCAGTAGAGGCCCCGGCAGAGATGATCAAGGGCTCGTAAATCACGCTACGGAGTCTGGGCTTTTTCTTAAGGACACGGGTGGCTGTTAGGGTTTCAACAGAGGAATCACCTAATGAGATTTATGCTCCACAGCAGTGTGGAAGATGCAGTGCTCTGGGCCATGCCAAGCAGCTGGGACACTGTGTGTGGCCGTTTCATCACTCCGGGCAAGCAATGATGACAGCCTGGGGCGGGCGTTCAGGATGGGAAGGAGCGACCGGATCACTGACTTACTACACAGACAGATTTGGGCGAGTTAAATATTGAAAACCAGAGCTATTTATTTTAGTGGTTCTCAAACTTTACATGAAAGGTCGATCACCTGAGCAGTTTGTCAGAAATGTGGCTTATGGGAAGGAATCCAGGCAGTTTCAGTGAGCAGATCAGAGGTAAGAGTCAGAAATCTGGGTTTTCAGCCAACAGTCCCGGTGACACTGATGCAGGTGGTCCATGAAAACCCCTTTCTGTTAGATGTTTCAAAATAGCAATACTTCTTTTAGTTGTATTCCCAATATGTTAATTTTTCACTTACGAATGGAGATTCTATCCTTTTGTCTCTGTTGAAAAAAGGTGAATGGCTCAGCCTCATTGGCTTATGTGCAAAAATTTGTTTTTAAAAGAGTAGTCTTCATGTTTGTATGGTCAGTGTTCGCTAATAATTCGCTTTTTGGTGAGTGACGCAGAGCAGAGTGGTGATAATCTTGTCAAGACCCCTTCTGCAGATGGTTTGTAAATAAATTTTCAAAGGTTTTAGCAATCCTTCTGCACAAGCAAACACTCATAGGGGAGACAAGCATTTCCCAGTGCTTGAAGTTGCACGCATGTGTGTGTTTTTAGTGTTCAAGGTGTATTTTGATTGATTGATTGTTGTGATATTTCTGAAGCCTCGTGGCCTGCCGTCCAATTCCAGCTTCACTATTTGTGAGCTGTGGAACCTTGAGCAAGGGACCTGCTCTCTCCTTCCCTCATCCGTAAATGGGAATCAAGTCAGACCTCTCTCACACGCTAGATGTGAGGATTAAACGAGAATACAGGCAAAGCACATTGAAAGTGTGTGAATATAAATAGGCCGTTTCTGATCAGTACTGAGAGAAGCCAGAGAACCTGTAATAAATTTATCACTGACATTCGAGTTTTGTCAGGTAATAAACACTTCTCAAGTCACAGTATTTAAAAAAACAACAACACACACTTACATATTTATGATACCCATCTGCAAGAATTCTTGAGAAACTTAGTGTTTACCAACACATATACCAAACACATGGATAAGTAAGCCAGCAATGATAATAACTATTCATTATACCTGTACAGTAGTCCCCTTTATGTCACTTAGTCCTTACAATGACGTCATGTGATAGGCACTCTGTTGATCTCTTTTTGGAGTGAGGAAACTGAGGCTAGAGAGGTGCAGCAGTTGCCTGGGTCCCACTGTCATTAAACGAAAGATCAGCTATTTGAACTCGGAACCCTCCAATGCCAGAGCCCACTTTTAAACCACAACTGTGCGATGCGGATGGTCAGTTAGAGGAAGCATGGCTGGTCGCCTTCAGTATTATGTGAAGTAAATGAAGAAATGGTCTCATTTTGAAGGTGAAATACTTAACAGCGATTCAGTTCCCGAAACGTGTGTGGTGCTGTGCGGTTCGGGTCTACTTCGCAGTCCAGCCCTCAGCTCTGTTTCTCAGAGGACGCCCCTTGGGAAGCCGCTGTATGACGGGGTCTCAGTCGGAGGGGTTCTTCGGGCAGTGCTTCTCAAACTTTAGATGCCTGAAGGGTTTGTTAAAACCCAGATGATGGAGCCCGAGCACTGCTCCCTCCCTAGGTCAGGCTGGAGTCTGAGCGCCTGCATTTCTGAGTTCCCAGGTGAGGCACTGCTGCTCCTTTGGGACCACACATTGAGAACCACTGTCTTAGAGCAATGAGAAGGTGACTGGTGGGTTTTGGAGCAGAGGGTGGTGTAAAATCTACCTTCTCATCACCTGACCTGCTTCCTAGACCCAGTCCTGAGGTCTCTGAAGCAGCGAAGTCAGATCTAATACCCGGAATACTTGGATGCAAATCCAAAGGCGGGGATGTTTATTTTGGCTCACATGTTTCCAAAGCAGGGCAGCTGCTCTTTGCCTCACCTTTTCTGAAACAGTGTGGACTCTTTTAAAACTCAGGTATTTCCCTTACTCATGACGGAGGTGCAGAGTGTGGCCTTAGAACGACCTCTTTAACTAAGTTCTGGGCTGTGTTAAGCACCAGGACATATTCCCAAGGACGTGGCCCCCTGTTTCCTGTCCTCCCCACTCTAGGACAAGGGTTTTTTTCTCCCTCAGTAACTCTTATGTGTAATTTGGTGAATCTGGGTGAGCTGGTCCCATTGCCAAAACTAAGAGTGAAGGCCATGGAGTGACCCTAAGCCAAACACGACAGGACAGCAGGTAATTCTTGATATTTTAGGGTTAGTCAGGGTCAGAACAACCCTAAGACGAAGGATCGCCCTAGGCATGTTGAATCCTAAAATTGGGATAGGTGAATGCAGAGATTTTGGTTTTATTTTATTTCATTTTATCCTTTTTTTTTCTGGCAGAGACAGGGAGAGTCAGAGAGAGGGACAGATAGGGTCAGACCGACAGGAAGGGAGAGAAATGAGAAACATCAATTCTTTGTTGCGGTTCCTTAGTTGTTCATTGATTGTTTTCTTATATGTGCCTTGACCGGGGGGCTACAGCAGACCGAGTGACCCCTTGCTCGAGCCAGCGACCTTAGGCTCAAGCTGGTGAGCCTTGCCCAAACCAGATGAGCCCGCGCTCAAGCTGGCAACCTCGGGGCTTAAACCTGGGTCCTCCACATCCCAGTCTGATGCTGTATCCACTGTGCCACCTCCTGGTCAGGCAAGAGATTTGGGTTTTATTTTTAACATTTGATTCTTCATAGCACTGAAAGGGGAAGGCATTAAGGACAAATGATCCACAGAGCATTTCTTTTTGACCACAAAAAAACATTACATAAAAGTGGGCTTACTCTTTTAATTTTTTATTTTGAAAGACTTGTGCCCCTGGAAATACAAATAGATGTTTATCGGAATAGAAGATCTAGCTAGCTGAGCAACTGAAATAAACCCAACTCATTTTCTCATCATCAGGAAAATGAAGAAATAAATTATGGTCTAAGTCATACAAATGGAATATTATATAGCAGTCAAATCAGTGTACTACAACTATATGGAGAATTTTCACAATCTAATTTTTTGTGAAGATTGTCTAAAGGATTTTTCACCTATCACGATAACCTGTTATAAAATAAAGCAGAGCAGAAAGCAAATCTAGATACATAGAGATAGGATTGTTCTTCGTAAAAATGAAAGCAAAGCAGTGGTGAACAGGCTGAGGAAGGTCTACATGAGTGAGCGTCCTGTTCCAGTTTTCGTGACGGGTGGCGAAAGGATGTCAGAGATGCTAAGTGGAGCGTGGCCGCATGCTGACAAGGGGCAATGATGTCACTGCTGGCAGACTCTTCAGTGGAGTGAAGGGGAAGGTCAGTGCTGCTGAGACAGTCACAGGAGTGAGCAGCTGCGGACCCAGCCTCTGCGCACACTGTGGACTGTGCCGCCTGCTGCTGCCGCCACGGGTGGGGAGGGGCCTGTGTGTGGAGACCAGATATTCCTGGTGAGCCCTGGAGGCTGGCACACGGTGGTGACAGAGATGAGGAGAGCCGGTCAAGGCTAGAGGTCTCAGATTCGATGTTAAAAACCGTACTTAAGGTCAGAAGTGAGATTTTTAAAACATGTTTTCGAGCCCTTGTTGCATGTCTCTGCAGCAAGTTGTAAACGATGTCATCTTTTTCCTCGCAAGTGGGTGCTTTGTTCCGTTCATGGTCTCGAACTGCTTGCAGACGGCACCACCTCACAGACAAGAGTGGAGAGGGGGCTTCGGAAGAGAACCATCTTTTGCTTCTCCCTTATGTTCTGTATTCAAAGTCACAGACAGATCCCTGCCCTGCCCGGACTTCTTAGTGTCTGTGGCTTCTCCGTGCCCATTTCTCTCTCCTGCCCCTTTCATCACCTCCCACCTCCCCTGTTAACACCCCCCACAATGACACCCCTGCGTCAAGCCCACCACCGCACCTCGACTGCTGCTTCTCCCCAATTTAGGTTTTCCTGCCAGACCTGAACGGCAGGCACCTCATCTTGGTAAACACTGGATAAACCCTTCTCTTTAAATAGAACCCTTCTCTGGCTAGCTTTTTAAAGGAGCAGAAATTCAGTTTCGTTTAGTATCTTCGAACAAGAAATCAAAGAGAAAGAACATGTGAGAGTCTGGAAAATTCTTCACGCAGGTGTTGCTTTTGTTATTACTAGGGCCCTAAAATAATGATTGAAGTTCATGGACCCTCTGGATGGAATGAATCCTTCCCAGATCTGCTCGGGGCAGGGCAGTGGGGGAGAGGGCTGCCCTTCCCGCTCACCTGCCGGAGGGCTCGCACCCAATGCTGGTTCAGTGTGGGAGACGGCGCAGGCCCGGAAGGTTCCTGTCGTGCCCTTCAGCATGTCAGCCGCGGACGAAGGCAGCGGGTTAGGGCTGATGGAGAACCCGAGTGGGTAGCACGCTGGATCATGAGGTGTTTCTCTCTGTCAAGTGTTTGACGTCCCCAACTCCAAACCAGCAGCTCCTCCACTTTCAAACAAGATTGGGAAGACTTCAAACCATGGGTTGACTCCTAAGACCCTGATAAGCTTTATAAGCAAACCTTTGTGCACGTGAGTGTGGTCGGAACGGCCCAGTTTTGAACAACCCGTGCCATCTCTGTGTCCCCATTCCCTCGGCAGTCCTCTGACAGTGCACGGAACCCAGGGAAGTATTTCTGGAGAGCTGGGATAAGACAGGTCGCTCATCCACGAAACCCTCTCTCCTGTGTACTTTGCCTCTGAATGATCTCTTCTTTGTTGCCTGTCTGCCTTAACTTTTGCTCCCTCACTTTCCACTTCCCGCAGAGGAAAGCCCTTGTAACTAGACCAGACCTGGAAAGAGATACGAGCTGCTCTTACCTGAGGAACGTGTGTCCTCACAACATGGTCAGCGGCCACTTGCTTTACAACCATTTATGGAAATTGTTAAAAATACAGATCCCTGAGTTCCCCCGAGACTCTCTGAGCTGCAAGTTCTGTGACTGTTGCCCAAAATTCTGCACTATAATTCAACTTCCCAGGTGATCCTTATGCACAGTAAGGTTTAGGAATTATTGCGTTATTAATATTAATTATAAGGTTAATGTTTATGAGCATGTCAAGCACATGGCAGGTCCTCAATAAATTCTTCTTAAATAAACACTAACTTAACCTTTAAAAAAACACATGTGAATATGTTTATGCATGTATAATACATAAATGAGTAAACTAAGGCTTAGAGAGGTTGAAAACAGTTGGCCAAGAACACATTAACTAGTGAGAAGGAGAGACAGGCTTTCCAGCTCCACCTTTAGGTAGACTTTGTGGGTGTGTGCATTTGCAGGCTGGTGCCTCCTTCTGGTGATGCTGGGTAGTGCATGGCCGAGGCACCGGAAAATGTTACAGGCATGTTGATTAGCCCTCTGGTTGAACTGATTGATCTACACAGCATTCTCCTGTTGACCCTCTCTGGTGAATTGACAGGGTCACATATTTATTTATTACTAACGAAGAGAGCAGACCCAGAGAGGTTAGGCGATCATTTGCAAAGCCAAACGGCACCCATTCTCCTTCCCTGTGCTCCACTAAGGTTGGCTAGTGCAGTCTTCATTTCCACTGGTGAAGCAGAGGAAGACTAACTATGTCCTGGGCCCCTATGGAAATTAATAAGCTTTTTCCTCCTTTTTTGCACTTTCCTTTACAACCTTTTTATCATTTCTTTCATCTGTTTTTCTTGGTCTGCAGGTGGATTGCCTGTATCTGCCAAGACAGGTAGCTGAGCCAGCTCAAGATAAAGGAGTGAACTAGGTGGGGTTGTCCTCGACCCTGTTGGCCCGTTGGGCCTCCCCGCCCACATTCCCTCCCTCCCTTTCTCAGACTTCAGAGTTACCTGGCGTAGGGGACTGGCCTGTGCTGAAGCGGAGCTGTTGTAAATCTGTGTGCCCTGTGCGTTTTCCTTGGGGCTCTCTGAAGGGAAGGTTCTAACCCAGGGGCAACTCAGACGTTTTTGGAGGAGGCCATAGGTGGTTTGTTTTAGGGCCATTGGTTTTTAGACATAGTCTGTTGCGTACACATTATGCACGCACACACACTCATACACAGTAAAAAAAAAAGAAAAAGAAAAGAAAGAAACATGGTCTCCATTGAAGAATGGCTGAGGGAAATCAACCATTTGTAAAGAGTGCTTATAAAAGTGTACGGCTTAAGTGGGATAAAACACTTCCTACTGTGAGGCATGGTAAGGGAAAGGTGTTTGAAAAGCCAGTCCCCTTCTGGCGGTTTAGCCATTGTTTCCATAGTTTTGGCTAGAAATAATAAAAGCTAACATATATTAAGCGTTTGCTGTGTTTCAGACACTGTTCTCATTTTTTTTAATGTTTCACCTGACTTCTCACAGTCCTTTAGCAGCACTTTCTCTTAATAGCTTCATCTGCATCTGCATTTCACAGCTGAGGAAACTAAGGCAGAGAGAGAGAGAGAGTAAATAACTGCTCAAGGCTCCAGAGAAGAGAGCCGTGATGCAAACCCATGTGGCTTGACTCCAAAGCCCTCTTTCTACTACGCTATAGGGCAGTTAACTTTTATTATAAAATAACTTTTTCAAAAATTTAGATTTTTTTTTAAAAAGAAAAAAATAATTGTCCATAATTGCACTGGACTCCTATTTATAATTTTTATAATAGGAGTTCATGCACATGGTTGGAAAAGCTAAGTGGTTCAGAAAGATATAATATGAAGATAAGAGTCTCTTTATATTCCCATTGTCCCATTCCCAAAGGAAACCACTATTAACAGGTCTTTTTGAATACCTCCAGAAATGTATATAGCAGGTTATACATTACTTAACGCTCTATTCACACAAAAACAGACATGCCACACCTGCTCTTCTGCATCTTATTTTTCCGAACTAACAACTGACTTCCCAGATCTTTTCAGATCTTTCCTCTTCTGCACGCACAGGTACACCGTTTGGTGATTACAACAGCGCTCTTGTGGACGGACAGCCGGGTTGTCTTTTCAGATGCTCAGTGCAGGATAAGTCCCTAGCAGCACACTTTTCCTTTTCCGTGAGTTGTTTCAGTTCACATGCTCACTAACTCTTACTGTAGGGTTTCCATAACCCCTTAACAGAACTAGCATTGGCAAACCTCGACTTTTTATTTTTTGTCAATCTGATGCAGAAAATCTTGTTTTCATGCATTTAATGTTATAAGTGAAATTGTGTGGCTTTTCATGTATATTGGTCATTTATTTTTCTTTATTTTTCTATCATTCAGCTGTTCATGTCCTTTGCCCATTTTTCTGTTGTTGTTTTTATTCTTTTTCAAATTTCTATGAGTTTTTGGTGAATTATAGAGATTATCCCTTTATCTACCATATGCTGTGAACTATTTCTTTAAATTTATTATTTGTTTTTGACTGCTACTGTCTCATAAGGAGTTTTACTTTTAATGTAGATTTATCAATACAAAATTATTCACTTCTAAGTACTTTAACATTTTGAACTTCATTTTTGTTTTTAAATGTTTGTAGGTTTATGAGAGCTCTATTCATTGCACATCGTTCAGAATGAAGATAAATCTTTTCTAAAATTTCTGTATGAATGGAAATGATATCTATAATTTTTTAGGAAGACTTCTGTTCTGAAATGCAAGAATACCTTTATATATATTTTTCGATCAATTTATTGACCTTTCGCTAAAATATTCCTTTTCTGAGATAAACACCTGGAACAGGTTTAAGGAATAGTTTGTAACACCTAATACCAAAGTCCCCTTTAGGCTATGAAGCATTTGTGGGATTCCTTGGCTAAGCCCCGCAGAGCTTTGCAGCTAAGAGTCAGCTCTCCTGACTCTGCTTTGTAGAGGAGCTGCCTGTATAGTGTCTTCTATGATTACATCCTCACTTCCCCAGCTGCTCCCTAGTAGCTCTACTTAGCTTCAGTGAAAATGGCTTATCTCTCCTCCCTGGAGACCTTTAAATAAAAGATCTGTGTATGTGTAGGGGGTGGCGGGGCGGGGGCAGGGGATGTGAGGATGACTGGATGAGGGACTGGCTTTTGGGTTTTTATTCTTTTTTAATTTTCTGTCTCTCTTTGAGGTGGGGATATAGGTGGGAAACTTGAATTAACTTGATAGCTTTGTGGTGACTCCTTAAGGATGAAGGAGGGTTAGGGTTTACATCAATCTTTGGTTTAGAATGGCTTAAGGCAGCCTGTTAACGTCGGAATGGCTCTGTCCTCAGAGGCCCGAGATGTGATGCTGAGGACTCACAGTATCCTGAGAGCAGGCAGAAATAATAACGTCCTGAGAGACCAAACCACAGGCAGTGTATTTTTTAACAGTAAGTCTAATGATCAGTTCTTGCATATATTCTTTTTGTTTCTATTTTTCCTTCTCTAATTCCCGGCCTTACCATCACATGCAGAGAATGCTCAGTACCCTAGCGTTATGAATAAAGTAATGCCTCCCAATAGACTCCAGCAAGACTACCAGATGAAAGCCACCAGAATTTCTGCAGGCCAGCGAACGTAGCTTAGAGTTGGGAAATGCTTTCTTTCCTCTGCAGGATGCTCAGCACCAAGACGGACACCGCACAGTATTATAAGGGTCAAGTTCATCCTGCCTGTTCACTCCTGAAGTCCTTCTTCACCAACGGTAGCAGCTGATTGATGACAGTATTGATGTGGGACACAGACAGTATTGATGAGGATGACTTGGAAATGCATATTTTAAATTCCTTTTGGCTTTTCAAGCATGAGTCTCTGACAGCCAAACAGTGTCTCCTATATTTTGTCATAGTATTCCCTGTGATGTCAGGGACGCCCATTTGGTGTCTACACATAGGCAGATGGGGCAAACATTAAATATTAAATATTAAGGGTCTTTAATATTTAATAATATTGAAATATTAAAAATGTTTAAATTGAGCATAGCCTTTGGCTTAAAAATTCTACTTTTAGAAATTTATTCTAAAGAAATAAACAGATAAGGGTATCAATTTGTATGCCAAAAGATAGTGAACATTAAGCCTATGTTTAAGAACATGGACCCTGGGGCCAGATGGACTGGATCCCAATCTACTCTTTTATTTTTATTTTTATTTTTTATTTTTTGAGAGAGAGAGAGAGAGAGAGAGAGAGAGAAAGAGGTAGGGAGAGAGAGAGAAAACCATCAACTCATTGCTTCACTTTATTGTGCATTGATTGCTTCTCATATGAGCCTTAACCAGGGATTGAACCAGCAATCTCAGACTCAAGCCAGTGACCCTGTGCTCAAACTGGTGAACTTGGATTTAAAGCCAGTGACCTCAGCGTTCTGTGTCAAGGTGCCACCACCAATCAGGCATTAGCCCCGTTATCAGTGGTGTCACCTTGTTTGTGCCTTATCTGTAAAAGGGACTGATAATTGCCCCTACTTCATAAGGTCTGTACTGTCATAAGGATTAAAAGACTTAATATGTAAAAGATGCATAGGATCACATAGTGTTTGTTACTAATAGTAGGAAAATTGGAAATAACTTACATATTCATTGATTTCATGAAATAAAATGTGGCATGCTTTAAAAATATTCACATGTTAAAAGAAAAGCAATTAGGTTACATGATAATGTATGAAGTATGAAGTGTGAATATTGTATATCAAAAGGTAACTATAGTTCTTTTTTTGGTGATGGACTTGTAGACTACATTTTTCCCTCTGGGCCATTTTCTAAATTATCTACAAAGGAAATGTATAGTATAATAAAAGTTGTCTTTGCCTGACCAGGCGGTGGCACAGTGGATAGAGCATTGGACTGAGATATGGAGGACCAATCCTTCCAGGTTCGAAGCCCCGAGGTCACTGACTTGAGCGCGGGTTCACCAGCTTGAGCGCAGGGTCACTGGCTTGAGCATGGGATCATAGACATGACCCTGTGGTCGCTGGCTCAAGTCCAAAGGTCACTGGCTTGAAGCCCAAGGTCAATAGTTTGAGCCTAAGGTCACTGGATTGAGTAAGGGTTCATTCACACTGCTATAGCCCCCACTCCCGGCCAAGGCACATATGACAAAGCAATTAATAAACAACTAAGATGCCATAACAAAGAATTGATGCTTCTCATCTCTCTCCCTTCCTGTCTGTCTGTCCTTCTCTCTGACTCTTTCTGTATCTGTCCAAAAAAAATGTTTTTTTAACCCCTTAAGAGTAATAACAACCTGACCAGGCAGTGGCGCAGTGGATGGATCGTCAGACTAGGATGCATAGGACCCAGATTCAAGACCCCGAGGTCACAAGTTTGAGTGTGGGCTCATCTGGTTTGAGCAAAGCTCACCAGCTTGGACCCAAGGTCACTGGCTTGAACAAGGGTTTACTTGGTCTGCTGAAGGCCCGTGGTCAAGGAACATATGAGAAAGCAATCAATGAACAACTAAGGTGTCGCAACAAAAAACTGATGATTGATGCTTCTCATCTCTCTCCATTCCTGTCTATCTGTCCCTATCTATCCCTCTCTCTGACTCTCTCTGTCTCTGTAAAAATATTTTAAAAAATAATAACAACAGCTAGCATTTATGGACAACTTGCAGTGGAGATCAGGTTATATGAACATACACATACATTGCTTACACTAACCCTCTGAGGCAGGTGTTATGATATATCGTCTCCATTTCACAATTAAGAAACTGAGACACGGAGAAGTGAAGTACCGTGTCTAAATTGTTCTCTCCAGTGAGCAGTAGAGGTGAGATATGAACCTGGCTGTCTGACTCAGGGCCTATATTTTTAGGTTAGATACTCTCTTTGTATGATTTTAGTAACCCAAAAGAATATTGAAATACAGCACCCATAACAATAACCTCGTTGCATTCACTGCTTAAAGAAAATGAATACAGAGCGCCTCTCTTTCCCTGTGTCTTTGATGCCAGGTAATAGATAAATGGGGGTGGGAGGGTTCAGGTCCCCAGCCTTCCTCTTAGTTATCCTGCTTAGTAAACGAGGAGAGTAGTCACCTGCTCCCGAGTGTGTTGACTTTACATTGCATTAACCAAACTGGAGATAGTTTCTATTTTTTCAAAGTATAAACTAAAATAGTTGAGAAGTGGCATGTATATTTTTCACTGTCATATTATTCAGATAGTCCTGAATGCATATACCGAGTACCCTGAATGAGCCATCCAATCTCTTTCAGGTGTGCAGAAGGTAAGTTCGAAAAATACAGAACATAGTGACCTTAAGGTCTGCAAATAAATACATAAGAGTCAACATACTTAGTTCCTGTGACAATAAAGGGTAGAACCAAGCTGTCCATTCAGTTCACAGAGCATGATTACCACAGATCAAAGGCATTGTGAGGGAACAGTGGATTTTCAGCAATTGTCTGTTTCTCTTCCAGAATTCCCTTTTGTACGCAGGCAGCTGAATTATGATTGATGGCTATTGTATATCTTCTAAGGAATGAAAACAGGGTGTTTCAGAGTAATAATTTTACATTAGGAAATAATATTTTAAACCTGGTGGCTGCAACCACAGTATCTATTTTCAAAAATCATCTGTCTTTATGATTTAATAACCAACCTGGTCATTTACTGGCAAGCAAAGCTGGTGGAATGAGACTGTCAGGACTAGTGTGTTCCTGAATACTGCTACTGATCATGAATCCGGAAGACCATAAAATGCTACACAGCTTAGCCAGGGCCTTTCTCAGAGGCAATTAATTAAGTTCAGAGAGCTTCTAGAGTTCATTACATCATTAGACAGTCTCTGAAATCCAGAAGGAATAGCCCGTCCCATCCTGATGAATTGCCACTGCAATCCTCCCAGGATTCTGCTGGAAATTCACTACCATCATGTGTGCTCAGGGATCATTCTTGATCTCCTTCTCAGAAGAGGCTGAGTGTCCTGGAGGTCCTGGAAGCCAGGAAGAGATTTTTCTCTCTCTGTCTTGCTGCTGCTCCCCTCCCCCTCTAGCAAAACTAATACAACTTGTCAGAGACAGGAGCTACTCACCAGTGCCCCAGTCTGGCCACCTCGTGCACGTATGGTTCATCTTGCCAGCTAGCGAGAGGGTAGAATATGCTTGTTCTAGAACTCTCCTGTGTCCCTGCTTTCCCCCCTGCCTTTCTGAGGATGCAGCATGGCCCATAAAGGTAGTGTGGGGTTTGGTCCTGGGCAGGATTTGTTACTTACAAGTCCTGGACAAATCAGCTTTGGTGTCCTCAATTGTAGAATAGTGACATTAATGCATGCCTTACATAGTTGTCAAAAATAAAGAGTAGAACACATCTCGTACAGGGCTTGGACGTATGAGGTACTTAATAAGTTTTTTATTATAATCATTGTTCACTACCTGTTAGAAAATCGAGGGATTTAAATTAGTCATATTTTCCTCAACTCAGAAATGTGAGCTAGCTCTGGGTTCTAGACCAGAAGAGTCAGAAATTGTGTTGTAGGAGTTAAGAGGCAAAGTGAAATAAATCATACACCTAGGTTTTTTTTCTGAAAATGTATGGAATTTCATCTTTTTTTTAATCTTCTCTCTTCTTCCCACTTGTTCTCTTTTACTTCTCTCCCCTCTTCCTCTCCCCTCCCCTCCCCTCCCCTCCCCTCCCCTCCCTTCCCCTCCCCTCCCCTCCCCTCCCCTTCCCTCCCCTCCCCTCCCCTCCCCTTTCCTTCCCTTCCCTTCCCTTCCCTTCCCTTCCCTTCCTTTCCCTTCCCTTCCTTTCCCTAGTCCGTGGAATATTTCCATTACAATTTCAGAACTACATGTTTTTTTTGTTGTTGTTGGAAATGAATTCCTATTAATTATTCTACCACACAACGTTTCTACTTACCAACCAAATTCTAGTCCATACTCAAGATATAATGTGATCTTTGCCGTAAGCTAATAAACAATCCATGTAACCCCCCCCAAAAAAAAATACAACTAAAATTTCAAATTTTAGAGGTTTTGTCACTGTGGACTTTTTTCATTCAGCTCAGAAGGGTTCCGTTCCTGCTATTCGTTAAGGTTCTGTTCTTTACCGGAAAAGTGCGGCTGCAGTGGGAGAAAGTCACTAGGCGGATAGCGTCGGTCAGAGCAGTGATCAGGGCCCTGGCTTTCTCCCCAACTGCTTCGAACTGGCTGATTATCTGCAGACCCTGACGTGCCTAATGCAAGCATGGCTAGCTAACTACAAAAGCCCAAAGATAAACTCTCTTGGAAAAACTACTTTGGGACTGACAAGCATGCTTTTCATTCTGCTCCAAGTTTGGGCCAGCACGTTGATGTTGACAAGGGAGCGTGTGACTCACAGGAGGGCGTGCATTTCTCCCCACACGTGGGACGCTGTTGGGGGTCTGCCAGAAGACGGACATCTTCCTGCAACCAGCCTTCCTGTGCTTCTAGGCTGTGTTTACGGAACGATGTCCTCGTGTTTGCGCCTTCGCCTGTCTGCTTCGTGGGAAACAGACCAGAGACAGGGAACTCTGGAGTCGGCCCCTGGCTGGGTTGACGTGCACGCAGGCAGCCAGGGACCTCGGAGGCAGGGAAGGGGCCGGCCTGTGCTCAGTCTCCCCTCCCTTCATGCTCTCTCTCCCATTGTTTTCCAGGTAGTGAAGCGGATTTCAGCTCTTCCAGCAGCACTGGCAGCATTTCCGCCCCTGAGGTCCACATGTCTGGCGCGGGGAGCAAGCGGTCCGCTTTTTCACGCAAGTAGGCACTGCCTCCAGCTCTGTAATCCTTAGGATGCTGTATGCAGGTGACTTACCTGTGCTCTGCTTCTCTAGAGCCACCCACGTTCCTGTCCATTCACATTTTATTATTATTCAGGGAGTGATTTTTTTTTTTTTTGTCTGTTTGTTTTTAGTGATTTGAAATTGGTGTTTTTCTCCACCTTTCCTCCTGGGGTCCCACGGTTTGACCTGTGTTCTGGTTCGTCCAGCTCTAGGCTCTGTGCCCACTGTTTCTCTTCCTCACTCACCTATGTACTCACATGGGCATCAAGCGAGTCTCCCACTTCCCACCCCACCTCCTCTTCAAGAACCTATTGTCTGTTAGCTACAAAGACTCTGACATCACTCTTTCCTCAGCTGAGCTTCCTGTTTGATTTTATTTTATTTTTTATCTTTGTGAAGGACAGAGAGGGACCTTCTGGGCACCCCAGCGTTCACTTGGGGAAGGGGTGAAGAAAGTATATGGTTCAGAGGCGTGAGTGGACACCAGTGGAAGAGGCAACAGAGCAAAATGGCTGAGTGTGTGGCTCTGGATCCAGGCTGCGGTGGTTGCAATGCCAGCATTGTAGGCAGGCTGTGCAGCCCTGAGCAAGTTGCTCAGCTCCTCTGTACCTTAGTTGCCTCATCTGTAAAATAAGGCTATAGTCATACCCACCTCATAGGATTTCTTGTTAAGAATTAATTGGTGGCCCTGGCCGGTTGGCTCAGCGGTGGAGCGTCGGCCTGGCTTGGGGGGGACCTGGGTGCGATTCCCGGCCAGGGCACATAGGAGAGGCGCCCGTTTGCTTCTCCACCCCCCCCCCCCCCCGCCTTCCTCTCTCTCTCTTCCCCTCCCGCAGCCAAGGCTCCATTGGAGCTAGGATGGCCCGGGCGCTGGGGATGGCTCCTTGGCCTCTGCCCCAGGCGCTGGGGTGGCTCTGGTCGGGGCAGGGCGACGCCCTGGGGGGGGGGCGGAGCATCGCCCCCTGGTGGGCAGAGCGTCAGCCCCTGGTGGGCGTGCCGGGTGGATCCCGGTGGGGCGCATGCGGGAGTCTTTCTGACTGTCTCTCCCCGTTTCCAGCTTCAGAAAAAGAAAAAAAAAAAGAAAAGAAAAAAAAAAAGAAAAGAAAAAAAAAGAATTAATTGGTTAATACATGTAAAGTGTGGGTCAGTTGGGTCAGTGTTGAAGATAGTGAGCATCAAAGAGGTTCACATGGATGCTGTTTGGATTGGGAAAGAGAAGACTGGGGGAGATGGGAGCCTCTGTTTCCATTTGGTGGGACGGGATTCTCTGCTACCATCAATGACTTATTCAACAAGTATTTGTTGAACACCTACTATGAGACGGGTTCTGGAGATATGGCAGTAAACAAAACTCTATGAAAATTATATTCATTCTAATGGAAAGAAAGATAATAAATACATAAATAACATTATTTTTAAAACATGCAGGGAAAAGCTATAAGAGGCAGGGTATGCTATAAGAGCTATAAGGGGCGGAGGATGTTGTATTTTAGATAGGCTGCTTCCAAAAGACCTCTGCAATCAGGTGAGCTCTGAGCAGAGACCCGAACAAAGAGACGTATGAGCCACAAAACATGTGGGGATGACTTGTCTTTAGATTGTGGGAAGTCTCTTGATTCTTCTGGGTCACAGTGTCCAAATCTGTATAAAAGAGGTTGGACTACATAAATTTTTAAGGTCCTTTCCTAGAGAAAAAAGGTTGTTTTGTTTCTAAGATCTTGCATTTCCAGGAGTCAGCAAGCAAATATTTCCCATTCCTCTTGGGTAAGCTGAAGCTTTTGCTGATGTTTACAAAGGGCTCTGGGACCCATGGTGTGAGGTTTACTAAGAACAGAGCTGAAGCCACACAAACCTGTAACCAGAAAAGTGAAGTGCACAGTGAAAAAGCACAATTTTTCTATTGCCAAATATCAAACGTGCCTCTGGGATCACAGCTTGTGAATATAAACATTTTCTGTATAAATCAGGTATGGCTTGCTCTGAGAAGAAACCATTTATCTAACCCATTCAAGAAATTAGCACAAACCCACAGTCCAAGGTAGCAAAAGACAAAGGAGCAAAAGAAAAAACTAATTGCCTTAAAAAAAAGCCAATTTTGCCTGACCAGGCAGTGGCGCAGTGGATAGAGAGTTGGACTGGAATGAGGAGGACCCAGGTTCAAAACCCCGAGGTTGCCAGCTTGAGCCCAAGGTTGCTGGCCTGAGCAAGGGGTCACTGGCTCATCTGTAGCCCTCCGGTCAAGGTATCTATGAGAAAGTAATCAATGAACAATTAAGGTACCGTAACAAAGAATTGATGCTTCTTATTTCTCTCCCTTCCTGTCAGTCTGTCCCTCTCTCTGTCACACACACACACACACACACACCAATTTTAATAAGCATTTCAAATGAATTTGTGTTTATGGTTAAATTCCAAGATAATGCCAATAATACTACGTCTCTTAGAGAAAATATTCTGGTCTGGAATCCATGATTTCTCTAAGTGGTTAAAAATTGATGTGTTAAACAAATAGCTGAATTATGGGCAATTATCTTAAAAGATGAAAAATTAAAATTAGCAATGTTCTATACATTATCCTTACTTTATTTTTTAATCTGTCCTCAGCACAGAGCACCATGAGTAGATTTTTATGATGAACTATCTCAGGAATTTCACATAATCATTGTGTTCTATAGGACCATGCATTGAGGACAACCCCTCTAGATGGGCAGATATTCATGCCAAACTCTGTAAGAGCTAGTGATCTATTTAATTGGCTTGTTCCTCTTATAATAAAGGAAATTTCTCTGTGGAGAATTAGCTCCTGGGAGTATAAATGGCAGGAACATTTGGTAAAGGGTGTGGGAGAGGAGATCAGGGACAGGTGGAGTTGGTGAGAATATATATATTTTAAATGTTTTGTTTATTGACCTGAGAGAGGAAGGTAAAGAGAAAAACAGGAACATGGATCTGTTCCTGTGTGTGCCCTGAGCGAGGATTGAACCAGCAATCTCTGCACTTCGGGACGATGCTCTAACCAACTGAGCTGTCCAGCGAGGGCGAGAGAATATTTTTGACAGGTGATTTTTAAGACAAAACATTAGAGATTTACAAATGATCTCCTCTTCTAGAAGGCCAACTCTGCTGATATGTCTGAGGAATTCTTTTTCTTAAACTAAAACCCTAATCTGAGAAGAGGCAGAAGTGAAAAGAGGAAAAAAAAAAAGAGGTTGGGATTTGGAGTCAGGCAGACCAGGACTTGAGTTCAGCCTCTATTGTTGATGAGGTGCACGATCCGGAGCCTTGAGCTTCCGTTTCTGAATCTGGAAAATAGGGTAATAATGGCATCTACCTGCTTCTGCAAACGGTGGTGATGGTGGTGATGACGGTGGAGATGATAGTTCTAACTTGCTAGGGCTGCCATAACAAAATGCCACAGACTGGGTGGCTTAAACAATAGAAATCTACTTTCTCACAGTTTTGGAGACTTTTTGTATAAGATCAAGGTGTCACCAGGATTGGTTTCTTCAGCAGTCCCTCTCCTTTGCTCGTAGATGGCCGACTTGTCCCGTTTCTTCACCTGCCTGTGTTCAAATTCCCTCTTCTTACAAGGATACCAGTCAAAGTAGATTAAAACCCACCTTCACAGCCTTATTTTAACTTCTTTACCTTTTGTAAAGCCTTGTTTTCAAATATGGTTATATTCTTAAGTACTAGGGGTTTAATGCTTCAACCTATGAATTTAGGGTGCACACAGTTCAGCCTACAACAGTGATCATGGTAATGACAGTGACGATGATGGTGTCGATAAAAATGTTACCTGTAGTGCAAGACGATGGCTGGGGAATAGAAAGTTACCTGGGCCCCCTCTGAGGTTTCCTTCTTCGTGTCTTCCTTTCTTTCTCTTTCCATTTTATTTTATCCATGTTTCCAGGAGCGGGCTGGGGTCAGCAGAGTCCTGTCTCCTCTCTGTGGAGTCATTCTTGTCCACCAAACCAGGGGATTTAGGGTGCGCTAAGGAGGATAGCATTGGGCTTCCCTGTTCATAGCCATGACCAATATGGAATCCCTGCTTCTCCTTTGAAAATGTTTTATTATCAATCATGATGTTATGAAATGAAGTAATTTCAACATTCTCTTTGTGCCCATATATGTTATCATTTGAACTAAACTAAATGGAACGAACAGAACAGTTCTTTTCAAGCATGTAGTTTCTTTTGTAAAAGATAGTTACTACAAACAGTCTAATAATTCATTTCCTGAAATATATTTGCAGACTTGATTATACTTTAATAATGTTTAATAGCTTAAGAGTTTTTGCTTTATTCTGTATAGCAGGTGAGTTCTTACAAAATCCCCCTCTAATTTAATCTGTATCTCAGTACATGTACCACACTAATTACCTGGAACAAATTATTCAGATAGCCACATCTCTAACCAGTAGTACGTGCTATACCTGCTTATAAGCCCAAGCAGTACATTATATTTGTGCAAAGCAGGAGACATCTCTGTAGAGTGAGAAGACCTAGATTTAACTCTCAGTTCAGCTGAATGTTCTTAGGTCATTTTTTTCTTTTTCTCCCCGACCCTCAGTTACTTCGCAGAGCACTTGACGGAACATGAAAGGGAGGTAGTAACTGGACCGGCTATATGGCGTGATGGACAGAATGAAGTGGAACAGTGTTCATAAAGCATCAGTAATAGGGCTGTGGTCACAGAAGGTCTAGGTGAAGGTTACCTCAGAATAGAATTGCCCGGGTCAAAATTAGAGGTAGTTTTTTTACTTTCTCTCCTAACTTGTCATGGTTAATCCTCCCAGTTTCTCATAGCCGTGTTCTGAAATCGGCTGGCCATTTGGTGTCTGCCTTAGAAGTAAAGCGTGGAGAAGCGAATCCGTGTTCTGTTCAGCTCTTGCTGAAGTCCTCCCCAGCCCTGGGCTGCTGAAGCCAGTTCGTCACAAAGCCATCAGCCCATCTGTTCCTTATAAAGTGTCCCCTTTTCATGAACAGGAGACAGAGTGCATTTGGATGATTTCAAAAGGAAAGAACTTTTTAACTTGGAACGTGGTGATGTTTCATTTCTGTTTGATTTACTGGGTTGACAACTAGCTGAAATTGTATATGATTTTCAATAAGTAATTGTGCTCTTGGAGCCAAGGATAGCCCCATGCACTCTCCTATTCCCACACACACTGTCTCACTGAGATCTGCCAGTTGGATACAGCCATAATTAAAATGGCAAGGCGTGGATTGTCAAAAAGCAGGGCTGCTCTATGAGAGGTATCTTGTTCCCTTTTGTTTTCTTGTAATGTCATCAAGAAATCTTCCTGACCCAGAATTGTTATGCTATTTAAGTAATTTCAACATTCTCAAAAATGTTTCCGCTGGAACTAGGTTAACAGGGAAGTCCAAACAAGTTGATTCTGTAATAATACCCTGCCGTTGAATTGCCCTTAACAGTTTATTGAATACACTTACTTACGTGCATTCTGTGATTTCTCGCATCAACTCCGTGAGGAAGACAGGATAAGTTATCATCTAGCCCCATATATTAAGTGGCTTATTTGCCTAAGCTCCTAGCAAGTGTCAGTGCCAGGACATGAGCCCGGTTTATTCAGTTATCGGTCAGTTAGGGAGCATCTCTCGTGGGCGGCAGTGGGAATATAGAAGACCAGGCTGTGGTCCTTCCCTCAGCATGCCTTGGGCTAGCAGGAAAGACAAGCACATTTGTAGTTATGAGGCAGGGTGGTAAGTGTCCCAATGGAAGTTTGCACAGAGCATGCAGGAGTATTTACAGCAGCCTGGGGAAGGAAGGAGCCAGAGAAGGCTGCTTGGAGTAGGTTCCAGTGAAGTTTTTTTTGTTTTGTTTTGTTTTTTTGTATTTTTCTGAAGCTGGAAACGGGGAGAGACAGTCAGACAGATTCCTGCATGCGCCCAACCGGGATCCACCCGGCACGCCCACCAGGGGGCCACACTCTGCCCACCAGGGGGCAATGCTCTGCCCCTCCGGAGCGTCGCTCCGTCAGGACCAGAGCCACTCTAGCGCCTGGGGCAGTGGCCAAGGAGCCATCCCCAGCGCCCGGGCCATCTTTGCTCCAATGGAGCCTTGGCTGCGGGAGGGGAAGAGAGAGACAGAGAGGAAGGAGAGGGGGAGGGGTGGAGAAGCAGATGGGTGCTTCTCCTGTGTGCCCTGGCCGGGAATCGAACCCGGGACCTCTGCACGCCAGGCTGACGCTCTACCACTGAGCCAACCGGCCAGGGCCCCGGTGAGTTTTGAAGTAGAAGGTATCCAGAGGCTTAGGGCAGGGATCAGAAGGAGAGCATTCTAGGCAAAGAAAATGATAAATTAAAAATAACAGAGATGGTGGAGAGCGTGGATTGTCAGGAAACTGTAAGTCATTTGGAATGCTGGGCTAGGGGGCCAGCAACGAGGATGGGTAGGACAGTGGGGGGGGGGTGGACCTGTGAGCATGTTAAGGAGCTCGGCCTTTTTTCTGGAGGCAGTGGGAGGCAGAGAATGGCTTTGAGAAGGGCAGTACTATTCAAATCCCATTTTAGAATGGCTACTCCAGCCTTGGGGTCAGCCTTCTTGCTGGAGGGAGCAAGACAAGAGACCAGGGAACAAACAGGGCTGTTGGAACATTCAGCACTTTAATGATAATAGTTGTGCTAAGTTATTGGGGAAGGAAAAAAAAAGGAAAAAAAAAAAAACCAGATGGTGAAAATGATAGACTTGATATATTTTTGTCTATATATCTGTCCTATTTCCTTCTTCTTTTTGGGTAACCCCTTCTCCCCTATCCCCCAAAGGAATCACCCCTATTTCTTTACCCCAATCTGAACCAAAGCCAAATATTTAAAAACTGAAACAGGTGTCCCAGAACAAAAACCACGTCTTCCAAACGGCTTCCAAAATGTCCTAAACCAAATCGATTGTTATGGCTTGTGTTCGTAGCAGGCATTTGGGTTTAATTGCAAACAAGCTTTAAGGTCAGAAAGCACCTGCAAGAACAGCAGAGGGAGAGGTTGCCTGTGCTGGCGGCACAAGGAGAGAAAACCCGGGCGGGCAGGAAGAGGGCTGCTCACCAGGTGGTCGGCACTGATCCTTCCACTGCCCTTTCCACTCGGTAAGTCGGGTTTCCTTAGCAGTGGCTAGCTCTAAGGAGTCAAGCATTAGCATTGGACACCGGTAGCCCCAGGGTTTTAACATTTTTTTCATGCTTTTTCCCTAGTCGAGGTCCCCACGGACGGAGTAATGGAGCTTCGTTGCACAAGTCTGGCACCAGCCCGCCGTCCCCCCGGGAAAAGGACCTCCTGTCCATGCTGTGCAGGAGTCAGCTGAGTCCTGTGAACATCCATCCCAGCTATGCGCCTTCTTCCCCAAGTAGTAGCAACTCTGGCTCCTACAAAGGAAGTGACTGCAGCCCAGTCATGAGGTGAGTACTGTTCATCTTTCAGTTCATAGTTCCTAGTTTGTTCGACATAGTAAGTTTTCTTTAAAAAAAAAAAAAGAACTTATGGCCCTGGCCAGTGGTGCAGTGAATAGAGCGATGTCTGGACTGCTGAGGTCTCCAGCTCAGTCTTGGAGTTGCTGGCTCAACTTGGTGACTGTTTAAGTCCTAGTTAGGGCTTGAATGAGAAGCAATCCTCCCTGGATGGTAGCTTAGTGGATAGAGCACTGGCCCAGCATGTGGATATCCCAGGTTTGATTCCCAGTCATGGCACATAGGAGAAGCGACCATCTGCTTCTCTCACCACCTTCTCGCCTTCTTCTCCTCCCATAGCCAGTGGCTCAATTGGTTTGAGTGTGACCCCCGGCACTGAGGATAGCTCTGTTGGAGCTCATCAGCCTCGGGTGCTAAAAATAGCTCAGGACTTGGACACTGGCCCCAGATGGGGCTGCCAGGTGGATCCCAGTTGGGGCACATGCAGAGGACTGCTTCACTACCCTCCTCCTTTCACCTAAAAAAAAAAAAAGGGAAACAACCAGTAGGTGCACAACTAAGTGTAACAACGAGTTGATGCTTCTCTCTCTCTCCCTTCCTCTCATTCAAGTGGAAGAAAAAAAGCTTTGCAACTCTTAATCCAATGCCTTCCTCTGCAATAAGACACTTCTTTTTCCCACACTCAGCTAATTGTTTAAGGGCTGCCACAGAAGGAACACAAGCCACCTCCTCTCGTCCCTCCCTCCCTCAAGTTTCAGCAGTCCAAGTAGTGACTGCAGAGGAAGGAGAAGTGGAACCATTCGTGTGTTCATTCAATACCAGCTATGTGGCGAGTACCATGTTGTGCCAGGTACTGTGTGACGTGGTGGGAACAGGGCAGTGAGCAGCAGAGGTGGTCCCTGTGCATACTACCCAGGGAAGAAAGACTTTCCTCATCTAACAACAAAAGCACATGAAGATCATTCAGCAAGGGTGTATATATATTTATATATGGAAAAGGTGGCCAGGGTGGCCAACTCAAGTCTGGAGGGATCAGAGGAGGCCTCGCTGACAGTGAAGTTGAAATGAGATCTGAAGGTCGAACAAGGAATTAGTTAGTCCTTGGGGGCTGTGGGTGGGGAAGCAGAAAGAAGGAACTGCACACGCAAAGGAGCCATGACGGAGGCCTGGAGGACTGGGAGCTGGACGCAGGCCGTCTTGGATGGAGGAGAGGCAGAGGGGGAACAGGGCCGCTGCAGGGGCTTGGGCTGGGGCCAGTCAGGGAGGAAGCTGCCAGCCCGCCTTCAGTCCTCTTCCTCTGGGCGTCCTGTTCTCACTGTCAGTCCTCTTAGAGCAGGAAAGGCAGCTCCTGTTCGGGCCCGAGAGGCACCTGGACTCCAGCTCGGGTGCTTTGTAGGACATCGGGCACTTCTCTTACAAAACACTCTGGTGCGAGTGGAGAAGCCTCGTTCCTGTCAGGAGTCAGGAGGAGGAAACTTTCCACTGAATCAGCCCACAACCTCCAGGGACTGACTTCGGAACAATTTGAATTCAACTAATAACAATTAGGATCTTCGGGGCACATTGTGTGGAAAGTTAGGTCATCTCGCTCCCTGCCTTCCCTCCCAACAGCCCCCACTCATTGTCCTTTATTATAACAGCATGTCACTCTGCACTGACAGGCAGGCCCATGGGCGGTTGTGCATTGTTTTGTCCTTTGGAAGCCACAGAAAGCCCTCCCTCTCCCCTGTCAGCCTCCAACACACAGAACCCCGATTTTCCAGGTATGAATATCCAAAGACTGGCAGATGTATTACTGTCCCCTTTTACAGTGAGGTCACATTATTGATGCTTCAGATCCCAACACACAACTGCCATTTCTTCTCAAGCTATTCTCTACACCTTAACTTTTTTTTATATACAAAAGGAAATGGGTCAAAAAGTAACATTTCATTCCTTGGGTTGTTTCAGGAGGTCTGGAAGGTACATGTCCTGTGGGGAAAATCACGGGGTCAAGCCCCCAAATCCGGAGCAGTATCTGACTCCTCTGCAGCAGAAGGAGGTGACAGTGAGGCACCTGAAGACCAAGCTGAGGGAGTCCGAGCGCCGACTCTATGAGAGGTGAGACCACATTCCGTGTTCAGGACAGCTTTTATTCTATCAACTGAAAAAAATGAAACCGCACGTTAGAAAAGAAGAGACGTGATTTCATTCTTGTTATATATGGTACATCAGTCTCTCAAATGTTTCAGGAGTTCAGGGAACCATCCTCGGTTAGAGAGGACAGCCTGCTTTTTCTGGGTGTGGACCGCTTTAACACCGGGAGTTGGGTGTGTGCCCGACTATTTTTAATAAATGGCAGAAGCACTTACAGGAACCACGATTTCAGCGAATGGCGCACACACAGGGGCCCCTGGGAAGCTGTGTGCTTTTCTGTGAGGGCACAGATGGCCGTGTGCATTGTGATTCCTGCATGCTATTCCTGTGCTGAAGGAAGAGGTTCATTATTCTTGGCCAATGTTAAGGTTAAAAAAGAAAGGGAAAAAAAAAAAGGCAGCCCCATGCTTAAGAGATATTATCTCGGAGAGAAAAGACCTTTGTTGGAGCAAGCCGGGGTCTGCCTGACGGTTTCCCCCTGGCACAATTTTGGATGGGCGAGCAGAACCCTGACCAAGGTAGCTGTGAACCCAGGGTCAGGTTGCTGTGAGTCAGACCCGACCTTCTGGAAGTCTTTGGTTTATGATTTGAGGAAACCATGAGAGGGTTCAAAACAGTCATGGGAGGGAGGGATGAAGGCAGTGAAACAGAAGATTATTCAAGCCTCAACTTAAAGCAGCAATACAAAAGTATCTCTTCGTATATACCAGGATCCTAACTTCTTGGTCTTTGTATCCACTGAGAATATGAGGACATGTGAAGAAATTATATGTAAGGAAGAATTTTTTTTGTGTGTGTGACAGAGACAGAGAGACAGAGAGAGGAACAGATAGGGACAGACAGACAGGAAGGGAGAAAGATGAGAAGCCTCAGTTCTTCGTTGTAGCACCTTAATTGCTCATTGACTGCTTTCTCATATGTGCCTTGACCGGGGGACTATAGCAAAGTGAGTGAACCCTTGCTCAAGCTAGCAACTGTGGGGTCATGTCTATGATCCTGTGCTCAAGCCAGCGACCCTACGCTCAAGTTGGTGAGAGCCTTACTCAAACTAGATGAGCCTGCGCTCAAGCCTGCAACCTCAGGGTTTTGAACCTGGGTCCTCCGCATCCCAGTCCAACACTCTATCCACTGTGCCACGCCTGGTCAGGCAGGAATAATTTTTTGACAAAGATCTTGAAATAGAGTCCTCCGAAGGATCTAAGAAAATAGGATAGATTCTCTTCTGTGTAGGATAGATCTAATATCATCTTATCTGAGATGAGATAAACACTCAACTTCTCACAAAGCCCTTGTGACATGTAGCATTTTATGATTTACATTTTTTTAAATTATCATAGGAATGTGATCAGAACAATTCTGCCTTCTCAGATAGGTGATTAAAAGTGAAATGGACTTTCTCTCCACAAACTGTAGGTATATAAAAGGGTAGGCTATGAAAATCAAAGCTAACTAAGAGACTCAAATGTGTTCTAATAATTAAATTTCAAATATAAGTATTGAATAGAGTGTAATGCTTATGAAATACTTGATGCAATGCCTGACAGGTGGTGAGTGTTCAAAAGGAAAAAAATAGTAGGGTTTTTATTCTGATTTTGGTTATTATGATTATTTTAGGTATTTTACAATTAGGGGAGGGTAATTCATGGCTAATACCAACAAAAATAAAAATTCCAAACCCAATTCAAACTCTGTGTTTCAAGGGGAAGAGGGTTGCCCTCGGCTGGGTGTCCGAGTTGCTCGCAGCTGGGCTCCGAGTTGCCTTGTTTCTCAGCCTTGCTGTCTCCTCACTCCAGGGAAACGGAAATAGTGGAGCTGAAGTCCCAGCTGGCCCGCATGAGAGAGGACTGGATTGAGGAGGAGTGCCACCGGGTGGAGGCCCAGCTGGCCCTCAAGGAGGCCAGGAAGGAGATCAAGCAGCTCAAACAGGTCATCGAGACGATGAGGAGCAGCCTAGCCGACAAAGATAAAGGCATTCAGAAATACTTTGCGGACATCAACATTCAAAACAAGAAGCTGGAGTACCTACTTCAGAGCATGGAGATGGCCCACAGCGGCTCCCTTCGGGACGAACTGTGTCTGGACTTCTCCTGTGATTCCCCAGAGAAGAGCCTCCCCCGAAACCCCCCTTTTAGCAAGATGGCCGATGGGCTGTCCCCAGAAGAGCAGGTCACAGAGGAGGGGGCTGACAGCGAGCTGCTGGTGGGTGACAGCGTGGCCGAGGGCGCCGATTTGTTTGATGAGCTGGTGACGGCCAGCACCACCGAGGCCGGCGACCTGGAGCTTCTGCATCCCCCCCCTGAGGCCAAGGTCCTGGAGCTCCTCCCCAGGGGTGCGGGGGGCGGCGTGGGGGTGGAGCGAGCCGTGCAGACCGACGTGGTCCCCTACAGCCCCGCGGTCTCGGAGCTCATTGAGTACGTGCTCCAGCTGCAGGGGTCCTGTCCCTGGAGCGCAGCGTCCCCTGATGAGTCTGCGCCTGACTCCCCGGAGAGCTGCCCGGAGTCCGTCTCTGCGTTCGTGGTTGATCTAACTCCAAGGAATCCGAACTCAGCCATCCTTCTGTCTCCCGTGGAGACCCCACCCATCCCCACGGTGGCTGGGCCAGCGCGTGCCAACCGCCTCATGAGGGAGCTGGACTTCGCGGGCTCCGGGGAAGAGAGGTCGGACAGCGTCCCGCCGCTGGGCTTGGGGCCCGTCGGGGGGCAGTACTGGAGCCGCAGCTTCCTGGTGGATCTCCTGGCCGTGGCTGCCCCTGTGGTCCCCACCGTCCTGTGGGCCTTCAGTACTCAGAGAGGGGGGACGGATCCCGTCTACAACATCGGAGCCTTGCTCCGGGGCTGCTGCGTGGTGGCCCTGCACTCGCTCCGCCGCACCGCCTTCCATATCAAAACCTAGGTAGAAGTGGTAGTTCCCGTGTGCCAATCTGTCCCGTGTGGTGTGGGTATGGTGCCAGGTGGAGAAACAGCAGGCCCACCTAGGGTGGTCTCTGTTCTGTCGTGTTGCTCCTCCGTGTTTGATTTGCACTATACTTAGTTGAAGCCTGTTCCCTGTTGAGGACCAGAGGTATCTTCAAAGGCATGGAGACCTGGTTCAAGTAAATGTCCCACCAGTATGGTGTAGAAAGCATGCTCGTGACCCTGCCGTGTCGTCCAGGTACCCGTTCTTCCCCTAGTGGTTCAGGAAGAGAAAATGCAACGTTTGCACTTTCCAGACAGCTTCTGTGAGGCTGGTGTGTTAGCTCCTTGCTTTGCTTTGTGCCGTTTTCTGATGTGGTTCCAGCATTCCTATGGTCTTGTGCATAGCAGGCGACTGTAACCAAAAATAAACCTGTATTTGTGTCATTGGTTTGAAGAAGTCTCAACTAATCCTTCAGTGTCTTACTTGGGGTTGATAAGATTTGAGTGTTTGCAATCTACTAAATGTAGCTCCAAAGTCTCAAAATGGCTTGTTTGTTCTTAAACCTGTTAATTGATGAAATTGTACGTAAGTTTACAGTGTATTAACTTATTTTTTGCTTATTATATATAGTGTTTTATTGGAAATTGTTTGTAACCACACATTTCAGCATGATGAAAATAACGATTAGTGTTTCCAGTTAAATAAATGTTTTATCCTCCTATAAAATCATTACCTTAGTGGTTTTACTTTGATAGATAAGAAATGATTAAATGGGTAGCAGATATTTTCATGGTTATCAACGGGGTCTGTAAAAATGGGATTCACTTAAGAAATAAGAAAGAGGAAAAACAATTATTAAAGAGAGGTGAGGATTTCCTATTGTTTTTTAAAAAGCATTTATTTTCTGAATGAAAATAGCTTTAGTTGTTTGTTTGCTTTTAAATTACCCATACACTTGTTTGTCCACATATTTATTCAGTAAGGATGTGTTGAGTATTTTCAGGAGAGTTGGGTTGATTTTTTTTTAAGCATGTTAAGGCTGCAGAGAGGGAGACTGCTAGTACCATACTCCCTCCTCCACTTGGAATAAAAAGAGAGGGTGGGTGGCTGGGAAGGGGTGAGATCACATTTGATCTGTATTCACATATCCCTCACTCCAGGCTTGTGAGGTTGCTATTATTCTGTTTTACAAATGAGGGAGCTCATCCTCAAAGATGGGAATTGCTCTGGATGTGATAGTTTATCTCTGGAAGCCAGGGTTTCCGGTGTCTGTGAAGCAAATGCCTTTTCCCCTTTACCACTCCAGGGGGGAGAGACCTGGAGATTATCCTGGGTTCTCACCCGGAAACTTCTTCCCTAAGGCACTTACCACCCTTAAGCATAATACTATCTTTTTACCTATGACATCTTGGTTATTGTCCGTCCCTCATTAAAATATTAGCTCTCTGTGTTCTATTTTGTTTACAGATTATATTAAGAATTTAGAACGGTATGAGGCACATAGTAGGGGTTGTTACAAGAGCTGTTGAATGAAATAATTCATCCAGCAAGTTCTTACTGTGTGCTTACATGCTAGGCACTTCCCTGGGCTGGCCTTCAGTAGTGAAGGAGATCGTTTCTTCTCTGACAGAACTTACGTTCTGCCTGTGAAAGGCAGCATGTGCCAACAACTGAACGAGATCACTTTAGATAGAGGTGAGCGCTTCCAAGGAAGTAAATGAGGTGTTCTGACCAATAGTGACAGGGTTGAAGGTAAGCAACACCTCCATAAAGAAATAACATTAGCACTGATGAAGGAAAATGAGCTGGTCCCACGAAAATACGGCAAGTAAAATGTTACAGAAAGAACAAATGCAAAGGCCAGGAGGCAGAGAAGAGCTCAACATTTTATAGAGGCATCAAGGAGGCCAGAGTGGCTACAGCAGAGTGTGGGGGGCAGGCAGGTGTGGGGAAGTGACAAGAAGCTAGGTCATATGGTATCATGTAAACCATGGTAGGGTTGGTTTGAATTTATTCTCAGTGCAATGAGAAATATTAATAGGCTTTCAACAGAACAGTGATATAATCTGTTTTTCTCCTCTCCTCCCTCTTTCTCTCTCTCCCCTTCTTCCCCACTTCTCCCTCTCCTCGGCTTCCCCTTCTTCCTCCTTCTCTCCCCCATCTCCTCCTTGGCTGCTTTGAGCAGAATGCATGGTAAGCAGGCAGGAACAGCAGAAGCAGAAAGACCATTTAGGGATCTATTGTAGATAGTCCAAGTGAGTAATTACGACAATTTGGAGGTGAAAGTGGATATAGAAATGCAGTTGAAAAACTAAAGACATAGCTGTTGTAGTTGCTGACAGATTAGGTGTGGGGAGGGGGTGGGATAGGGTTGAAGGAAGATTGAAATTGTGGATGAGTCTTAGCTTTTTCACTTGAGCACCTTTGTCAATGGTGGTGCCGTTTACTGAGAATATGGAAAAGTCAAGAAAAACAAGTTTGAAAAAAAAATTGAGATGTCTATTAAATATCTGTGTGGAAGTGTCAAGTATATAAGTAATTGCACATGGAAAACCCGGAAGTTGTCAGGGCTCTAAAATTGGGGTTCTTCAGCATTTTACATACTATTGAAAACCACAGGGTGGATGAAATCATCCAGGGAGAGTGTAAAGAAGAAAAAAAGGCCAAAGACTGACTCTAGGGCACTTCCCATTTAGATAGAGGATGAAGACACAACAAAACAGCTGATAAAAGGCAGCCCAAAGGTAGGAGGTAAACTAGACAAATATAGTAGTAGGAAAACCAAGAGAGAGAGGGATTCAAAAGTGCAGTGGTCAACTGTGTTGAAATCCTACCAAACAGTTGAGGAACCTGAGAACAGATACATGTCCACTGGCTTTGATCATAAATTCTTAGTTTGGTCAAGATACTTTCTTTAGAAAAAGGGGGATGGAAGCCAGATTGGAGTGGGTTGAACTATTATAGAAGAAAGTAAAAACTGATGTATGCAGGGAATTTTTTGTCCAGTTTAATGTGAAGGGGAGTAGGAAAGTGGTTGGCAGGTATAAGGGAATGTAGATTACAGGGGTTTTACTTTCCAACATTGAGAGGACATAAAGCTCGTTTATATGCTCTGTGATCGAACCAAAGAAGAGAAAGCAATTGATGACCTAGGAGAGAGGGTTAACTGAAGGAGAGAAGCCCTTGAGAAGATGAGAAGGAATCGGATGAGAGAGGTGGTGCGTCTCTGGAAGGCCATCGCTTCCACTGGAACACATGGAGCTCACAGCGCTACAGGGCTTTGGCTGAAATGGAAAGAAAACTATTTTTGGAGGTGAATAACCGGAACTGTCCCAAAATAATGAGCCCCGCTGACTCAGGTCCCTTCCTGTAGCCCAGCCCAAACCAATACCTAGATGCTGTTATCTTTCTTACAGTCCCTCCTGGAGTTTCTTTTTAGTTATTGCTAAACCGATATATGTTTACTTTAAGAAAAATTACAGGGGTGTTTTTGGTTCCCCTTGTTGTTACAGAAATGAATATAGCCACACACATTCAGCACTGGTCCTCATCAAATCAAGAAGAATGGTGAGATGAGCTCTAGTGAAGAAGTCTCCAGGAAACACAACTATGTTGGTTATCAAATTGGAGGTGGCTGAATATGAGTAGCTGATTGCACTGTTGTCTTAATGACCTGTGTCCTTCTTTAAACCAGAAGATTCCAAGTTACATGCATATTCTGTCCACACTGAAACAAATGGGTACAGAGGTCAAACAGGAGGTCCTACAGCAGTTACTCTCCCCACCCCCCCTCCCCTCAATGCCAACCCTTTTCCAAGGTTTTAACATATATAGTGTGTGGGAAATTATTGCTTTTATTACCCACAGTCTCTCACAAATGAGTCTCCTGGAGTAAATTAAAGATGGAACATAGCTTGCCTTTTGAAAGCCCAAGGCATTGGATGGTTTTGTGGACAGGATGATCTGCTCCCATAGGAAAAAGCGTCTCTGTTTCCCATAATTTGGTTCTTGGATGTGCAAAGAGGCAGACAAATGGAAAAAGAACAATTTGACTGCATTGAACAAGTTGCTGTCCTATCAAAATGAATGTTAAACATTTCCTACAGTTATTTGTGCAAATATTTCAATTTATAAGAAAAGATTTTTCCCAAAGGGATTACTGACCTTTCTAAGATGAAAAAATGCAGTGCGCTCAGATGCCAAGCGTTTCTGACATTTGTGGCAGGAGAAAAAGGAAGTCTGTGATTTGCATTTATTAGAGGCCCTGCCTAAGTAGTGGCTGGGTCTGATATGTTTTTCTTTTGAGGCTTTTTTATTTTAAAAGCCTGGGGGTAGTTTCTGACTGCCACTTCGGCTCCTTGAGCAGTTTTTAAAAATTCACTTATGCCAGTTCTTACTGGGCAACATGGGCGCAAGGAAGCGGTAACCTAGGCAGTTAAACACAGCAGTGGATAGCAACGACCTTGAAAGAATGCCAGCAAACTCCCAATTGTTCCAAGGAAAAATAATTCGACAGTCCAAATAGAATAAAACAGATTTACATCAGGCAATTATTTAAAACCACTGGGAGAGATGTGTTGTTGTGACTGCTCCCGATCCCCCCGCATTGACAATGATTGTGGTAACTGATGGTTATGACAATAATTGCACAGAAATTGAAAATGCAGGAAAGTTCATTTAAATGCTACTCAGAAGAGTTTGTGTTAAAAGACTGGACTATTTCAGTCGTGTTTTAAATCTTGTAAAAGTTGTATCTCTTTCAAATAACGCATTCAACATGAAAAACCCCATACGTAAAGCACATGAAAGTGAAGTTTCTGGCGCGGTACCAGGCCTGAGCCCTGCTCTTATGCGGCTCCTCCTCCGTGGTGGTTCCGGTGTCACCCCTGAGAACAGCTTGAAAACCAGTCTTTGAAAACTGCCAGTTCATGTGAGAGCCCCCGGGTGGTGACTCTCAGGTCATTGGAATAGAGCAGAAATTTCAACCAGTGTGCTGCAAGAATTTTTAAAACACGCAACACCTGTTTAGTCAGGGGCACTGACCTCTTTTCCCTTAGACTGTCATTAAAAAAATAAGATGACAACAGCCAACACAACAATAGCCATCTGGTGTGAATGATCAAAATTATACTTTTTTTTTTCTTTGTTAGATCAGGGAAAAAATACTTTTGGGGGGTGGGTGCTGCAGAATTTAAGAATTAGTTCATGTGTGCATGAGATGAAAAAGACTGTCAATCACTGGAACGGATAGTACTCTGGGTAATGCCGAAGGACTCAACCCTCTACTGTTCTAAACAAACGTTTAATGGGATGTTTTCTAACTTTTGCTCACAGTACTTGTTTGCCCGTGCTCTGGTAGTTTCGCTGTGACGAGGATGTCGCACTCCAAGCAGAGGCCACGCAGCATCTGGGATTACTGTGAAGTAAAACGATGACGCAAAACCCGCAGCCCAGTGTCCCTAGAGAGTGCTCTGAAAGGCAGGCTTCGCGGCTTCTGCCCCTCCAGGCCCTAGAGTGCCCCCCCCCCCCCGTGATCTTATCTGACCCACCTGCAGGGATGTTTTCGCTCTGGATCCCTCTATGTGTCACTTCTGATCAAAGCTAGTTGAATTACATGTCTGCCAGATTATGTGAAGCTAGAAGAGTGTCTCTTTCCTGCCTGGATTGGACTGGAACAGGAAAGCTATTATGAACGGCAGCATAGCTCTACTTGGGTGGGTCCGGTAAGCCCCGCCCTCCCTTCCTTGCCATCAATTAGTTCACAGGGTCTGAAAGGGTTTGCCAGCTCATTTTCTGCAGTAAACAATAGGTGCTGGCATTTTAAACCGACCTTTCATTCTTCTGAGTCAGCACGTTATTTTTAGCTGGTTGGTTGTAGAAAGAAAATGGAAAACGAAAGCAGGCTTAATAATTTTCACCTCTCCTACTGAAAACTATACGTGGAAAAAAAGTTTATAAAATGACCACCCACGTACAAGCTGATTCCTCAGGGTTCCTTCTAACCAAGGCAGATAGGCAGTTATGAGGTTCAGATGCAACGCAGAGCTTCAAAAAGGAATAAAAAATACTCATGAACTTTAAACTCAAATGAGGCAAGTGACATACATCTATATTCTTATGCACATCTTATTTTACTTACCAGTACAATAAATTCCGAGTCAATTTTTTAAAAATTTATTTCAAGGGTCAGCATATCTAATGATGATGTCACTTTTCTCCATAGAACAGGTATACCTTCACTTCATTCAGGAATAGTCAACAGTTTTGGAAACTGCAATGCTGTATAAATTAAGAATTCAAATTAAGGTTTGAATATTTTAACAAATGAAACCAATTATAGGAAAAAGTTAATATCTTATAATAAGCCAAAATTGACCTAGGAATAAAAAACCATAACAATTTCTTTCAATATAGCACTGACTCAGAGTACGCCCTTCAAATTCTCTGTACATAGAGGTGACTATTTTCTTCTTGTGCCACGCTCTGAACCCGGTCCTGAAGACACATGTTAAAGAGAAAACTGGACAAGGTCAGAAACACAGTTTGCAGAAAGGTCTCTGTGTACAGGACTGGTCTGTACATGCATGAAACCTATGACCTTGGCCTCATTACAATTATGACCCAGTAAGTGAGTTAATTGGCCTATGCAAATATACGAATATAAACCACATTTCATTTTGCCTTGATTATAATATCTGACCCAAGTAAACTGGGGATACATAATTACATGGCACTGACATTCAAATACAGTTGTTATTTACATGAAAGTAGAAGCCAAGCTAATTTCTTTAATATTCATTAAATAATTCCTAGAAAACACAAATGAGCATTATTTACTGTAACATCATTTTCACTGAATTTTTTTTTTTTTTTTTTTTACAGAGGCAGAGATAGATAGGGACAGACAGCAGACAGGAATGGAGAGAGATGAGAAGCATCAATCATTAGTTTTTTCTCATATGTGCCTTGACTGTGAGCCTTCAGCAGACCGAGTAACCCCTTGCTGGAGCCAGCGACCTTGGGTCCAAACTGGTGAGCTTTTTTTTTTTTCTCAAGCCAGATGAGCCCGCGCTCAAACTGGCGACCTCGGGGTCTAGAACCTAGGTCCTCCGCATCCCAGTCCGACGCTCTATCCACTGCGCCACCACCTGGTCAGGCTCACTGAATTCTTAAAAACTAAAAAGGAAATTCTAAAGGCTAACTCTTTGGCAGTTCATGGTTTCAAGTGAGGAGAAGCCTTAGAAATCAGTCTCCGTAGAATGCTGGTTGGCCACTAATACAACCTGCTCTCAGAGCTTGCTATTTCCTTTCCATCAATCTGGTCACGGCTACCTGTAAACTCTGGTTTCCTTAAGTGTGAAATGGGGATAATGTCTACCTCACGGCACTGTGCGTAGTCACTGATGTAATTAAAAACTCAGACATTGCTGAGCACATAAAATATGTTCTCTTATTAAACTTGGAGGTCAGCTTAAGGGTGTGTAAAAATTAATATTGCAACTTCCACTCTCCACAGGGAAGGGGCTGCCACATCAGTGCCCGACAAGTATTTGGAAAAATGTGTACAAGATTTCAGGAAGCATGTACAGGGCTTCATAACAACAACCATTTGTTGAGCTTAGTCTCAGTTAATCCTCAAAACCATCTCCATTTAAAAGGTTTCCAAACCCAGGCAATTTGTTTAATACTGCACCACTGGCTCTGCGGCAGCTCTAAGAACTGAGCTCTCAAGATTGGTGTGATCAGATCAATCTATAGGCAAAGTCCTGCATAAATACCATGGCTGGGATCACTTAGGGTTGGCCATAGACTTCAGTGTGGTTTCTCTGTAAAAGCTCCTGGATTAGCAGCGTCAACAGCAGCTCTGCAAGGGCAGAAATCTGTTGTATGAAGTGAGGTCAGAGGGGTTCTTAGAAGTGTCTCTTTCCTACCCTGAAGATAGACGCTTCTGGTGAAAAACCATCACACTACTCTCGAAACTTTACTGACCATGACTAAGGAGCACTGAAGATATAAGGTAGAAAATAATCAAATAGTAATAATAATAATAAACCAGCTGAATATAAAAGGAGTCACTAGTTGTTGCCTTTAACAGCTGTGGTTGCGTTCAAGTGAAGTAAATTACACACACACACACACACACACACACACATACAAAACTCTTTGAAATTAAGAAGCTACTCAAATCTTAAAAATTGATGTCAACGGTAAAACAGGTAATTAGCTACTAAAACAAACTCTTCTGGGACCCACCATCTTTTGCAGCCCTCCAATCCACCTAAAAGGGAGACACTCATTCCCCTGGGACAGTCTGTAGGCACTAGAGCACTCCACAACCTCCCACAATCCCATTCGGCTTCAGCTAGAACCACTCACCTTGGTTCATTGTGTATTTGCCCACATACCTTGTGAAAGATTTCCTTTGACCAAGGTGCTAAAGAGTGTGAAAATCATTGCACTATGTTATCCCCAAGGATTAAACAAAATATGTGTTAGCTATATCTGGCTCAGACCAACCCTTCAGTCAATACATAATTATTGACAAAATTTAAGCTTTTTGTCACATTGGTATTGGTTAAATTTACCCTATAGAAGTAGCTTGTGAAGTGGTGTTCAGAGCTCCATCCAGATGCCAGTTTCTATAGCTACCACCTTCTTCCCAACCACCAATCTTCACCCAGGAATAGTTATTGCCCTGGTCAGAAGTGTGTGTCAAAACGGAGGAATCCAGATGTTGAATCTTAAATTTCAGTTCTAAAATGTACACTCAAATGTGACTAAAAAAGAGGCAAGCATCAATTAGAGAATATTCCTTGCTAAAGCTTAGTAAGAGGAAGTAGCTGGAAATCATGAATGTATATATAAACACACAAAATAAGTTTCATGTCTTTGATGACTTGTTACCTCAGTATGTGAAATGCATGATTCAGGAAATGGGTGGCATGTCGCTTATTTTATCCACGCCTGTCCGTATTTCATTTTTACTTCCAGTAATAAGCTTCAAAAACTGGTAATTCTTTATTAAAATTAACAAAACATCAACCATAAACTTAGAAGCTAAAGAGCCAGTTTGCTACTGTGAAATGTTTATCATGTGTTGAAATCATAACTTCTTTTGTGACAATATACCCAGTTGAATACAGGAATTTAGTTTACATACCAAAAGAGGTGAAAAATTCCAGAACTGTTGTTTACTTTTTCCACAAGAAAAATCTTTCTTCCTAATTAATGATATAAATTTCTAAGCAGTCTTTATTTCTAAATAAACAAAAAGCTAACAAAACCTCACACACATGAAAATCAGACTAAAGCAGACTTCAATACTTGTCGAGTATTAGGGCAAAGAAGCAAAATTTATTGTATTAATGAGGTTTATCACTCATGAATCCCAAATTTAGAAAACCAGGTGGCATTCCCATAACTAAAAATAAATAAATAAAAATGAGAGGAGGGAATGTATATTATATATTATTAAATAGGAGTCTAATTCTATTTCATTGGTAGTTTATTGGCAAAAACTTTCTAAAAAACACGATACCTGAAAATGTGCTTTGGGGGTATAAGAAGCAGCTTTTCACCAAAGTGAAAGTTCAGCTAACCCCACAATCACAGCTAGTTTGGAAGACTACTAGGCTAAGGGCTGAAGGGATCGCTCCTTGTATCATTTGTCATTTTATTATGAAATATTACTTTAGTAATATTTGGCCTGTGGAGTATCTTTGACATTTTAAAAACACAAAATACTAATTTTGGGCAACAACTTTTAAGAAAGTAAAAATCTTTAAAACTTCTAAAGCTCTAAAATATCAAGCTGGCTGTACTTGAATCGTGGAGAAAATATTAATGGGATCTGAAACTATTAGATCTACATTTTTTCCTAGAGACACTATGTATCTTATTTCCTTAAACTAGTCAACACCCAAAAATAAAAGCATTGTTATTCCTACCTTGGTTTATAATTTAATAAATCAATAAATGTTATCCTAGCCAACAACACAGGTAATCTGCATTATGTCAGATACAGAAAGCTGACGCAGGTCAGCCGAAAGCTTTGAACTGAAGGCTTTCTGTACTTGTAAGTTTATGGCTTTGGGAAGGAGGAACTCAGGTACTTAGACCATCACATCTTAAAATCTGTAACGAAAGGGAAAAGCTACTCATACTAGTTTTGAAAACTCACAAGTTGTAATAATGTAAAACAAATTTGCCATTTTATCTGATTTTCAATGTTTATACATGCAATATAAATTATAAATATTTATAACATTAAACACCATCTAAAAGAAAACAATGATGTACAAAATCTCTGTAATAAATTAAATTATTGCATTTGATGTCATTTTCTTGAAAAGCAGACTCGTTGAACTCCTTACTGTTGTACTGATATACACGGTCCCAGCTGAAACCAGAGGCAATGTGTGCCAACACCAGCGTCGGACATAAATAACAACGTTTACAGCCTCGCGGGTTGTCTGATGTAGATCGGGTAATCACGGAAACAGATGAATATTTAAAATTATTTATTTTATCTTTATGCACATTGCAGGAAAGCATTATAGACAGCAGAGTTCTTTTGCACTGTAAAATTATTTACACCCATTTATTCAGCTAGAAACATTAGCTTGAAGAGGTACTGGTATATTCCATTTGTAATCATTTCTCTACAGCAAACAACTGTTTTACATTGGGGCATGTTGAAGAAAATATTGTCTCTTAAGTCTTTTTTGTTCTTTTGAGTCTGAATCACCAGAAGTTCAAGATGCTCTGACAGAATCCCGGTGTTCGGAATGGCCTCATGACTGCAGTCAAATGAAGCAGTGTCTGCGCTCTGGAAACAGAGCCAGCAAACCCCGCCTGGCTGTGGCTCCCTGCTCTCCTGCTGGCCCTGTGACGGGGGAGGCACATCTGTTAGGAAAGCTTCACACCGATTTTGTTCTGTTCCTTCTTCATCAGCCGCTGGGCTTCCTTTTCCATCTTCTTCCTCTGCTGTTCTGCAGCTCTCTTTTCTCTGTCTGCTATCTTCTGCTGCCTGGAAAGAAACGTCTCATTTTACTTTTGGAAAATGCTGCACAGGAAAAGCGGCAAACACATTCCAGAAAGAAAGAGCGGTGCCTTTCCCCAGCATCACACCTAAGTAAAAAGTCTTCATGCTTTGCACTGCTTTGAAAATTTCAAAGATTTTTCAAAAACAGTATTTCTTTTAATCCTTAGAACGTGACTTAAAAATTAAAAGAGGTATGTGATCTACATTTTACAAACAACTAAAACGAGGCACAAAAGCTAAGTGACTTGACCAAAGTCATAGTTTAAGAACAAGGATAAGAAACCACATCTACTGACCCCCATCCTTCACAATATTTTCACAGAAACTCTACTTCCATTGGCCCACATCTGTTTCTGGATGCCACTGAGGAAAGTCTGGTATCGAGGACTCAATCTCATTATTATAATAGTTAAAAAACAGTCAGCAAAGAATGTCAAGAACATGCATAGGAAGAATAACAAAAAAGAAAAAAGCCCTGGCCAGACAGCTCAGTTGGTTAGACCGTCATCCCGAAGCAAAGAGGTTGTCAGTTTGATCCCCTGTCAGGGCACATACAGGAACAGACTAATGTTCCTCTCTCTCTCTCTCTCTCTCTCTATCCCTTCATCTCCCTCTAAAATCAATAAACAAACATTGAAAAAAAAACCCACATATGCCTTCCAACTAGAAGCTAGATTTCTATTTAAGGATTAACATTTGACCAGTTCTACTAATAATGGGGCAGAATGGTGGGTATTTACTTATTACACATCATGCGAGTGGAAGTGGGTGATAAAACAGACCTAAGGAAAGGAACAGAAGTTGTCCTAGATCTGAAGACTTATAGCATGAGAAAATAAAAAACATGCAAGATTGAGGAAGAAAGCTGTAGGTCACTGCTGGGCATGGCACAGGCAACAGTAGGTTATATACACAAAAATCTAGTGTGGATTACCTATATATGGGACAGCAAGCTGACCACAGTGAGTGAAATTTATATTTAAGTCTCAGTCATACTTATAACTGAGAGTTATAAATGAGCATAATTCAAGAAAGTAGAGACTTGTAGGCAACATTGATCATCACCAAAGAATAGTTTTTAAAAATCTACTTTTTACTAGCTCTTCCCACTTTCAAGCAGAGCTGATACTCTGCACTATAAAAGCCATAGTGCCCTGGGTACAGAGGGAGATAAGAAAAGAATTGTAAAAGGCTGGCTAGGTTACAAGCAAGTAAGATAACCAAGCCTTGACCCGGTCAGTAACTGAAATACAAACATCAACAACTAATGTTTCTGGCACAAGAGGAAACTTAGAGATTGCTTCAGACAAAATATATTTTTCCTTTCCCGATACATGTCTGAAATTACTATAGTACCAAAGTCTTCTTTCTTAATGAATTGATTCCAGTAGTGGTAGGACGATAGTGGCAATGGGAAGTAGGCTGAGGTGGAGGCCGTGGAGTATGGACACACTTTTGTAAGTCTCAGTGTCCTCTCAGGGACAGTAACAGCAGATGGAGCTCGTCTCTGTGGCTCGCCTTATGCAACCTGCAGCATGAAGCATGTGTGTAACTCACTTATACACTCCCTGTACTATGCACAGGCTGTCGTATCATGTAAAACACCAAGCTCGGGTTTTCTGGTCTTGTTTCATTCTGGTTACATGAAGATACGGCGGGAAAGAGATCTACTGTGCTGTCACTGAGATTGCTGGAGGCAAAATGAACAGCCCTTTCCTTTATCCTTGTGGTTAATAACACAAATCAGTACTAGAATCCCAGAAATGTTCTAAAATACTCAGACTTCAATATCTATGATTTATCTAAAACAGAGTAAAAACAGATGGTTATCTGTGTTGATGATCCATATAATATAAATGCTGCCATTAAGAATTTTAAAAATATTTCCTTTATATTGAATAATGATCAAATAGAAACTAAATATTTAAAACTCTATAAATATTTAAAATGTACCCCTTACTGTGGGGGAAAAAATGCTGAAAACAAGGACAACACCAAAAAAGGGAGTCACTCATGCCTCCCAGTTATTTAACTGCACCCTCTGCTGGTTGTTCAGAGTAACAGTAATTTGTTGATACAGGAAAGGAAAATACAAAAATGAAATCAATTTTGTTAAAATTGTGAGATAAAGGGCAATTCATTTTCTACCCCATTATAAAAACAATCTTGTAAAATAAAAACTTAGCTGTATTTTATTATATCATCTTTCAAAATGCAAAAGTAATCTAGATACATTTAAATATCTGAGTTTTCATCAGTGATGATAATCACAAACTCTTATGGTATATTTTCTTTTTACTGTTTGACCTAATCTAAAAGTAGTGAGAATTAAGTTTATTGCTCACAAAAACAAAGAAATAAGAAAAATCACCGAAAATAAACTTGAAAACTTCCAGTCTATTTTCTTTTCTGTAGAATGAATGGGCTGTACCTGACTTACATCATCTACCTTACAGGGCTTTTGAGGACATTAATAAGACACACACATAAATGTACAATGATATGTGTTGGGCAAATAAGTTTGTAAAATTTGTGTTATTTGACTTTGCTCACTTTTATTGTTAAAAATGGCTGCTGCCCAGGTAAACTGCACTGCCAGGTGAGGCTGCTGATCACTGTCCTGCTTGGGAAGGGTTTTATCGCTAATGTGTCCTGGAGGAGGGGTTTTCACGCCAAAATGTTTTAAGGAGGAAAAGGAAGGCATGTTTTTGCAGAGTTTGTGCAGAGAGGAGAAGGGGTGCAGATGGGGAACCAGAGGTGACTGAACTGGTGGGGGCCTTTGCTTCTAGGAAAAACCGGACAAAATTCTCCCCGTTGAGGAACCAGAGAATGTGTGGGTGTGTTTTGGTGCCCCGCGTGTGTTGCACTCACTGGCCGGGTGCGCGGCGGGAATAAAGGAACGGCCCACCAGTTTTCGACTCTGCAGTTTCTTTTCCGTCTGAATCTAATGGGAACCTGCACAGGCCTGGCTGTGATGGCTGCAGCTGCTGGCCATACACTATGTAAGTTATTTTAATTAAAACTTGAGGGACTAGGCACCATGCTAGACCATGGAGGAACAAAAATAACAGTGTAATATTTGACCTGGAGAAAATATAGTGGTGACTCACATTTCACAGTAGGACATTTTAAGAGATAAGTACATTTTACAGGGAACAAAGTATAAAGTATACAGTACATATAGTATATACATGTAAAAGATCTTCTCTGCCATTAATAAATTCTTCTGCTTCTATAATGCTTTAAATTCTTGCTTTCTGTGAGGTTTTCATCATATAAAATAGCATATGTAGTCTGAAATTCAAAGAAAATAACCCATATCATCTAAGATTCAAATGAGAATGAGAAAATAAGTAACATTTGCCAGAAGAAGCTTTCTTTTTTTTCCCTAAGTTTATTGAATGAGAGAGAAAGAAAACGAGAGAAAGAGAAGCATCAATTTGTTGTTCCACTTAGTTCTGCAATCATTGGTTGCTTCCTGCATGTGCCCTGACCCCGGATCAAACCTGCTACCTAGGTGCATTGGAACGATGCTCTAACCAACTGAGCTACCCAGCCAGAGCCTGAATAAGCTTTCCCGACCTTCCGTGTAACTGAACAAATACGCCCCCCTGTCCAGGCTGCAGCACCAATGCTACTCAAGTACCTCAGCACTTCTTCTGCTTGCCAGGCTGCGTCCTCCTCCTCCTCCCAGGCATTGGTGTTCTCCTGCCAGGTCTCTAAGTCACCTAGTTCCGGCTACAATAAAAAACGAAACAAAAGTACAATAGTAAAGAGCCATTCTTTCCCCCTCAGCAGTAAGAGCATCTATAAAACAGCCCAGACCCGTCACTGCTCTGTGTTGGCCCGTGGTCTGCCTGGAACTGAGAGGTTCCTGTGACGTGTGACTTTCAGTACTCAACAGTCCTGGGCAGGTCCAGTTTTTGTCCTATTTTGCTTTAAAAAATACTCCTGGCCCTGGCCTCTGCCTCAGGCGCTAGAATGGCTCTGGTTGCAACAGAGCAATGCCCCAGATGGGCAGAGCATCGCCCCCTGGTGGGTGTGCCGGGTGGATCCTGGTCGGGCACATGCGGGAGTCTGTCTGGCTCCTTCCCCGTTTCCAACTTCAGAAAAATACAAAAAAAAAAAATACTCCTTTAACATTAACTTCTCTTTTTTGTCTACTTTAGTTTATAATGGAAAAGAAGAAAACAATCCTTTCTGTTTCTCTTTTCAGTAGGAGGTAGGAGTGGGGGTCGAGGTGGGGACAGAGAAGACTGGATTAGAGAGGCCTGGCTGAACGACTGCGCTGGCGCACGACCTGGAAGGACCGAGGTTTTCGCAGCAGCAGTCATCATGGATAGGTTTCTCAGTGCCACTTACTGATGGGTCCTAGGCAAAAATGACAAATTGGGCAAAATGTCCTCTTTATCAGAATATTTCTGTATTTCATTGGGGAGGTCTGAACTTTACCAATATGGAGCATATACATGTATGAATAATGCTCACAATTTCAAAATATAAAATGTTACACATTCTAGTGTTATGTTTTAGAGAATATCTATGGTGCTGTTGTGCTATCATAGTATCATGAACCTTGAGAGGAGTTATCAAAATCTGTAGTATTTATGTGTGTGATCATCTAGTTAACAGTGAATCTTCCTCACAAGAATGCGTTCTTCCAAGGAAAGGCCCCTGCCCATTTTGCTTACTTTCCATTACATTACTAGCACCTAGCATAGTGCCTGGCACCAGGAAAGAGATTTTGTCAATGAATAAAAAGCATATATAAACATGGGTCCCCTGCCCTGGCCAGTTGGCTCAGTGGTAGAGTGCCGGCCCAGTGTGTGGAAGTCCCGGGTTTGATTCCCGACCAGAGCACACAGGAGAAGCACTCATCTGTTCTCTACCCTCCCTCTCTTTTTTCTCTTTCTCTCACTCTTCCGCTCCCCCAGCCAAGGCTCCACTGGAGCAAAGTTGGCTTAGGCACTGAGGATGGCTCCATGGCTTCCAACTCAGGCCTTAGACTGGCTCTGCTTGTAATGAAGTAATGCCCCAGATGGACAGAGCATTGCCCCCTAGTGGGTGGGCATGCCGGGTAGATCCCAGTAGGGTGCATATGGGAGTCTGTCTCTGCCTCTGCTTCTCACTTCAGAAAAATACAAAAAACAAAACACAAAAGCAAACAAACAAAAACATGAATCCTATGGAGAGAAAGGCCTCAGAAGCATCTGAGCAGTTTAAACAAATGTAATAGATGGACAAACAGATGTGATGGTTTAAAACTATGCCTCCAACTTCTTTGATACTCCTTTTAAGAAGCGGAGCTTAATTCTTCTCCCTTTGCATGTCAGCTAAATTTAGAGACTAGATTCCAATGAATAAAAGAATGTGTAGGTGACAGGGAGTCACTTATAAGACTAAGTCATAAACAGGCATGTGACTTCACCCCTGCATGCTCACTTCTTCTCAGGGATCTCTTGTGGGAAAGTCAGCAGTTACATCATAAGGAAACTCAAGCAGTCCCATGGAGAGGCCTATTGCAGGGAACTGAGGCTTTGTGAGAGCAATCAGCATTAATTTTTCCGGCATGTAAGTGAACCACCTTTGAAATGAATCTTCCAATTCTGGTCAAGCCTTCAGATGACTACGGCCCCAGCTAACGACCTATCTGGAAACTCATTAGAAACCCTGAGCCAGAATCACCCAGTTTAGTCTCCCCTGGATTCCTGACCCACATAAACTGTACAAGACCAATGTTTACTGTTGCTTTAAGCAACTAAGTGTGGGGTTGTGATATAACAATAGATGACTCATACGATCAATAATTACTAAGCAATAATCAATCAAAGCATGTTCAAGCTTAGGTCTGGAACTTGGTGCTTTTAAAAAGTTCAAACGTGATTCTGATATGTTTTCAAGGTTGAGAACCAGTAATAGACTTTCCTCATTACTTTTATCCTTAATGGTGTTGCATTTAGGTCACACATTTAAAGTCAAATCACACTTTAAAGGTAAATATAAACTACAAGGGAAACAATTCATAACTCAAAAATAACCTGCTATTACATTTAAATGACAGTGATAATCTCTTTACAGGTCATAATTTAAAACAATTTTTTATTGAGTTTATTAGAATGACATTAATAAAACTACACAGGTTTCAGGGGCACAAGTCTGTAACACACATCTGTATAGTGTACTCTGTGTTCACCACCCCAAGGCAAGTCCTTCTCCATCCCGTATACCCCCACTTTACCCTGTCTGTACCAAATGAGTTTGGTTTTTGCTTAATCCCTTTACCCTTTCCACCCAGTCCGCCATTACTACAGATAACGTTTTGTCTCTTATCTTTCATATGTACAACAGGACTCGGATGTTCGTATCTGATGTCATTTATAATCTCATAAAGGACAAGAAGAGCAAAACTCCAGACTAACCTCACTGTTTTAAAGAAAACAGAATGAAAACCACCCTGCTGCGATACCAGTAACGTACTTACTGATTGATGAATAAACGGCATATCTTGAGTAGCTGCTAATCTGCTGGAGAAGCCGGTGCTACCATCTGGGATGCTGTAGTTTAACGGTTCTCTCTTCTTAATAACAATCTGGAAGATTAATTGAAATAAAATAATAGCAATATTTTATATATCACTATCTAAAAACAGACAAAATAATTAATGCACCAAGAAATTTTATAATTATTTATAATATGTTCAACCTTTCTTATTTTAAAATTTACAATGTAAAAAAAAAATTTAAGTTTATAAAATGTACCAAAATTCCCAGGCAATTATCACACAAATCAGTTAAATAATGAGGAACATGGTACTTCACTTAAATAAATAAATAAATAAATAAAATTTCCTCACTCCCCTTCCCTAATTTCTTTCCTAGAGACCAGTCCCAAAAATGTAATCCGGCACTTCCCGCCATGGTATGAAACAGGAACATGCATTGTGTCCCAGCAAAAGTATAACCAGCTCTGTGTGCATGTGGATATCTATGAAGACATTAACTCTTTCAAGCCAGGAGTATCAATTTGTAACTTAAAAGCATTTCATTCTCATTAATTTATTAAGGCACTATTATAATAGACCGGGTTACTATTAAGAACAGCACTATGCTTCCAAAATACTAAGACACTAACAAACTCCTTGAGAAATACACAACTTACTGCTTTTAGCACAAGACATCTGAACAACTCAGCAAAAACAACTGTGATCCCAGCCTTGAAAATGTAAAAATAAATATGCAGTTGAAACTGGTGGGAAGGTAGACAAGGTCCTCATTTGATAAAGTATATTAATAAGAAATACTTTCCATGCTTGAGTGAACAATAAATGAAACTTTAAGTGTGTGTATGTTTTTTAAATAGCAGAGTGACGAGTTAGGTAGATTGAAATAATAACATAAAATTTGAAAGAGGGAAGAAGGATATGAAATAAGCCCTCATTTACTGTATTATGAAGTCAATAGACAACGTCTGTGAATGACACATCAAGACACAGCAATATAAGCATTAGATATATATATATACATGGGTATGATGAAATGCACTAGAAGCCCAAACAGAAATAGTTATGAGTGGCTGCTTCTGGGCCTATGAAGAGTGATAGGGCAGAAGTCTGCTGCTGTTTATTATAAGCTCTTCTACAGTCTATGATTAAAAAAAATTTTTAAGTATATGCACTATACGATTTAAAAAAGAAAAATACTCAGCTATTGTTCTTTTCCCAGTAATTCACTGTATCTTTAAATGATCATCACATTTAATTCCAAAGGGATTAAATAAAGTATGGATAACTAACACAAACCCTCAATTGCTCTAAGTTCTCAGAGCCTGGCATCAGTTTTATAAAGGTTACAAACAAAAGCACTTATCAGATTGTAGATATCACTAAAAGTGAACTCTTTTAAGATAAGAATTCTATATTATTCAGTTTAGCCTCTACAGCAGGGACTGTAGTCTAGACTCTGATACATAGAAGAATGTCAATAAGTGTTTAGATATAATTTTAAAAGGTGTATAAATTACTAGATATGTGTCTAGACCACTTGACTATATAAACTTCATCTTTAACATGACAGACACAACAAATTAATTAATAATTAGAAATAAATTTTCTAACAATACCAATTATACTGCCTAATTTTAACTACACGAATCTAAAAAGCAGTTTAATAGTTTAATTGCTGAAAGCACAAATGTTTAACATACTTTCTGAGTTTTCCTTATAGTTGGAGTCATGTCCTTAAAATAGTCCGGTTCCAGTTGTTCCAAGGCGTTTTGTTGTGTTGCCCCATTCCCATTCCCCCCTTCAATCTTTACACTCGTGGGTGCATCTTCATCCCAGGAAGTCCACTCTTCAACATCTGTCTAAATTTAATTGATCAATAACGTCAGCCATACAGGGAGATCCTAATGAATGAATTATCCCATTCAGTGTTTATTTTTTAAAAATGGGCTTGCTAAAACATTAGTTTTCAAACTTTTTTGACCAGTAGGGAAATATAAATCTAATTTCACATACCAAAACTACAGCAGAGGTTTAAAAAAATACTTACTTTTACTCTGAGTTAGATGTCCTGTTCTATCCATTAAGAAAATAAAAAGGAAATGCTTGTAGAATTGCACTGACATTAGAACTACAGTCCACCAAAGGAGGACTGTATGTTGCACTGAGGCTTCACCAGGTAGACAGCCTGATAAGTAATATTAACCTCCTGGAGAAGACTTAAACAAGAGTCTCAAACATATTCAAAATATCTATAAAATAAATTTAAAACCCCCAAATTATTCAGCACAGGGAGAATCAAGAAACCTCAACTCACATGGAAAAATCAAACCACAGATGCCAGCCTCAAGGTGGTATAAATGTTGAAATTAGCTAAGACTTTAAAATAACCATTATAGAAATGCTCCAATAAGCCATAGCAAGCGCTCTTGAAGACAATAAAATAAAAAAATCTCAGCAAAAATATGGAAAATAAAATAACCAAATAAAACTTTCAGAATCAAAATATGTAACAACAATAATTAAGACCAACTTTCAATTAATTTTGTGACATACAAAATGGTCTGCAATCTAGCCTGAAAAATATGGTTCTGGAACATTTATTCAACCTTAAAAAACAACTACCTGTTTTGGAACTGATGAATAATCAACTGTAGTTGGCAAAGTTATTTGGTCTCCACTTAATTTCCGTCCTCTGCCAGATCTGTAACAAAAATGAAATAATCTATTTCAAGAACCACCAAAAAAAGCATAGGTAAAAGCACTATGAACAGTAACTTAAGGCTTATAAAAGATTATTTCCAATTTTAGAATTATTTACTACAATAATTAACAGTCACTCATTAAGATATGAAACAAAAGCATGCATCAGGTAGCTTATAAATGTTTTTATAATCTTGGACCATAAAATAGAACTGCTTTTTGGCTTGGGACTCAGGATCATAGACAAACTCAGGAGGAATAAAAAGCCAAAAGCAAAATGCAAAGTGGTTTCAAATCATGCCGCTTAGATTGCTGAGTACTGCTGGAGAAGCTCTGGGTCACCTACGCCTTTAACCATACTTAGCTTTTGTTTACGTTTTGATTTCTTGGTAAGATTACCTACTAAGCCAGTAAAAGGTTTGAAAACCACTGGGTTGAACTAAACTGTAACTGGTAAGTTTTAAGGATTAATATGGAAAGTTCTATATTAAACAAGATAGCTATTATAATTCAGATGTGAAAAGCATGGGCTATGGAACCTTGTAGACCATGATTTTCAATGTTAAATCTATCATGAGTCTAGTTGGAATTACCTAACCTCTATATAACAAGACATTAAAAAAAGGTAGCTTTTATGAATGATCAGTCACTTGCTTCATTTTGTATAATCTATAAAGAAAGCATCTACTTCAATCTAATTGCTAAAGTCAGCTATTTTTATTACAAGATTAGAAATCATTCTTTGTTTAAAGGATAAATAGAAAAGTAATAGTCTACTACTAAATTTATAACATAAACTTGGTATTGCAGAACATATAATCTAGGTTCCTTCTGATACTTAAGAGAAGCTTTTTTTCTAAAAAAGGGTAAGTTTTCTTAAAAACTGAACAATCAATCCTAAGTATATTTATATTGACAATACAAATTTACGTGACAATAGAAATGTCCTTAATATTTTTTAATCAAATGCAATTTACGATTTTATTTCTTGGTTTTAGAGAGAGAAGAGAGAGAAATGGAGGGGAAGAGTAGGGAGCACCAACTTGTAGTTGCTTCTTGTATGGGCCTTGACCAGGCAAGGCCGGGTTTCAAACCGGCGACCTCAGCATTCCAGGTTGACACTTTATCCACTGCGCCATCACAGGTCAGGCTCAAATGCAATTTCTTATGCTAAAAGTAATCTATCCTCAGTAGAAGTTTTCAAAAGTACAGATTCAAAGAGAAAAATGACTATAATTTTAAGTACTGTTAACATAGCTAGTTCTTTTAACCTCTGGCCTTTTGGCAATTAATATCCTTTCTTATCCTGCCTTACCTAGTGAATTTCTGGCCATTATCCTCATATTCTAAATAATTTTGAGGACTTACTCCTACTTTCCAAATCCTGTCCTCTTTGTGGGTGATTTCAACAAACACCTGAATTTCCCATTACTTACTGGCCTCTCCTCCAGCAATCATCTCTGCTCATTTCCGCTGCCATATCTTCAATCTCTCTCTCTCTCTTTTTAACTCCCAGACCACTCTAATTCTAACAATAAATTCAATGCCACTTAATTCTCAGAGTTTTAGTAGCTATATATCTAAAATGGTCATTTTGCTAGAGAATACATTCCTAGCCTCCCTTGCAGCTAGATAGCCATATATTACTAAGCTCTGGACAGTAAGGCTGAGAACAGAATTGTTTAGTGCAACTTGTAAATCATGTCCATTAAGAAAGAGAACTGACTGCCCTCTAATTCCTCTTTTACTCTACCCTACTCTTAATGTACCAGTACTTTGTGACAGTATTCTTAGGCCAAAAGAATTGTCCAACAGTTCCAATGATTATACAGGAGAGGCCAAAGTAGGTTTATAGTTGTTTGTATGGAAAATAATTCAATAATTAATAATACAGTAATAAACTGCTTCACATACTTGTAAGTGTAATCTTACTTTTGCCCATCTCTGTACAGGCAGACCCAAATAATTTAACACTTACATGTGATGTAACTGCTTAGTAGCCATTAGAAAAAATAATATGTATCAATTAAAAATCATTTTATTCTTAACCACAATTACTTACTAATGGAATGTGCATGCCTATTGGACACTGCACAACTTCTCAAGCTTTGGAATACAAATGGATACCACCTCCCTCTATTTTCTATTCTACATTACTTTTGGTTCAGTATTTGCTTTTAATTACAACCTAAAATATAGGCTTTGCAAAGATAAGTCACCATAAATACAAATAGACAAAAACTTATCTTAAACATTCAAGAACATCAGCAAAAGTAATAGTACAGGAGCTAATGTTGCAAATATAAAAGCTTGAACTAGTGGTTTGTGCAGTGTTTAAAAGATATTAACTATTACATTCATTGTTTTGCTAGAAAACTGAGACTATTCTGTGGCACTCCTGTGAGTTTAATGAGAAGCCCTGAAATGCCTTAGCACACAGTTTAGAAACTACAGGTCTAGGGTAGAGAGTGTGACAAGATAAAAGGAACTCCTGCTGTCTCTGGATGGTGGAAGCAGAATGACGTATCTGCCCTAGGCTACCTGCACATTCCTACATATGACTTAAACTAAAAAAAAAAAACAAAAAGCTATTTTGCCTGGGGTTTCTCTGCTAATGTTTTTAAAATATAAAAATAACATTCATATTATAGTCTATAAAGAAATATCTATGCCTGATTCCACCTAACCATCTTAAGACATTCTGATAATGAAACTATTGTATACATAAAAACCCTCTGATAATTTTAATAATGAAAATTGGTTTGCTATTTCTGATATTCTATAGTACTAGAAATATTATTTTAATGGAAAATGTGTAAGAATTTTAAAGAAAAAATATCTGAAGTGGAGAAAAATATTTAGAAATACCAGAGTTTAGTGAATAAATACTGCAATCAAAATATTTAGCTTAAAATAGTCTGTCCTGCTATTTTATAGTTATGAGGAATCTAATCAGAAAGAAGATAAACAGATCAACTTGAACATAAAATTTGTTTACCTGCATATTAATCTCTTTAGGAATGAAAATATAGTTGCTAAACAGGTGCAAACTTTAAATAACCGAAATTGTGTGACAGCCATGGTGGGGATCAAAACCTGTGAAAAGGGCACAAAAATAAATGCATTAAGGTGCTTTCATAAGCTTTGCTCCTGTTCTGAAGTCAAGCTTAAAAGACCTATTATAAGCTGTGAAAACCAGGCATATTTTTTACTTTTCTTTATAAACCACAAACATAGCACAGTAAATTTAAAATTAAAATGTAAATCATGGGAGGTCCAGGATAATGCTGGTGCAAAATGCTAAACTCACTTGACCTCCTCCCAGAGTAAACTCAAATATACACACATTCAGACAATTACTCCTGTAGAACTCAGGGCTGAATAAACAGCTTCTAAACAACAAGAAAAAGAGACAAACTAGAGAAGGCTGGAAGCCATGGGAGCCCTTAGGGAGCTGCAGGAACTCTGTGGTCAGAGGAGCCAGTGAGCACCATTTTTTAAGTTTCCCTCCACTTTCATAGGGTGGGTGGGAACTCTATTCCTGGGCTTTGGCTTACCTACAAAAATCACCACAGCTGTTCCCACCTACATTGCCCTGAGCCTTTTGCATCCTGAACAAAGGGATCAAGCAGAAAAACCAGGGCAACACTAAGTTTCCGTTTGTGCCCCAGAGCTCCTGTGAGATCAGGTTGAGACTGGACTCCCGCCGAGACCACATCCTTGCTTAGGCCCTGCCACCTGTCCTGTCCTGCTTCCCAGACTCCCCTTCATCTGAAGCCACATTTCACTAACTTACAATTTTTTGAAGACTTCAAAGAGGCTCTACTAGAAAAGCCAAATCTGACAGCAGATTACAAACAACAGCTGATGGCAACCCAAGAAGACCTAGAAATAACACAATTGAAAATTAGAGGCAGACAACACCAACCCTAGACTTAGCCAGCTCTACAAACAACACACCCAAAAAAGGAGGGTATACATAGACAAAATGAGAAGACAAAGAAGTGCAATCCAAATGAACCAACAAGAGAAACCTCCAGAAAATGAACTGAGTGAGATGGAAATACGCAAACTACCAGATGCAGAGTTTAAAATAATGATTATTAGAATGCTGAAAGATCTTAGAACAACAACGGATGGGCACAATAAACACATAAAGAGATAACAAGTATCAAAAAGGACATTGAAATAATAAAGAAGAACGAGTCAGAAATGACAAATACAATATCAGAAATGAAAACTACACTACAAGCAATTAAAAGCAGGCTGGATGAAGCAGAGGATCGAATCAGCGATTTAGAAGACAAGATAAATGAAAACATGGAAGTGGAGCAGCAAAAAGAAAAGAGGCTAAAAAAAATCTGAGGAAACTAAGAGAGCTCTGTGACAAGCTCAAGAGAAACATCTGCATCAAAGCTGTTCCTGAAGAAGAGAAAGAACAAGGGATAGAGACCTTGTTCAATGAAATCATAGCTGAAAACTTCCCTAAATTGATGAAGGAAAAAGTCACACAAGTTCAAGAAGCACAGAGAACTCCATTAAAGAGAAACCCAAAGAAATCTACACCAAGACACATCATAATTAAAATACCAAAGCTAAGAGATAAAGAGAAAATATTAAAAGCTGCTAGAGAAAAAAAGGCTATCACCTACAAAGGAGCCCCCATAAGGATGACATCTGACTTCTCAACAGAAACACTTGAGGCTAGAGGGAATGGCAAGAAATATTCAAAGTAATGCAGAACAAGAGCCTACAAACAAGATTTCTTTATCCAGCAAGGCTATTGTTTAAAACTGAAGGAGAAATAAAAAGCTTCCCAGACCAAAAAAAAACCCCACAAGGAATTCATCACAACCAAACCAATGCTGCAAGAAATGTTAAGGGGCCTGTTGTAAACAGAACAAAAAGGAAAAAGAATATAGTAAAAGAGGAATATAACTTTAAAGAATAAAATGGCAATAAACAACTACATATCAATTAAATGTAAATGTAAATGGATTAAATGATCCAATCAAAAGACATAGGGTAGCTGCGTGGATAAGAAAATAGGACCCATACATATGCTATCTACAAGAGACACACCTCAAAACAAAAGATACATATTGACTGAAGGTAAAAGGATGGAAAAAATATTTCAGGCAAATAGAAATGAAAAAAAAAGCTTGGGTACCAATACTTATATCAGACAAAATGGACTTTAAAACAAAGGCCCTATAGTAAGGGATAAAGAAGGACACTACATAATGATAAAGGGAGCAATCCAACAGGAAGATATAACCATTATAAATATCTATGCACCTAATATAGGAGCACCTAAATATATAAAGCAAACTTTGTTAGATATAAAGGGCGAGATCAACAGCAATACTATAATAGTAGGGGATTTTAATACCCCACTAACATCACTAGATAGATCCTCAAGAAAGAAAATTAACAAAGAAACAGCAGACTTAAAGGACACACTAGATCAAATGTATTTAATAGATATTTTCAGAATCTTTCACCCTAAAGCAACAGAATATACATTCTTTTCAAGTGCTCATGATACAATCTCTAGGATAGACCACATGTTAGGGCACAAAAGCGGTCTCAACAATTTAAAAAAATTGAAATCATATCAAGCACTTTCTCTGATCACAATGGCATGAAACTAGAAATCAACCACAACAGAAAAACTGAAAAAATACTCAAACACATGGAAACTAAACAGCATGTTATTAAATATTGAATGGGTTAACAATGAGATCAAAGAATAAAAAGATTCCTAGAAATGAATGATAATGAGCATACAACAACTCAAAATATATAGGACACAGCAAAAGCAGTACTGAGAGAGAAGTTCATAGCACTACAGGCATACCTTAAAAAGCTAGAAAAAGCTCAAATAAACAACTTAACCCTGCATCTAAAAGAACTAAAAAAAGAACAGCAAGTAAAGCCCAGAGCTAGTAGAAGGAAGGAAATAATAAAGATCAGAATGGAAATAAATGACATAGAGGCTAAAGAAACAATACAGAGAATCAATGAAACCAGGAGCTGGTTCTTTGAAAGGGTAAGCAAGATTGATGAACCTTTAACTAGACTCACCAAAAAAAAAAGAGGACTCAAATAAATAAAATTAGAGAGTGGAGAAATAACAACTGACACAACAGAAATATAAAATATTGTAAGAAAATACTATGAAGAACTGTATGCCAAAAAAAATTATTTAGACAACCTAGGTAAAATGGACAAATTTCTTGAAACATATAATCTTTCAAAAATCAATCTGAAAGAATCAGAAAATCTAAACAGACCGATTACAACAAATGAGGTAGAAAAAAACTCCCAACAAACAAAAGCCCTGGACCAGATGGCTTCACAGGTGAATTCTACCAAATATTCAAAAAAGAACTAATTCCCATCCTTCTCAAGCTATTTCAAAAAATTCAAGACGAAGGAAGACTTCCAAGCTCTTTTTATGAGGTGAGCATAATTCTGATTCCAAAACCAGGCAAAGAGAACACAAAGAAAATTACAGGCCAATATCCCTGATGAATTTAGATGCTAAAATCCTCAACAAAATATTAGCAAATCAGATCCAGCAATATATGAAAAAAATCATACATCATGATCAAGTGGGATTTATTCTGGGGAGGCAAGGATGGTACAATATTTGTAAATCAATCAATGTGACTCATCACATAAACAAAAGGAAGGAGAAAAACCGCAAGATAATTTTAATAGATGCAGAAAAAGCATCTGATAAAATTCAGCACCCATTTATGATCAAAACTCTCAGCAAAGTGGGAATACAGGGAACATACCTCAACATGATAAACGCTATCTATGACAAACCCACAGCCAACATCATAATCAATGGGCAAAAATTAAAAGCAATCCCCTTAAGATCAGGAACAAGGCAGGGGTGCCCCCTTTCACCACTCTTATTCAACATAGTTCTGGAAGTCCTAGCCACTGTAATCAGACAAGAAAAAGAAATAGTAAAACTATCATTATTTGTAGATGATATAATACTATATATAGAAAACCCTAAAGTCTCAGTCAAAAAACTACTGGACCTGATAAATGAATTCAGCAAGGTGGCAGGATATGAAATTAATACACGGAAATCAGAGGCATTTTTATACACCAACAATGAACTGTCAGAAAGAGAAATTAAGGAAACAATTCCCTTCACTATTACAACCAAAAAAAATAAAGTACCTAGGAATAAATTTAACCAAGGAGATTAAAGACTTGTACCTGGAAAATGATAAAACATTGATAAAAGAAATCAAGGAAGATACAAATAAGTGGAAGCATATACCGTGTTCATGGATAGGAAGAATAAACATCATTAAAATGTCTATATTACCCAAAGCATTCAATGCAATACCAATTAAAATATCAATGAGTTTACTTCAAAGATAAAGAAAACATATTCCAAAAATTTATATGGAACCAAAAAAAGAACTTGAATAGCCTCAGCAATCTTGAAAAAGAAGAATAAAGTGGGAGGTATCACACTTCCTGATATCAAGTTATACTGCAAGGCCATTGTACTCAAAACAGCCTGGTACTGGCATAAGAACAGGCATATAGATCAATGAACTAGAACAGAGAACCCAGAAATAAACCCACACCTTTATGTAAATAGATTAAATGCTCCAGTAAAAAGACATATAGGGTGGCAGAATAGATTAAAAAACATGACCCATCTATGCTCCTTACTGGAAATTAGCTTCAAATTGAGGCACATACAGAATGAGAATGAAGGAATAGAAAAAGATATTCCATTAGAGAAATGAAAAGAAAGCTAGAGTAGCAATACTCATATTAGACAAAATAGACTTTGAAATAAAAATGTAAAAAAAAGACAATAAAGCAATCAATACAAGAAGAGGATATATCAATTGTAAATATCTATGCACCCAACATAGCACTAAAATACATGCAATTATTAATGGTCATGAAGGGAGATATCCATAGTAATACAGTAATAAATTACTTTAATACCTCACTCACATCAATGGATCATCCACATAGAAAAAATTGTAAGAAAATGGCCTTAAAAGTTATATTAAACCAAACTGACTTAACAGACATATGTAGAACATTTCATCCAAAAAATTCAGACTACACATTTTTTACAAGTACACATGGAGCATTTTCCAGAATAGATCATATATTAGACCACAAAGTCTTAATTAACTCAAAAGAACTGATATCATATCAAGCATCTTTTCTGACCACAAAAACATGAAAATAGAAATCAATTACAGGAAGAAACCTGGAAAAATGCAAATACATAAGACTAAACAACATGCTACTCAACAACCAGTGTATTAAAGAAGAAATTAATGTTGCTTGACCGTGAACTTGATTGCATTTTCCCCATTTCAGTGCAACTGGTTGGAAAATCTATCTTGGAAATCATAGTATCATCATCAAATTTCTAAGAACATCTATTGTCAGTGAAGTAGTCTTGGCTTTTGGTTAAATAGCCCTAGGTTTGAATCGAAGTCAATGGGTGTGGGAACATGAAAACATACTTTCTGTGAAATGAGAGCAATAATATCTATTTCATAAGATGATTTTATGACTTAAGTGAGGTAATGTTAGATAGTGCTTGGAACACAGTACTTGGTCAGTGAATATTAGTTCCTCTCTCTCATTAATCACAAAAGCAAATACTCTCTGGAATAAGAAAATTCTTCATTACTAGGGTGAGAATGTTATTCTGTTGTCAATAATATGTAGTTCCACTTTGTTTTTCTGTTGGAAAAACTGGAAATTTTATTTCCAGTTACCACTTAAATCATTTAAGTTGAAAAGTACTTATTGAACAATGATGCACAACAGTATTAATGGCAGGGGTTATAATACAAGCATGTCTGCTTTCGTCATTTCTGTTTAACAGTGTAAGGAAGATCTGGCCTGTGCAATCAAGCAAGAAAATAAAATAAAAGGCATCTAGATTGGAAAAGAAGTATAAAACTGTCTATGTAGAAAATTCAATGGAACTCAATAAACAACTATATTTTTTATGTTAGCAACAATCACAAATTAAAACTGTAAAACAATTATTAGCACACTCAAAAAGAAATACTTAGGGACTAATCCATTGAAAGACTTATATACTGAAAGCTATAAAATATTGCTAAAAGAAATTTAAAAGACCTGAATTAACTTTAAAAGATCTTTTAGGGCTCAAAGACTTAATATTGTTAAGATATTCAAGTCTCCCTAAATTTAAGTATAAATTCAATGCAGTATCAGTAAAAATCTCAGTAGCCTTTTACCCTCTAAACTTGACAAATTAATTTTAAAATTCAGATGGAAGTGTAAGGGACCTATATTAGCCAAAACAATACTGAAAAACAACAAAGTAGAAGGGCTAATACTACCAGTTTCAAGACTTGTTATAATGGAAAGTACAGAAATAGATCTACATTCAGATGGAACAACAGAAATTTGACAAACATGGGAAGGCAGGTCAGTGGAGATAGTCTTTTTAACAAATACAGCTAGAAAATTCGGATATCCATATGCAAAAAAAACCACCAAAACTTCAATCCATATCTCACACCATTTATAAAAAGACTAAAAATAGATCCCAGAGCATGGGCTTCATTAAAATTAAAAACTTCTACAATTCAAAACCAGTTAAGAGAACGAAAAGACAAGCCACAGACTGGGCTTGTAAATCTTTGCAAAGCATTTATTTGATCCATATTTCTGGCTTCTATCCAGAAAATATAAGAATCTCTCAAAACTCAGTATGAAAACAAAAAAACCCAATTAAGAAATAGGCAGAAGGTCTGAATAGACACTTCACCAAAGAAGCTATAAAAGATAAATAAGTATGTGAAAACAATGGTAGACATCACTAATCAGAGAAATGCACATTAAACCCACAGTTAAAAATTATTACACACCTGTTAGAATGGCTCATAAAAACAATGCCCTCAAGTACCAGTGAGGACGTGGAGCCTCTCTAACTCTCACCCACTGGTAGGAGGAATGTAAAGTGGTACAGCCGTTCTGGAAAACAGTAGTTTCTTACAAAGGTAAACAAACATGTACCAAATGACCTAGCCATTCTACTCCCAGGAATTTACCCAACATAAATGAAAGCATATGACCATACAAAAACTAGTACTTGGATAGTAGTTTTATTTTTAATAGCTCCAAACTGGAAACAATTCAAATATTGATCAACAGGTGAATGGCTAATGAAAGTGTGATAATCCTACAACAGAATATTGCTCAGCATAAAAAAGAATGAATTACTACTGCAAGCAGTAGTATGGTAGTTCTCAAGAGTAACCCTGAAAGCCACACAAAAAGAATCTATACCATATGATTTCACATATTTTTTAAAAACTCTACAAAACACAAACAAATCTATAGTGACAAAGTAAATCAGTGGTGCCCTCGGATGGAGTAGGGAGGGAAGGGAAGGGACATGATGGGTATGCTTAGTTTTTTTATTATATTTATAGATATATTCACTATTTTGATTATGGTGATGACTTTTTAGGTATATATTCATCAAACCTGGTAAAACTGTAGACTTCAATTATGTGCAGTTTAGTATGATTATATGTCAATTACAGTGTGTCTGTAAAGTCATGGTGCACTTTTGACCAGTCACAGGAAAGCAACAAAAGACGACAGAAATGTGAAATCTGCACCAAATAAAAGGAAAATCCTCCGTTTCTATAGGATGATGTGGCAGCATGTGCGCATGCACAGATGATGACGTAACACCATGTATACAGCGGAGCAGCTAACGGCCATACCAGTCGAGATGTGGATGGTACACAGGAAAGTTCAGTGTGTTCTGTGGCTCACTAAATTCAAATCCATGACCAAAGTGCAACGTGAATATTGGCATGTTTATAACGAAGCGCCACCACATAGGAATAACACTACTCGGTGGGATAAGCAGTTGAAGAAAACCGGCAGTTTGGTGGAAAAACCCTTTCTGGTAGGCCATCAGTCAGTGACAAGTCTGTAGAGGCTATACGGGATAGCTACCTAAGGAGCCCTAAAAAATCTGTGCGTGAGCCCACATTGAACTGCACTGGATAGGTATGAAACTGGGAGAGTTTTCCTTTTATTTGGTGCAGATTTCACATTTCTATCATTTTTTGTTGCTTTCCTGTGACCATCAAAAGTGCACCATTACTTTACAGACACATTGTATAATCTCTTAAAAACAACCTATGCTAATAAGATATTTAAAATAACACTATGGCCTGACAAGGCGGTGGTGCAGTGGATAGAGAGTTGGACTGGAATGAGGAGGACCCAGGTTCAACACCTCGATGTCACCAGCTTGAGCATGGGCTCATCTGGTTTGATGAAGGCTCACCAGCTTAAGCCCAAGATCACTGGCTTGAGCAAGGGGTCACTTGGTCTGCTGTAGCCCCCTGGTCAAGGCACATATGAGAAAGCAGTCAATGAACAACTAAGGTGCCACAACAAAGAACTGATGCTTCTCATCTCTCTCCCTTCCTGTCTGTTCTTATCTGTCCCTCTATCTGACTCTCTCTCCGTCTGTTAAAAAAAAAAAAAAATAATAATAATAAATAAATAAAATAATGCTATATCACTAAGGAAAGTTTTCAGATTCTGATTAGAATCTTTTAAAAAAATCATTAATACCATCATCTTGTACTGATTATTTGTAATTTTCTAGAGAACCAAATTCCATTAATATTTAACAACTGGGAGAGGAGTGGGTCTCAGGATATACAGTGGTTCCCCCTTTGTGGTTCTGCTTTCTGCAGTTCCAGTTACCATAGTCAACTGTGGTCTGAAAACATTAAATGAAAAATTATAGAAATAAACAATTTATAAATTTTAAATTGTACATCGTTCTGAGTAGCATAATGAAATCTCATGCTGTTTGCTTCCTGCCACCCAGAACATGAATCATTCTTTTGTCCAGCATATCCACACTGTATACTCTACTTGCTAGTCACTTAGTAGTCATCTTAGTAATATGATAGACTGGCCTGATATCACAGTGCTTGTGTTCAAATAATTCTTATATTACTTAACGTTACATTCATATAACTTTTATTACTGTATGCTGATAAAAATATTCTATTTTATTATTAATTTCTTACCGTACCCAATTTATATAATAAAACTGTATATTAAGTAGGTATGTATTACAGGAAAAAAAATGTATGTACAAGATATATACAGTTCAGAACTTTCTGTGGTTTTAGGCATCCACTGGGGGTCTTGAAACACATCCCCCATAGGCAAGGGGGAACTACGCTACATGAATGAAGAGCCGAGAACAAATTTCATATGATGCTTGGTAACAAGTCATCACTTTGCTACAAATAGTCATGTGTCATTATTCAGTATTTTTCCACTTAAATGACTTCAGTGGTAACTGGAAATAAAATTTGCAGTTGTTCTAACAGAAAAATAAAGTGGATCTATTATTGACAACAGAATAAGAGTCTCATCATAGCAATTAAGAATTTTCTTATTCTGTGGAGTATCTGCCAAGCACAATCTAATATTATCACACCTAACTCATAAAATCATCTTATGAGATAGATATTACTGCTCTCATTTCACAGAATTGAAGCACAGAAAGTAAGCATGTTTTCATGTAGCCACATCCATTGACTTCAATTCAAACTTAGGTCTATTTAATCAAAGCCAAGAATACCTCACTAATAAACATTCTTAGACATTCTGTGATGGTATTATAATTTCCAAGATATATTTTCCAACCAGTTGCACTAAAATGGGAAAAATGCAATCAAGTTAGCTATCAAGCAACACTTGACTTGATCAGTTACACTGATTTGGGACTTGTATTTTCTTAATGTTCTAATTCAACTCAGTTCAAGAAGACATTTGTTTAGCACCTACTATCTAACAGTTTCTAGAGCGTGATGGGAAACACTACTGACCTAGTAGAGAAACTGTGTTCACTGCTCAATTGTTTCAACCTTGGCAATGCAAGGGAAGGCAGAGCCCCATCAATATTGCTCAGTTTAGTTACTTTAGAGCTTAGCCACTGCCAAGCACATAGTAGGCAGGGAAATCAACATTCCTTGAGCACTCAGTATGTTCAAGACATTGTGCTAGATCAGCGATTTTCAAACTTTTTCATCTCATGGCACACATAAACTAATTATTAAAATTCTGCAGTGCACCAAAAATATATATTTTTGCTGATATGTCAAAAAAAAAAAAAGGTAGACAACTATTGTGTTAGCTGTTGTCACTTTTTTATCTGACAATGTAAGGGAAAAAAAGGTCAATGACCCTGACTAAACAGGCAATGCATGTTTTAAAAATTCTTATGTTGGCCCTGGCTGGTTGGCTCAGTAGTAGAGCGTCAGCCTGGCATGCAGGAGTCCTGGGTTCAATTCCCGGCCAGGGCACACAGGAGAAGCGCCCATCTGCTTCTCCACCCCTCCCTCTCTCCTTCCTCTCTGTCTCTCTCTTCCCCTCCTGCAGCCAAGGCTCCATTGGAGCAAAGTTGGCCCGGGCACTGAGGATGGCTCCATGGCCTCTGCCTCAGGCGCTAGAATGGCTCTGGTTGCAACAAAGCAACGTCCCAGATGGGCAGAGCATCATTTCCAGCTTCGGAAAAAAAATACCAAAAAAAAAAAAAAAAATTCTTGTGTTGCACCAGTGTGCCCCCTTCAGCACACCAGTTGAATAGCGCTGTTCTAGACAATGTATGTTCTATCATCTCATAGGAATCTTATTTATTCTTCTTCTTATTATTGATTTTAGGAGACTGAGAGACATTCATTTGTTCCACTGAGTTGTGCATTCAGTGACTGCTTCCCATGTGTCCCGATGCTGAGGATCAAACCCACACTGGGGTTTTGGGAAGACGCTAGAAGTGACTGAGCTGACTGACTAGGGCCCACCTCACTGGAATCTTAAGAACAGATGAGATGACAGTGAAGCTCAGATTCATTCACCCAGGATTTAAAGAGCCTGAATCCAAAGTTCCAGCTCTCCCCACACCATATCCCACTGGAGAAACCTTTAATTTTATACTCACTGCCTCAGTCTGATCATTGAAATCCTGGAAATTACTAATTGGTAAGCAAGCATCTTAGGCTAACTTGCATTTCAGTCTCTTCAAAATACTTCCTATCAGTAAAAAAAGCTAATATAATCTAATCTTAAAATTAAAATGTCCTTAAAAATTACTAGGAAAATACAAAAACTTTAGATACAGCAGAATAAATTTCAGAACCATGAAACCACCAATCCTTGGGGCTTTTGCAGAAATGACATCTCTAAGGATATCAACAGGAATGCCACTTCAGCTATGTCAAACAAAAACGATTCACCTAAAATTAAAAAAAAAAAAAAATCCTGCATTAGTAACTGGAAAATTAAATTATCTTTCCTTCCAGTAATGCCACGTAAACTGCTGGCAAGATCCTGTCAGTAGTCATCGAATTCAATTCGTTAAACAAGCCAAGCCACAATCTATGTTGGTTCGTTCTGTCCTGTATTAAACGAGTCACCAATCGCTGTATTTTTTAAATTATCCATTTCGAATTTTTTAAATATTAACATTGAAAAACCATATGATCTAACACAGTACTGTATATTCTCAACTAGGTTTGTGACTCTGAAGTAGGTCATATCAGGCTCCAAAGACAAATTTTACTTGAACTCAAATTTCAAAGACGAAAGTTTGGCAGCCGCTAAGGGGAACCAGAAATGGAAGGTGAGAGCAGGTTCTAAGAGGCACATTGGATCACGTCTGGCAGCTCGGTCTGGCCCTCCAACACCTCACACCACTGACACTCTGATAAAGGCTGAGGAAGGTCTCCAAATGACTCAAAAGTAAGAAGTTTCATAACTAAAATGCTTGATAACTTCAGAATACCCACCCGAACTCGCCAGATGAAAAACAAGACCATACCCACTGTACAGATGAGAAAAACAAGAGCGTTTTCAGGTTACCCAATCAGACGCCATGCCCGTGGCGTTTTAGGAAACGCGGTAAATTGCTCCAAGTGGGCGCCAGGTGGGCTGGGATTTGGATTTTGGGAAAATCTGCTAGGAAGCGGCAAGGTCTGCGGAGGAGAGGTGGAAAGCAAGGGCCACTGTCCCCGCGGGGGGCGGGCACGGGGTCTCGGGGGCTTCCCGGGCGGCACCCCGTGGGCCGACCTCCCACGCGTGAGTGCGGCATGGTGAGAGCTGCGCGCCCGGGGCCCACTTTCAGTCGCGGTTCCCTCTCCCGAGAGGTCACCCTGACCCGGAAACAGTCCCCAGGATGGCAGGCGGCCCTAAGGGGAAACCAGCTGGAGGGGCGAGAAGGAAGGTGGGAGAGTGGGAAGTGCGGAGCGAAGAGGAGGGCTGACCAGAGCAGGGCAGAGGACACCCCAAGGCCGGGGTGGCGAAGGGGGTGGGAAAGAGAAGCCCTTCGCGGGCGGGCGCGCGCGAGCCGCACACACTCACCTGCCCCTCCCCCTCCCCGCCCGCCCGGCGGAGGCTCCGAGCTGCCGCGGGCCGCGCGCGCACTCAAGGCGCGCACGCGCGCTGCCGGTCGCTCCTCCAAGCTCGCGCTCCGCCGGCTCAGTCCCAGACCCGCTCATTCAAAGCCGGGCGCGCGCTCCGTCGTAGACGCCGTTGCCGCCGCGCAGCTGCCATGGCCGCCCCCTCCTCGGGAAACCCTCCCCCTACTCCTCCCTCTTCACCCTCGTTGAAAGGGGCTCTCGGTTCCCTACAGTCCCTCACTTCCGCACCCCGCCCCAGGTCCTGTCTGGCCCAATAGGTGAGAGGCTGCGGGTCGGGAGTGGGGGCTGACAGCCAATGGACGCCAGGGGGCGGGGCGAGCGGCGGCGGGCGCGGCTACCGCGAGGCTGTTAACCGGTTGGGTTTCTGTGAGCATAGTCCGCTGTACAGACCGTTCTGTCGTCGCGGAGCTCCTTGATTTGTTCCCGTGGCCCTGCCCTCTGCAGCGTGCCTCCGCCCCGACCGTTCCCCTCGGTGTCTGCGCTCTGCCGTGAGGGCCCGAGGGAACGCAGTGTTTAGGCAGCCAGGGCTGCGGGAGCCCCCGCTGTCTCGGTGTGATTGAATGTGCAGAGGCCAGATCTCAGTTATTCGCCCCTCCCCCAGCGGTGCTTTCGGACTTTGTAATTCTTGACTGAGTTTCTTTTAACTGGAAGTTTAAAAGTGGCACTTTCCCGCGCGCATCCTGGTCTAGCCATTGTCCCAAACTAAGGTGTTCTTTCAAATCTGATTTTTGTTTCTTTTTGTCCTGTGTGCTAGTAAAAGGCTGGGGTTCTTTGCTACTGAGGGCAGCGGGCCCTCCGAAAACAATCTGCTCCACTGTTGGCAAGGCGGCTGCCGAGGGAGGAGAGAAGATTATGTGGTCAAAGGCTGAAAGCAGTGCGTGCAAATTGTTCCCCACCCAGCGTGTTACTTTTTCTGCCCTGTTTTGGACTACCTTTGTTCTGTCGCCTGCCCTGCACCCACCGACCCACTTACCTTTCTGGATCCCCCACCCCGCCTCATTTCAATCTGTACCACATTTCTATTAATACTTTAACTTGTTTATTCCCATAAAGAGAAGAAAGGGAATCTTTATGACTCTTGGCCTGAAATGATTCTGTATAACTCTGGATGTTATTTCAGCTAGAAACTTCAGTTTCCATACCAATAAAATGGCCAGAACAGTTCCGACTTCGTCGTGGCATGGCTAATGCTTACAAGGCTCCAGGGGCAGAGCCTGGCACAGGGCAAACATTCACAGATAAGAGCTGTTACTACCGCTACTCCTATTACTACTACTACACGATTTCATAATTCCCAGTTATTACACCTGCTGAGTCCACTTAACCCTGTGCAGTCCCTTAAACACCTGCATCGCTTCAAACCATAACTTTTTCCAGAAACAGTGAATACTTGTTTCTCAACACAATAACAAAACAAAGTTTGCTAAAGATTGTATACTTGAAATTTACTTTAAAAATATCTATAAAATGATATTTTCAAATTATCTTTAGTTGTTAAGTTGTTAAGTACTAATCCCCTAACTGGAGATCCCAGGTGCCAATAATTTGGGATCTTGGTTGGGGCCCACCTCTTGGGAATGTGCACTTTGAAGTCCTGTCCTTTGCCTAAGGGTTGGTGGGCTAAGTGAGGATGAGGGACTACCAAATGTCAAGTGAAAGGCACATAAGGGATAGAACCTGATATATTAAAGATTTCTTTCTGGATTTCCCTTACTTCATGCGCAGAGAAGTTAATTCTACCTTCTCTGTGTCAAGATCATGTTGCTCCCTTAAAGGCATATGATTGGCTTCTACCAACCAGTTTTATTTGTTTGTTTGTTTGTTTATTAGCAAGAGAGGAGGGGGGACAGACAGGAAGGGAGAGAGATGAGAAGCATCAACTCGTAGTTGTAGCACCTTAGTTGTTCATTGATTGCTTTCTCATATGTGCCTGGGAGGGGGGAGGGTCCAGCAGAGCCAGTGACCCCTTGCTCAAGCCAACAACCTTTGGGCTCCAACCAGCAGCTATGGGGTCATGTCTATGATCCCACACTCAAGCTGGCAACCCTGTGCTCAACCAGATGAGCCCACTCTCCAGCTGGCAACTTCGGGGTTCGAACCTGGGTCCTCAACATCCCAGGCCAACACTCTATTCACTGTGCCACCACCTGGTCAGGCTTGGTTTATTTATTCTTGATTTATTCATTCTGTCAGCTTCCAAACCACCACTTACTCTCCCAATTCAAAGCCTGCATAGGCTTCTTTGTTCTGAGTTCTCCAGCTGGGACTTAGTGCTGTCCTGTCAGCTGACCTGCCATCCCTTTCCAGGAGGAAGGGCAGACCTTGAAAACGGAGCCCAGTGCTTCCAGATCTCCCCCTACCGTAGTCCCTGGCTTTTCACTGAAGGGATGGTTCTTTTCTCAAGCACAATTTTAGACCTGTTGTTCTGACTTGGACATTAAAGACTTTTTATTAATGAGCAGATGATCACATTGAATACAGATCATAAAGTCACATTCATTTAATTACCAAGCAAAACAAAGCCTTGAATGACAGTTTTTAACAGGCACATTTGAAAACAAAGGATTATCTGGTGATAATTGTAATGGCTTGTTTTATTGATCTTTTTATTCTAGAGAATTTTGCTTTCAGTATAATACATTTTAATATTGTGGAAAATTATGACTTATTTTTTAATATCTATAATCACCATTTAATAGTGGGGGTCAATTGCTTAAAAAAGAAAAAAGTCTGAAGCAACTTTTTAATTTCTATTAAAAATTAACTTTCAATAAAGTATTTAAATTAAATCATTTTCACTGTAATATCATGAGATACTTTTATTATAACAGTATCTGTTGCCAAGTTTCATCCATTCTTCTCAATGTCCGTCATTTTAGCGCCCCAGGATTATCATAATGACGTCCTAACTAGTATTTTGTATTTTCCCCCTTACTCTAAATAGGTTTGGTCCTTTGCTGTATGATTAATTTAAATATTTTTAAAATACAGACTTCTTCATGGTAACAGTCCTGTTCAAAATAGAGATTTTTCCATTGCCCATCAATTCAAATTCATTTGGGAGGCTACATGTCTTGATTGTTGCCTTTTAAACTCTTTATTTCAAACTGTGGTTCCTGGATCTTTCTCTGACCACCTCTGGCCCTTTAAAATATCAGACATATGAGCAATTCTTTTTAAAGGTATTTGTCTGAATATATTATACATTTCATATGGTGAAAATTAACTTTCTTCCTCGTAATGAAATATATGTTGCGGTGTTTTTATTTAAAATTAAATCATTTATAAGTGAGAATTAAATCTATGTCATAATCACAACCAGAAAATTTCAGCATAAAAAACAATGTTATTTTCTTTCTTCCTAGGGAGAACTTATATCTATAAAGGATCATCTGCCTAAATACGTAAATTACTCTAAAGAAAAAAACAAAAGGAAAATACTCTTGCCACGTGTCAGACACACTCATAAATATCTTGCCCAAAAGGAATCTATTATTCTGCTCATATGCACTGAGCTCTTAACTATAGCAACCATAACTAGTCCTATTTTCTCTATAACTGGGTGTGAATTTTATAGTACACTGTTATTTGAAATGTGAAGTCAGTAAGTCAGGATTAAGTGCAATTTCTGTAACATTTTGGAAGGATTTCTTTATCTCAAAAATCTGGTGGAGAAGTTTCATTGTGCTGGCCTATTCATTTGTTTGTTTAAGCATTTTATTCAACACTTGCCATGGGCCCAGTATGTGCTATAAGCACGTTAGGAAGTCAAAAGAACACACAGTCCTTAACCTAAAGAAACTTCTCTAATGAACTCAGCATGTCACAGGTGAAGAGAATTAATAGAAGAATAGCTTTTCCATAAGGAGCTTTCCAATCTAAGTATCATCTGATCATAACTAGAGTAGTGTACTACGGCTTGCAAATAAAGTGGCAAGAGGTTTGCAGCTGGTCAGACTGCCCACAAGTACCCAAGTACCAATCGCAGCACTCATGGCAGGCCCCTTTCTTTTTGTCTTACACAGTGGGTGTGTAGCTGCTCTCTGGGAAGGTGAAGTTGGCAGAATACATCTTAATGTTTCTTTCACTGGAGATTGGACATTTCTTGCCAGCCGATGCCATCCCGAGGAAGCTGAAAATGCCAACTGATGAACATGGCACAAAAGTAAAACCCTTCAACTCTTTTAAATAGGTTTCCCAAATCAAATACACAATGGATTCAGGTCGAGGTTTAAGCATTTCTATTTTGGTGATACAAGTAATAATTTCAAAGATGAATGTGGTATTTTAAACTCTTTTCTTGCCCTGACACTGTCCCTGTCCCCCTCCCCCTGTAGGAAGGATTCTGTGTTCTTTTCCTTTCAAATTTTGCAACCTCAGACATCTAATGAAACTAGGAGACATCAGTTAGGATTAGGATCCTTAACACTGAAACCTTATGAAAGAGCCAAGGCTGGTGGAGTGCACTGCATTGTCAGGGACCCAAATCCCTTCCAGCTGAGCTCTCTACCCCTCCCCGCAAGGGCTGGCCATTGTGCTTGTGGTCTGAGGAGGCTTCTTGTTCCTGGGAAAAGGAAAATGGGGAAGGATGAAGAAAGGGTAAAGGGTAAATAACAGCCACCTTATAACACTCACAGTGTTGATTACATACTAGACACTGATGCAATAATGGTTTATTGGGCCAATGATTGACATATGGGCAACAGTATGGTCATAGAAATAAGAGGAGTGGCTTCCTTTTACGGAGAGCCTGCCATCTGATAGGCACTGTGCTAGGTGCCGTATATATGCTATTATCGGTCCTTAAATACCACACTACGTGGTAGATATTTTCCACATTTTATAGGTGAAGAAACAGAACTACAAACTTGCCTGAGGGCATAGAGGGTCAAGTATAAACTTAGAATTTGAACAGGAATTTGGACATCTGTTTTCCTAAAAGCTCTCTTCACCATGGAACGCTTTCCCATGCTTGAAGAAGAGTGGGGGCAATTAAATGTTGGAGCCTGAGCTCTGGAGTTTAATTGTCTGGGTTTGAATCCCAACTTACCATTAGAAGTTCTGTGAACTGGGGCGTTATATTTACTCTCTTTAGATTTCAAGGCTCCTTGTGTGGAAAAGGGGATAATAACTTGGTTGTGTTATTGAAAGGAAAGAGTCGACATAGAACACTGAGCACAGTGTCTGGAACTTAGTAAGCATGTGGTAAACCTCTATGTCATTAGTAATAATAGTATTAGTAGGGGTAGTAGTTTCGATAGTCATCTTTTGGGTAAAAATGACAAGAGATGAAAGTAGATGAACCACCTAGAAGTCGTTGCAATGATCATGGGTGATGGAACTTAGAAAAGAGTAAAGACAGTTGTACAGATATAAATGTTTTACTTTTTATTGGAAACACAGGAAGTTACTCTTATTACCTTCTTAATTTCTGTTCCTTACATTGACCAAAACAGGAACAGTATATTTACTTGACTTACTCTATGAATTTTTTAGATCCTGGGTAGGACAGTGCTAACACCAAAGTATTTTTATTATTTGTTCAATAGCTAAACAGCCACTTCTTACATTAAAATGTATTTTTAAAAATGTAAACGTGACATCATTTTCTGAGAAATATTATTTTTAAAAAGTTGCCAGCTTATGAATGAAGGCAATATGAAGCCATATTGCCCATGGATTATTATTATTTTTTTTTAATTCAGTGAGAGGAAGGGAGGCAGAGAGAGGCTCCTGCATGCATCCAGACCAGGATCCACCCAGCAAGCCCACTGGGGGGCAATGCTCTGCCAATCTAGAGCATTGCTCCATTGCTCAGCAACCGAGCTCTTCTTAGTGCCTGAAGCAGAGGTCATGAAGCCATCCTCAGTGCCCGGGGTCAACTCACTCCAATCGAGCCATGGTTGTAGGACAGGAAGAGAGAGAGAGAGAGGGAGAAGCAAGAGGGGGAGGGGTGGAGAAGCAGATGTGTGCCCTGACCGGGAATCGAACAGGAGCATCCACATGCTGGGCCAACACTCTACCACTGACACAGTGGGCCAAGAGATTCATGGGTTCTTAACATTCAAGCATTTTAAAAAGTAGCAGTTAAAATTGTAATTTTTCTGGCATAAATAATTTTAAATACTGTATATAGTATAATAACTAGGAAAATTTATAAAAGCAGACATCTAGAAACCTGAAGAAATTATATCAGGAAAATTTTAACAAAGTCTGTGGCTAAGAAGCAAAATTTTAGAAATTCCTTTTTCTCTCAAATGATGTATATTAGAAAAATTCTAAAGATTTCCAGTGACTGAATCAAAACATGAGGTAAGAAAAGACTACAGATGGTGTTCAGTTCCATGGCTTTTGCAGTGTTCTGAAGTGAAGATTTTTGCCTCTCTTCCAGAACCCAATGTAGGAATTTATTCCATAGATGCTGTATTTGCAGTTCATGGAATTTAGTTTTCTAACAGAAAGGAAGTATTATAAAATGGAAAGTAAACTGGATTTGCAATAGAAAACCTAATTTTTCAATACTTTATCACAGAATGGGGGTGTGTTGGGTCTCTCTCATCAACACCATTTTATTAGTAGAGGTTTCTTTCAAAGGTTGGAACTAAGGAAGTGGGAAAGTCCTTAATTAACTGGTGGTTTGGTCTAGTCAAGTACCAATGATCTCTGGACATAAAGATACTCCCAATGAAGATACTTTCACGTGTTCTTCACAGACCTCATTGTCAGAGACCTCTTACCTGCAGTTCTTTTTAAATGAAGCCTATTCCAGCTGTTTGGTTCAACTTTATCTGGAGCCTGTAGGCATTCTGTCATCCTCTCCAAGTTTCCTTTTCCAGCAGTCTACTTTCCTTCCAGGAAGCCCTCCTGGAAAAGACCTCAGACTTCCTATGCTAGCAGACTCTCTCTCCCACTCCTCCTGTCTCTGTCAAACACATGTACACAGAGAACCCTCATCAGACTTGAGGGACACACTTGTACATTCTTTGCTAGAAAAACTAGGGGATGCTGTTACTTCGTCAACTTCAACCCTAGACTCAGCTGCCACAGGCTGAGCTAACTTCTCTTTGATTAGATCCATCTTTTATGACTCTGACACCAATCCAGTGTGCCCCAAACCTCAGGGCACCCCGTATTAAGCTTTCCTTGGGTTCTAATTAAAGTCCTTTTCTCTTGACGTGGTGTTGGGAGCTAGAATCTTCATTGTCTCCCCCTTTGTGTGGGGGCCTCCCAGGATACCATCTCAAAGAATTGCTCTTCAGAAATCCTCCTCTGATCGTCTACTCTTTTAGACTACTTACTTAAAAAGTTTTACATCTTTGTTTGGTAGGTTCTGTTTTAACATCTGGTCAAAAATGCATCCCAGGGACATACAGAATCAATGCCAGGCCCTCCGACAACATGGCACAGAACACTCTTGCTCTCCTCTTCCAGCCTTTCCCCTTTCTTTTTCTCATGTCATATTTAATGCTCCAGTAACATCAGACCTCTTATTGATTTTCCCATACCATATGATTCATCCATTAAACAGCAAATCAGCATCTATAAGTGCCAGGCATTTTGTTAGAAGGTGCGAGAACTGCTGAGTAAGGGAAATCCCTGCCTTCAAGGTACTCGCTATCAAGTCTTGCCACCACACCTTCTGCTGGGATGTTCTTCCTTGGCTAATCTCATGCTTTATTCCTCAACCCTCATCTCAGACATCATCTTCTGGAAGCTGTTCCTCGTCCATCTCTGTCCTCACTGGAGGTCCCCCCTCCTCAGGCCATGCCCCTCTAGCACCCTCAGCTCTCTCTCTCACACACATATATCAATATTACCTTTTTCAACTGTTTTCCCAACACCCTGTCAACTCTTCGAAGAGACAGCATCGTATTCCTGTAGCTTTCCCACTAGAGTGCCTGGTATCTAGTAAATACTAGATGGATGTTTGACTGAATGAAATGCCAAATTTACCCCCAAAGATATTTAGGTTTATCACCTGGTAAATAGTTGTGATTTTTCTGTTAAGCAAGATTAACAGTGACCTGGGTGAATATTCTAGGAAAGGTATACAGAGGGAAAAGGTCTGGGCTTCATTGAATTCTCTCAGCTATTACAATGCTTTCTGGGTATAACTGTTGGAAGGTAACCTTTGTGAGTACCAACCTTGCTTGCTCTGGACACGGCTTCAGTGCCATTGTTGGGAGTTCTTGATCCAGAGTAAACATTCCATTTAAAAATTTCTGAGTAAAAAGTATATATAATTCTTGTGCTCTGAGAGCTTTTGGCTAACTTGGCTACTTTAATCTGTGGGGGTTTTTTTTTTTGTTTTTTTTTTGCATTCTCTAATTTTATCCTCTTGAAAATAAGTGTCTTTTCGGGTGTACTCTGGGATTGAGGGAGGTCATACTCTTAGAGGTGGCATTTTTGAGTAAGGAAGGAGGAGTAATCAGAAAAGGAGTTTGGACTTTTTCCAAAAGCTTGTTCCAGGAACATCAAGAAAACTCTTCTTAGATACAGGCCAGCAGTTGGCAGGCCTCAAAATCCAGAACAATATAGAATTCCAATTCTAGAATTATGATGGATCTGAAAAACAGCAACTTAGTCTGATAAAGATCTAAAACAATTCCATTTCCCCCAAATTCATAGAAATTAGAATTGCTTAGATCATTGGATACCAGAGCCTTGTGAATAGAGGAAGTCAGATCCCCCAGTACATACAATAATTCAAATCATTTCTAATCTGATCTAAAGAGGTTAAATCAAAACTAAAAACTACTTCAACCACATAAAGGAGTCTATGATTTGTAAGTATAATATCTTGGAGGTAGCATATCTGTTTCTAAATAAAAGATTTCTGGAAGTTTTTCTTTAAATGAAATAAGTACATACACATATAAGGAATCAAAAGAAATTTATATTTTGAAGACATTTGATTTTTATGATTAAGCTAATTAATACATTTTATATATTATAAAAATATTTTTAGCATATTTTTTGAAAATTCTATAGACATTTCCTTGTTGGGCAACAAAATAGCTCAGAAAAAAAGCAGTTCTTATATTTTTGTTTTCAGCCTGTTCTTCAGAACAATACTTCAGTTGCTTCCTGAAAAGTAAAAACATACAAATATATATTTTTAAAGTGGTAGTAACGTAGAGTACGATTTAAAATGTTTTACTAATTTTAACTTGTCTAACTAGTATAGTTAGTAGGGCAAAAGTAGTATGTGAAAATTAGTATTTTAAAGTTTACCAATCTAATGTTACAATTGATAATGTACTCTTTCGTGGGGAAGTGGGGAGAGAATAGTGGTACTTATACATTGTATTTTTACATCCATTTTCTGTCATTTTATTTAATGGAACTTAATGACTCTCTTAAAAGTAAAATATTGTTAATTCAGAATGCAAAGTTATATATAAAAAAAGAAAACCCAGCATATCATTTCATTAATCGTTGCTAGATTCTGAATATATACCCCCTCCCCCAAATTTATACATTGAAAACCGAATGCCCAATGTGATGGGATTTAGGGGTAGAGTCTTTGGGAGGTGCTTTGGTCATTAATCAGTTTAATGTGCTTGTCTGAGAGACCCCAGAGAACCCCCTAAGCCCCTTCTGTCCTGTGAAGACACAGCGAGCCGTCTGTGACGGGCGCAGTCCCTCGCCTGGCCAGGCTGGCAGCCTGCTCTCAGACTCCAGCCTCACGTTTCTGCTGTCTGCGAGCCACCCAGTCTGTGGGAGTTAGTTTGTTACAGCAGCCCGCATGAACTAAGACCATAGGTTTTAAATCCTCTTGTGTCTTAACGGAAGAATGCTAGGTTATTTAGCAGCAACAGAAAAGTTGTTGACTGACATTTTTTATCTGGAAAAAAGTCAATATAATTTACTAATGACAAAAAATGCTAGGAACAATATAATTTACTAATGACTTAAAAATAGAACTTTCTGAATTGTGTAATATCCCAAAGTTGCCAGGAACAAACAGTATGATGGCCAGTAAAGATAATTAGTAACTAGTGCATAATGAGGAAACATAAATGCACAAATATATATTTAGCAGTATTATTTGTATCCATATTTTAATACTCTGAGAAGAAAAAAATGAACTTAAGCCAGTGATTTCAGCCTTTTTCATCTCATGGCACACATAACCTAATTACTAAAATTCTGTGGCACACCATAAAACACATTTTTTGTCTATCTGACAAAAGAAAAAAGGTATAATTTTGATTCATTCACACTGGATAGCTACTGTTGCGTTGGCTATTGTAGTTTTTTTTGTTTGACAATCTAAAGGAAAAGAAGTCAGTGCCCCTGACTAAATAGTCAGGTATTGCATGTTTTAAAAATTCTTTTGGCACACCAGTGGAAAATCGCTGACTTAAGTAATACCTGTCACTCTGTTATAAAGGAGACAACTGGTGTTCCTTTTTTTTTTTTTTTTTTTTTTTCATTTTTTTTTTTTTCTGAAGCTGGAAACGGGGGAGAGACAGTCAGACAGACTCGCGCATGCGCCCGACAGGGATCCACCCGGCATGCCCACCATGGGGTGACGCTCTGCCCACCAGGGGGCGATAATCTGCCCATCCTGGGCGTCGCCATGTTGTGACTAGAGCCACTCTAGCGCCTGAGGCAGAGGCCACAGAGCCATCCCCAGCGCCCGGGCCATCTTTGCTCCAATGGAGCCTTGGCTGCGGGAGGGGAAGAGAGAGACAGAGAGGAAAGCGCGGCGGAGGGGTGGAGAAGCAAATGGGCGCTTCTCCTGTGTGCCCTGGCCGGGAATCGAACCCGGGTCCTCTGCACGCTAGGCTGACGCTCTACCGCTGAGCCAACCGGCCAGGGCGACTGGTGTTACTTTTATTCGAATTCTGGAGATAGGAAAATGGCATAGAAATAAAATAGCCTGTGTGCTGGTCATATTGTCCATTGGCTCCAAACCCAGCCTTAGAAGTCTAAGAAGGATCAGCCCGACAGGTCGGAGAGATGGCGCTGGCAATGACTGAGATGGGGTGGCAGGGGGACAGGCTCACTGGAGGGCAGTGATCCGTGAGGAACATGAACAGTTGAAGATGTCTTTTTTTATTCCCCCTTTTTTCTTTGCTTCTATCACATCCCTGTTCTGGAGCACTTTCCCTCCATTTCCACACCTTACTCACTTTTTATAGTCATATCTGGAAAGCCAGCTGTTGTGGTGACATCAACAATTGTCTCGAATCACTGTAGCCCACAAGGACCTCTCCCACCTAGTCATCTTGCTAACATTCCCCTTCTTTGTCTGTCTGCCTGTGCCTGGTGGTACTAGCACTTTGACCTCCCTTCATGAAACCATACCTCCAGTATTCTCAGCACCTCGCTCCATGTGGCCCAGGCCATGCTAATAGAATGCAGCATCTCGTGGCCACAGTGATTTGTTCTAGAACAGGCATGTGACATGTGACGTAAACCAGGGCAACGGCAGAGCTTTGGGAGATTTGCTGGAAGTGTTGGGAAAGGGGTTCGATGGGTCTGCATTAGCTGCTGGGCCAGCAGAATGTAAACATGAAGATGCTGGCAGTCTTTCTGCCCCAACGGTAGGGGTACTGGAGAGTCTTCCTGAGAGTGAATCTACCACCATGGTGAATGGATCAACAGACGGAGAGGCACAGGGTCTGGGAGACATCAATTGAGTCCTGGGGTCTAACTGTGGCAGAAATTAGGCTGCTTCTGGACTCCTCAGTGAAATGAATGTACTTTACTACCGAAACCAATTTGAGCTGAGCGTCTGCCCCTTGTAAGTAGAGTCCTGAGTTACCTGCCCTACTCATTCCCCACCTTCCCCTAGGCCACTCGGCAAAGTGAGCGACAGTCCCTGGAGTTACCCCTTTCAGTGGCTGAGACTTGTCTTTGAGCCCACAGTGACACCACGCACAAGCGAGGAACGCTGTCTTTACTCAGTGACCGTTTACTGGTAGCTCGGTATGTGGAGACACACATATAAAAAGTGAACTGGGCTTACCTAGATATACGTTCAAAGTCAAAACTGCAGTCATAAATATTTCCAGGAGCACCACTCTTCCCATCAGACAGCTAATTACTGTAGTCATTATCTGGGCAGCGGTGCCCAAGGTGGACGCTCTGCTGCTGCCACTGCTGCTGCTGCTGCTGCCGCTGCTGCTGCCGCCGCCGCCGCCGCCACCGCCACCGCTGCTGGAGACAGACTGAGCAGGGAGGCTGAAAGCCCTGGATTCCACCCGAGCAACATTATCCAGAAGAAACTCAATCTTGTAATTTTTCCCTAGGAAAAAAATCAGTGTAGTGTTTGGTGTCCTTTTATTATTTGTATTTCATAGACTTCCAATTGGGTTTTCATTGAATTAAAAATAATGTATAATCCCTAACAAAGCACTTTGGAAACTGAGTCAAATGAATTAGTGTCAGTAAAAACAAGTGTACAGGGGGCCTCCGAGTTTGAAGAGTTCAACCTGCTGGTCAACTATGGGCAGGACTCTGGGTAGATTTTCCTTTCTGTAGCATCAGCACCTGCTTTTTAGGGCTGTCCTAGCACCCAGGACTGGAGAGAGGCTGATTGAAATGAGGGACGAGAAGGACAAGAGGTGAATGTGATGAGCCTCTTCTTCATCCCTGTCTGCTTGAGGGAGGAGTGGAGAAGCCTCAGACTTACTGGGGGTGGCGGAGGGAGGAAGAGAGATACTGAACTTTTATTTTGAAAAGAGTTGAAAGAACAGTATAATACCCATGTGTATTATACTGGCATTTAATTCAACATTTTAAAATTTTCCCACACTTGCTATAAGTCTGACATTATTTTTGTGTTGCAAGATGGTGACCCTTTCTTTTTACCGAGGTAGACAAGCTTGAAGAAATACTTGTTAGAACTTTTTAGAGAGTGAAACATAAAAAGCTCATCTAAATGTTTTCTAATCCACATGCTAAATATTCCCAGTTTTAAATATGAGATAATCAATATATTTTTCCATGACATAATTTCTTCTGGGATAACTGTTATTATTAATAGTGATTACCACACAGAGAAGACTTTGCAATACTTGTACAACCCTAAAGTTTTATTTCCTCTGTTTATTTTTTAAATTATATTTTCTAAAAAAAATCTGTTTTCATTGTTCTTTTTTTCAGGAGAGAATTTAATTAGATCTTGACTACAGTGTGCTTTCATAAATAACAGTAATGTGTTCTATAACTTTCAAGAAAGACAGGCATTGTTCTATAGACTTCTACCACGTTAAAATTCATGACAATAGTATAGTTAAGTCTTTTCTTTCTTCACTTTGAAAAACTCAATTTTTCTGGTAGGTGTATTTTTTTCTTAATGATTTTTTTTTTTTTTTTTTTAGAGAGGAGAGAGAGACAGAGAGGGAGAGAGAGGAGAGAGAGACAGAGAGAGAAGGGGGAAGGAGCTGGAGGCATCAACTCCCATATGTGCCTTGACCAGGCAAGCCCAGGGTTTTGAACCAGTGACCTCAGCATTTCCAGGTCGATGCTTTATCCACTGCGCCACCACAGGTCAGGCTTAATGATTTTGATATATAAAGAATTTAGGTTCCTGTTTTTCCTCCTGAAGTATTATGAGGAAGCCCAAGCTAGCCTTGTGGGAAGGCTGCTCCATGGAGAACTGAAGACCCCAGACAACATCAGGATCAAGACCTTAGGGCTACACCTATCAGGAAGCCATCCCAGCAAAAGTGTCAGACATCAGGGAGCAGATATGAGCCATTTTTGCCCAAATCCCATTTCATTTGCTCGCACTATTGCGAGCAAATAAAATAGTTGTTATTTTAAAAAGCTGTTAAATTTTGGACTGGCTTGTTATGCAGTAACGAAAACTGAAATAAGCACTAAGTATAATTTAGGATGCTAGGTAAATAGGTTTCAAATGTTATGTCCATTAGTAATACTATTTTTATCCAGGTTACTTAAAGATGCAGTCCCAGCTGTTAACTTTCTTCAACTCTTTCCTCACCTATTGCTCATATCCCCATTTTCTGTGTTCGAAACCACAGCCCACAGCAGGTGGCCCCTGCTTTGCTCTTTATAAACTATAAGAGGAAGAGTGCATGCTGCCATGCTGTCAGCCTACAGTCTAATCTGCAAAGGGATTTCCCATAGTGCAGTAATTGTGGGGGGGGGGGCCCTACTATGAAGAGTTACAAGAAAGACGCTTTGTTTATCTTGTCATATGTGCTTTGTTATTACTATTTTAAAGTGGTTAATCTACAAACTGGCAAATTCATCTAAAGATAATGAAGAGATGACTACACTTGACTTCCCTTACTATCTACAAGCAGGATACTGAAGCCCTACACTTGAAGAAAAAAATAAGCAAGAGGAAATAAATTAGGAGCAGTGAATTTTCTCCACAGAAAGTCAGATAGACATTCTAAGGGAAGCTTTAAACTCTGAAAGAAAATTAACTGTATAAAAGGAGAGTGCTATTTTGTTATCATGATAAAATACCAGTACCTATATCATTGCTTTAGCACTCCAGTGATCTTGGCTACTTTGGGGCATTGTTATTTAGAAGTGGTATTTTCAAGACCTTGATCTCCAGGTTGGGTCTTTGCCACTGGGCACTTCTTGGGTCCACCTTTCTCGGGAGGTAGGCAACCTTCTCTGCAGGTAGGGTTCTTGTCAGGTGCTTCATTCCCCAAAACAGGGTCCCAGTCCTGCCACTATTCAGTTAGGCTGTTCAAAAATTTGGCTCTGCCCTTAACCAGCAAGCATGTGGAATACTCAGGGTCCCCATCAAAGGGCACAACATTGAACACATTGCCATTTGATCCTCGTCAAACACTAGGTTGAGATATTGCCACTTGGTAGGCAGACGAAACTATCTACTGGGGCATCACCAAAGCACAAGAAAATAAAAAATATAGAAAAAATTCTTTTGGAATAATATTGTTGATATTTATTGATTATGAAAAAAATGACTATTGTTGAAATTATTTTACTTATTGTTTTTGAAATAACAGTGGTAAGAAGTGGGAATGCCACTACACAACTTTTCAAAAGTTAAGGCCTATCAAGGTCTTCAATGGGCCCCAGGTAGAGGTAAACAGATCAATGGAGGCTTGTCTCAAGTATAAGCAGTTTATCCATTTCATTGTTTTAGGTACCCTATAATCCACCACCAATGGAGATCTATTTTTTGGACATATCATTTTAGCCTCTGTAGAAAGGCTTTTACTAAATGGCGTGATGCCATCACCCCAAACGGTGATAATATTAGAAACACTGCTGTGGAAGTCATGTCTTTATTTACTATAACAATGTTGAAAATATCACTTACTATTACAGTCATTGGATGTACATTATAAGAATTTATAAAGGACCTTTGTTCTGATCTCAGAGCAATTTATGAGTCTTCACGGCAACTGGTTTAGAGTTTATCTGGTGGACACTGTGAATCATAATAATGCTCGTTTGCTCCTTTGCATTGGCTTTCAGAAAGACGAGAACCTACTTGCCAGCCCAACTCTGACCTTCTGCCTGGGGTGTTAAAATTCTATGAGCCTGTCTTATCCTTTCTTTTCTTTAATTTGAAAATCTGTTAATTGTTCTTATTCTAAATGTAATGATACATATTGAGTAAAAATTTAGACAAATACATAAACGGATAAAAACATAAATCATAAGATAATTTTGATGTATATCCTCAAACAACCTATTTTAATTTCTTAGTTGCTTGTTTTAATTTCTACTTTGTTTTGCATATTAAATATATTTTTTGTAAAGCTAGACTAAATGTTTTCTGAAATAAGGCAGAGTATAGGGTTCTGATGTCTATAATTTATTGACCAGAGTATTATAGAATGCTTTGTTCAATTATAATATATGTGAGGATCCAAAATAGTTCACTTACCTGTTCTAAGAAGAGTAAGGTCCGTATAGTTGGCCCAACAGCTCCTAAATGGAATTGTTGTATTTCCACTAAGACCACTGATTTGATTATTATTGGAGTCCTTTAGTATGGCCTTCAAAGTCAATGAGGTAATCCCCACTGATACACAATTATTCTAAAGAAAAAAAATTTTTTAGCGAATTCTAATTGTCCTGTCTCATGCTGTTCTTTTTAAGACATGTGAAACTTTATTTTTTAAAATGCCTCATTACAAGTTTGAAATATGCAGAAGTCTTTTCTTACAAAAGAGTTCACAAATATGGACAATGGAGCAAGTTCATGGAAAAGGAACCTTTTTAAAACAATTAAAGACAATAAACATACATGTTAGTCCGACTTCTAAGGGGCAGTGCCATCTTCAGGATGCCAGTGTACCAGGATTAGTAAAGTTGGTTCACCCTTGAGGATTTATAGCTTAATTCTTCCACTTAAAAAAAAAGCTTTGAGTTATAACTTACGTCATAATCTACTGCCTTTACGGAAGGCTGCTGAGGAAATGGCTGTCCTAGCTGCACTGCCACTGGCTGAGTGACCACTGAGAGCGCTGACACGAAGGCCACATGGTGAACAGGAAATGCAAACCTTTCAACTGGCTGGGCAGTCACCTGTGAATGGTCATGAGTGATGAAGTATTTTCCACATGATAAACTACATTCAGTAGCAAACCCACCTGAAGTATAATAATCAATGTTTATTTAAAAATATATTCAATGTGTGCAAATATTATTACAATATTTCCTCTAGATCAAATTATGAAGAATTGTTGTAAATATTCAAAGCAAAGCACATTTATTCTGACAAATAACTTTTTAGATGATAGGCTTCTTTTTCAACTAGTTTATCATTTTAGTGGCACCATAAAAAATAACCAATAATAAATTAGACATGCCTTCTAAATTACGGTCATGAAATAGAAAGAGTTGAAATAAGAAATTAACAACAATGTTTTAAATAGCTGAAGTGCATTTTTTTAATTGTATTTTCTTACCTTAATCCAACCAGAATCACTTGGGCTGGGGATGGGATTGGTAATAGATATAGAAGAGACATTAAATCCAAAGGTACTATTGGTTTTTCCCAAAATTACAGCTTGTCCAAGAGAAGCAGCAATTTCTTGGAGTTCAGCTGACTGCATCTGACCTACAGGGAAACAGTATTATGACATATGGATTATAAGAATATGAAATTGTGGAAACGTGAGAGTTTTTCACTTAAGTTTTTGTTTGTGCTGCTCCATCCACTGTATGGACTTCTACAGCTTTCTAACTGTACATGAGCTTAACATGACAAAGTCAAATTAGTGAGATTAGGAAAATAAAGAACTCAGTAGAATATGTTTTAAAGCTGGAATTAAAGAGAAAACAAAGTAGACAAAATAGGTGCAAGAAAAAATGAATGAAAGCATAGTGAGAAAATATATGTCTCAATTTTATACTTTCCCATGTTATTCTTTGTTTAGAAGTGAAGAACTATCATGCACATCTATCATATTCTTTAAATATTTATTTTGAAATTAAAGAATTAAATTCACATTATGTGCTAACTGTATAAATTACTAACAAATGATTACTTTTTCTGGACATTGATGATTTCCAAGGCTTATTTAACAATATGTAGCTGCTCTATCTGCTTCTCGCTTGGCAGAGAAGTCTCTGTCCCCATCCACTCCTTAGCTTATGGAGTGGCAGCTCTGTTCATCATGCTGCTCTTGTCAGGAGCTTCTGCTTGGTCTCTTCCACTCGCCCCTCACCTCACCCTCACACCGTGTAAGCAATCGCCAGTGTCTAGATCTCTGTGTCCTCATTAATCCCAGTGAAAGACATCATCGGTGGATTTACTCAGAGAGCTTTCTTACTGAACTGGCTTTCTTGTATCTATCCTCTCCCCCTTCCATTCCATTCTCTACACTGAAGTCAGAGTGATCTTTTCAAAACCAGCTGTCACCAGGATAATGTTTGGGTGTGGGTGCAGGCCTTTCTAACCCCTTCTCCCTAGATAGCCGCATCTTCCACATCCAGAGTGCTGGCTTGAGGACTCTGATCACTGAGTTTCTTCCATTAAGGCTCAGGAAGAAGCAGGCGATGTCCTAGGCCAGCAGGTCTCACATGATATTTTGAAAAATCACAGTCTAAGGTAATTTTAGTTCCTGTCAGTTTAAAAGGTCTCTTGTGGTTGACTCCAACTCTTCCGGATAAATGCTCAGTCTTCCAGATTCTTCTCTCTCCCCCTACTTCCACTATGCACTCTTCTCCAAAATAGCTCCCAGGCATGAGGGCTCAGGTGACCTCAGTGGTAGCAGTACAAGGGGGCTTCATGTCCAAACACTACTACCACAGCCTGTCCGCACTGGATTTTGGTTTGGAGTGGCAGGTTTGACCTGGTCTACACTGTTGACAGGTACTCTCTGACCATTTGACATGTGAAAGTGTCCATATCTGTTGACTGCCACCTGGAAACCAAAGACCTTAAGTTGAGGAGCTCTTATTCCTGACCTCAGGAACCTGCTTATTGAGAGTCCCCTCAGTACCTAAGGACCCCTTTCTAGGGCATCTGGGAACCCTGGATATCCCGACATTCTGTGAAGGCTGGAGAGCCAGGCCTACTAATGCACATTTTTCTTTTTTGCCATTTCCCAATATTTTGCTGTGATATTGCTCTATGGCAAGTTGTAGGCTTTCCTTGAGACTCAAACTGTATCCCAGTCAAGGCCTGGGAAATACACCATTGGTCTCTCTCTCCCCCACCCCCATCTCCATGTTCAAAAGTGCTTTAAGGGGATAGAGGTTGAGAGGAATTGGGCGTGAGAAAATTGAGATCACAAATAGAAAATAAGTGATAGTTTCTTTGTATATCTGAGTGGCAGTACGCTTAATATTGGACCCCAATACATATAAGGGCTTACCAGGATTTCTAAGAGTCAGTAAGCAACCATATATGAACCATGGAATCACTACAATGCCTAGGATGAATGAACAGACTCTGTTGAATTTAAAGCCATGACCCTGTAAATACAAGTAATTATAGGGTTGATGAAGAGAAGTAATTGGAGACAGAGCAGAGAACATCATGAAAGAACTATTTATAACTCAAGCCTGTGCCTCCTGTTTCCTTCAATAAAGAGTTTATTAGCACCTCCCTCCACATGCAAGCCTTTCCACAGGCTTAACCTGTGAACAAGGGAAAAACCTCCTGCCTGCCTAACTGGTAGAACTCCATAATGAGAACATAGCTCACCTAGAGAGTCAACATTAATAACACTCCTGGGAAAATGAGTAATGAACCCTAGTGGCAGAAAATGAGAGCTTCACCCAGTGCGTAGGTTTACCCATGGAGAGAGAGCCAGGGAGTTTAATGAAAAAGGTGCTGGATAGCAATAAAGCAGATTAGATTTTGAGTCTGAAATTTATACAATTTGAAAGCTGTCATTAAGAAAGAGAATGCAGAAAAACCTTACTTTTGAAACACTTATTTTATTTTTTTTTAGTGAGAGAGACAGAGAGAGGGACAGATAGGGACAGACAGACAGGAAGGGAGAGAGATGAAAAGCATCAATTCCTTATTGTGGCAGTTTAGTTGTTCATTGATTGCTTTTCATCTATACCTTGACCAGGGGGCTGCAGCCAATGACCCCTTGCTCAAGCCAGTGACCTTGGGATCAAGCCAGTGACCTATGGGTTCAAGCCAGTGACCATGGGGTCATGTCTATGATCCCACACTCAAGCCAGCGACCCCGTGCTCAAGCTGGTGAGCCTGTGCTCAAGCTGGTGACCTTGAGGTTTCAAACGCCCCAGGCCAATACTCTCTCCACTGCACCATCTCCTGGTCAGGTTGGAAACTTTTATAACATTCAGTGATCCGAACATATAATTAAATGGAGCGTTTCCCCAGGGCCTTTACAGTTAAAGCACCTCCCAGGACTTCTACAGGTGGAGGGCCTGAAGTTTAAGCTTCATTAGCTGGATGGTAACCCTCCTCTGACAGAGACCTAGATCTCATCCTCGTGGAGAGGGCAGCTTTTGTTTGAGCACTGGACACATGGCATTGTTTGGAATTAGCATCTGCAGATTAGCAGCAGGAAAGTTCAGTTGCATCCCAATAGGGGCTTGTGCAGAGTGCAGAAGACCACCCACCTTGTAGCAGGGACTATTAAATCCAGAGGGCACCATGAAGGCCTGAGGTCAGGAAGCCCCTTGGTATTCAGATACCAAGTTGAACAGACTGAATAGATGGAGAAGAAGAAAACATGAAGACTGAACATTCACCCAAATGCCCCAAATGCGTCATTCTATGGAAATGATTAAAACCAGCAAAGACACCTGTGATGGGACAGTGGAGTTTATTTTTATCTGATATCTAGAAAAGGACGGTATGGAGAGTGAAGGATAGAGAAAGGGCAGTGGTCAGTGAGTCTGATTAGACTAGTCATAGGCGTTAATGACAGGACATAATGCTTGCGTATTTGTACCTGTTGGGTAAACCTGTGATTTTATTATGGACATCTATCCCACCACTTCACTGCTCACAATCTCCGAGGGCCAACCCTTTCCTTAGGCTTTCCTTTCCACAGTATTTTATTCTATTCACAAAGACCTTGAGCTTTTCTGTCTAGCACCAGTCCGCTTCTCAGCTCCATTGCCAGCAGCTCCCTCCTTGGCTCCTTCCACTGCAGACCGATCGACCCTTTACCAATCCTAATACACCAAACTCTCAGGACTACTCCTCAGCCTTGAACTTCCTCGCCTCCCTCTTTTCACTGACAACCATCTTCATGTTTAATCTCTCAGCTATAGGGCCACTTCCTTCGGTCACTTCTCAGATCTTTTTTATGTCAGGTAAAATCCTTTTGTTGAATTTATTAATTGCTACAATAATAGAACCTCAAATTCTTTTGTAACTACTAAATAGGTTAGGATTACAGGATTAGGGCACAGAAAAGGGTCTCTAGGTCTTTCTAGGGCAGGGATGCGGGGTTGGTGGGATTTCCTGAGGCCATGCTTACCAAGCCTTGATGAGGTTATTTACGGGTGTGGATTTGGTAATTACATTGCTCTGTCTCAAAGCCTAGTCCTCATACCTGTGGTGTCATTGCTTATGAACAGAGGGGGAGGGTCTCCGATCTCCAGATCAACTGTGAGTCCCGTGGACCTCTTCCTCCGCAGACTCCTCCCTCCTGATATTTTGCTGATACGGATTTTGTCACTTGGTATCTTTAGGAACAAAGCAAGATTTCTAACCAGGTGATGAGAACTATAAAAGTCATCTTCTGTCATGCCTGCTGGCATGTGGAAAGAAACAAATATGACTGCAGTGGTGTGGATTTCAACAGGTACAGTTCCTTTAACCAAAAGGTAAAGCATCTGATGGGTTTTATCAAAGTAGTTTTCACCCAGGACAGCGGAATTCAGGCTAGGAATGAATTGCTCTACGAAGGAAAAAAGCCAAAACAGCATGGTTAAACATACTTACATGATCCCAATTACCACGTAGCATTTAATATTTGTTTAAATTTAGAAAATTCTGAGAGTTCAACATTATCATTCTTTCATAAGAAAGAAAGTATGCATATTGAAAACAAAACAGAACTGACAAGCAAAATTAAAGTAAATCCTTTAATACCTTTAATAATCATTACATATTAAAATTTTAAATTAAAAAGTAATTTAAAAATAATCATTAGATATTAAATTTAATTTTAAAAACAGTATCATAAACACAGTGTAAATGAGAAATAAAATCTAAGAATTCAGGGGCCAGTATTATAATTATTTACATGTTCAGAACTTTAAAGCCTTGACTGAAGGCATTTGGTAATTTAAAAAAATGTAAATTTAACTTTAACAGCCACCTAGTTTGTGCCATGATATATATCAAATCAGTGCTTCTATTTTTAACAAGACAAACGTATGTACCACAAATGAAATATATATTAAAATATCCCAGGAGGATCTTACACCAATGCAACAGGTTTACATTTCAGCCAGAAAAATCTTTGATTAATGCAAAACAAATTCTACTAAATGAGTAAATTTTATAAAAGTGATTGAAATTATTATATACAATGAATGAACGTATGTATACAGGATTTTATGGCGGAGTTTCAATAATGTCAAAGAGGTAATATATCTACTAACATATACTGAACCCTGACAGAGGCTGAATTGTATAATAATGCTGGAATAAGACGTGTAGATTTTTACATTTCATAGTCAGGTTTACTAAGAAAAAGAACTTAAAATTTTAGAAAGAAGGGGATATTTTTTATGTATATATGTATTTTTAGAATTTATTCATTTTAGAGAGAAGAGAGAGAGAGAGGGGAAGGGGGGAGGAGCAGGAAGCATCAACTTCCATATGTGCCTTGACCAGGCAAGCCCAGGGTTTCAAACTGGCGACCTCAGCGTTCCAGGTCAACTCTATATCCACTGCGCCACCACAGGTCAGACATAGGAGAGGGTATTTCTTATGAATGTAATAAACATTCATAACAATGGCATTAAGAAGTAATATCATTATTACTATCTTTTCCTTAACACCTACTAGGATACATTCTAGATGCAATTTGGTTGAAACATTCTGTGAATCTGAAGAATGTACTTTTGTATTATAATCAAGCATATACCATTTATCCTAGGTAACTATCTCATATCTTCACAATAATGTGAGGAAGCAGAGACATAGATTAAAAAAATTAGGGTAATCTAAAAAATATGTATAGATTCATAAAACAAGATTATTTTGCATTCTAAGTGCCAAAGCAAAATGTTTATTTAAAAACAATATCATTTCAGGAAAAAAAAATCTGTAAGAGAGCAGTGACTGTTTTTCAGCCATTTCAACACCTATATAACCAATTCCCCATATTAAATTCTGCCTATTGGGGTAGTTTTCACTTTCCTGACTTGAACGATAGAGTACTTGGTACAAAAAGTGTTTGAAAAAATGAATGAACATTAAGCTGTAAACACACAATTATTTGTACACAAAAAAGATAACACTGACTCTCCTAGCTAATAAGGAGGTAATAGAGCATAACGGTTAAGCGTTTGGGTTCTAGCACTAGCGTCTGCGTTTGAGTCCTTGATCTGCCCTTACTAGCTTTGATATTGCTATGGACTGAATTGCGCCCCCCCCCCATTCCTATGTTGGAGCCCTAACTCCAAACATGAAGGGATTTGGACAAGTGGTTTTTGAGAGGTACTTAGGTTTAGATGAGGTCACGTGGGTGGGGACTTTGTGATGGATCAGTGCCCTATAAGAAGAGATACTGAAGAGCTTGTGTGCTGTCACTCTCTCTCTCTGTCCTACAAGGAGAAGTAGGCCCCTGTCAGCTCTCACCAAACCTGACCATCCTGGCACCCTGACCAGCAGCTTCCAGAACTGTGAGAAAATAAAAATATTTTAAGTCCTCAAGTTTATGGTATTTTGTTAAGGCAGCTTGAGCTAAGACAGAGACCTTGGCAAATTACTTTACCTCTTTGAGTCTCAGTTTACTCATCTGCGCCCACCTCATAGGGTTATTATCAGGATACAATAACAATGTGATATTTTATACAAGGCACTTAGAACACTGCCTGGCACATAGTAATGTCTCTGGTAATATTAGCTATTCACATTACTAGTAGAAATAAGACTTGCTCCATAGAAGGTCATAAATATGGGTATCCATCCCTATTCTCATGTTTGCTTATATTATGACCCATAGCACACACACATCTATGTGCTTGTTAGTGAAATTTACAGTGCACATCTAAAAATAAAAAGTCGCATGTGTGGAATGAAATGTATTGACCATATTATTAATACCAATTTAACAAAAAGACTTCAAGAGCAGAAAAAAATCCTGCTTTTGCAAATATTAGTAGATTGGTAAGTTTAGCCTCTTCCATATATTTTATTTAAATCCAGAGTTTAGTTTATGATATTTACTTCATGGTCTTAGGTTGATGTTATACTAGTTTTCTAGTAATACTTCTGGTGACTGTCAATTAATTTAGGCTCTGACCTCTGTGAAATAAGAGTAAAGCAGAAATAAGATAAAAATTCTAACAAACATTTTTTCTGTACATAGGACTAACTAAACTAAATGAGTAGAATGTTAATGTCCATTATCCACAGAAAACTAGTATCTGCATGTGTGCAGACAGATAAGACTACTCTCAGAAGTAATTTTTTAGGACACACATATTATTAATAAACACATCTCCGTATTTGGTGGCTAAAAACCATTTTATCTTACATTTGTTAATGGTTGAGGAACTAAAAATATTAATAACAAAATATTAACAAAGAATTTTACATGTAATTAACTACATATACATTGTACATTATATTATTCTGAGTAAATACCTGTATACAAGTGACTCTTAAGTTCACAGTGCTTCTGCTGGGAGTTCCAGATTGTATTTTGGGGACAGACCAATGCTTTGTTCACATAGACATCCAAACGCTGCCATGTGGAAAAAAAAATTCCTACCAGAACAGCCTGTCAAAAATAAACATTTTTGCATCTTAAGAGAACAATGAAACAGAACACTTAGAATTTAGCACTTAAAAAATTTCCTTCAACTACACCTTTTGAAAAAAATTAAAACTAAATTTCATGGGCTTAGGCTAAATATTGAGCTAAAATTATTAAATGGACTCACATTCAACCATTCATATGGATGTTACAACTTAATTGATAATTCTCAGTAGAAATGTGTAGTGTGAGAAAGAAATTACTAGAGGAGAATCTCTAAATTAAAGAAAGGGTCCATTTAAAAGATAACAGCTCAATATAGGCTTTCAACTCCAAGTGAGGAGGAAACAGGGAACTTAGCGGTACTCTGTATAATGCAACTACACACAATTAGCTCACATAATGTTGGAAAAAATGCTTATTTCTGAGACATATATGACAGTAAGAGTAATAAAAATCAACCCAAATAATTAACATTTCTGATTCAATTTTGTTCATTTTCCATGCTTATATTCCCTAAATCTCATGCTATCAGATATAATCTTAAAGCAAGAAGACTTGCTTTTGCAAGACAGGGAGGAATCTTCTTTTGAGATTATCTACAGAGGCTCACGATTTTTTTTTTATTTTTCTTTTTTTATTTTTCTGAAGCTGGAAATGGGGAGGCAGTCAGACAGACTCCCGCATGCGCCCGACCGGGATCCACCCGGCATGCCCACCAGGGGGCGATGCTCTGCCCATCCGGGGCATCGCTCTGTTGCGACGAGAGCCACTCTAGCGCCTGAGGCAAAGGTCACGAAGCCATCCCCAGCACCCGGACCATCTTTGCTCCAATGGAGCCTTGGCTGAGGGAGGGGAAGAGAGAGACAGAAAGGAAGGAGAAGGGGAGGGGTGGAGAAGCAGATGGGTGCTTCTCCTGTGTGCCCTGGCTGGGAATTGAACCCGGGACTTCTGCACACCAGGCTGACGCTCTACCACTGAGCCAAACAGCGAGGGTGAGGCTCAGGATATTAACAGTCATATTACTTAGTAGTTGCCATTGTTATTTTTAAAATAAAAAATACTATCTTTCATTCAAAAATCAAGGGTCTATCTGAGCCAGGCATTATTCTAGGAGCTCTCAAAAGTCCCTGCTCTATTTAAACTTACAAGGTAGAGTGAGGAGACAGAGAAGAATTAATAGAAGTAATAAAAAAGTAAAGTATCAGGCAGGTTAGAAAGTGGTAAGTGCTATAGAAAAAAGAAAAGGTAGATCAGAGTACAAGGAATTGCGAGAGCCCAGAAGAAGGGTAATCCGGGTCAGGCTTAGGAGCGAGTGGGAGTTGAGGAGATGGGGATTTAGCCGCCCAGGGCAGAAAGCTGGAGGCAGACTCAACATCTGAACACAGGCCCAAGTAATAGCCTCTGGTGTGTTGATGACAGCAAGGAGCCCAGTGCGGCTGGAAGAGTTAAATAAGAAGTGGAAGAGCTAAGGGAGAGCTTCCCATACAGTCTTGTAAGCCCCTGTGAGGACTCTGCCTCTTGGACAAAGACCAATAGGAAAATTACTGTAGGGTTTGGGGAAGAAGAATGACCTAATCTGGCTTACATTTTGAAGGTATCTCTGTGGCTATGAAGGTGAGACTAGACAATGGAGAGGGCACAGCTAGAGCAGAAAGAGGAGGAGTTGGGAGGCAACTGCCTTCATCCAAGGAAGAGATAATGTTGGCTCCAGCTGGATGGTAGCAGTGGGGATGGGGAGAAGTGCTCAGATTCTGGATGCTCTGAAGGAAGACTCAAGAGGATTTGCAGATGGACTAGATGAGAAATATGAGAGAAAGAGAGGATGGATCTGAGGTTTTATCTTGAGCAACCAAAGGGATGGATTCCCCTGAGAAGGGGCAGCTGTCTCCTTCTACCCCTCTCTCTGGGTCAGCTCATTAGCATCCTTTCTTCACATTCCTTATATTCTAATACTTTCAAGTCTCACATTCCTTATATTCTAATACTTTCAAGTCTCAGACTCGTAGAAAAGAAAATCTAAATTATGAGATCACTGCTTAACCTCATATTCTTTCCTACTGACATATATATAAATATATCATTCCAGCTGAATTTAGTTTATACCAAAGACCTGAGATATTTTAGATAACATGCTGTGATTTCTGAAGTAAAGTCCAAATGTGTATTTATAACACATATAAATAATAGTAGCATGGAAGAATAAATATATAATTCTTGTGACCAGTTTTGGCTATGGACTCTTTTTATGTAAAAATTCAGGTTTACTGTTTAAGCACACAAATTATAGGGCTCACTCTCATGCCTTATATATGAATCAAGTGCATATGGGAGAGAGGTATTTGGTACACACATGTGCTTTCAGGCTGACGAAAACTGTCTGAACTAACAGTATTTTCACTAGTACCCTCATGATCTTTGAAAAGGATGTCCAAAAGAACAGGGGAGAAGATAAAGTCCTTAGCAGCTAGAAATATAAGCAACTTATTGACACCAGTAACTCTTAAAAAATCATTTCTGCCCTGCTCGGTTGGCTTAGTGGTAGAGTGTTGGCCTGGCTTGTGAAAGTCCCAGGTTTGATTCTGGTGAGGGCACACAGGGGAAGTGACCATCTGTTTCTCCACCTCTTCCCCCCTTCTATCTTTCTCTTTCTCTCTTCCCCGCCTGCAGCCATGGCTCTAATGGTTCAAGCAAGTTGACCCCAGGTGCTGAGGATGGCACCATGGCCTCGCCTCAGGCGCTGAAATAGCTCAGTTGCTGAGCAATGGAGCAGTGGCCCCAGCTGGGCAGAGCATCACCCAGTAGGGGGTTTGCCCAGTGGATTCCAGTTGAGGAGCATGTGGGAGTCTGTCTCTCTGCCTCCTCACCTCTCACTTAATAAAAAGAAAGAGAGAAAGAGAGAAAGAGAGAAAGAGAGAAAGAGAGAAAGAAAGAAAGAAAGAAAGAAAGAAAGAAAGAAAGAAAGAAAGAAAGAAAGAAAGATAATTTCTATCTTGCTTTACCTTGTCATGGTCAACATTAAGCAACATCAGTCGAAGATTCTGAGGACTGGTGCCAGTGAAGTAAACTTCATACGATTGGTTCAGAGCCACAACACTATGAAACAGAGATAGTCTTCTCTGGCAGGTGTACCCGGCACACCAACCATGATCCTGTGGGCCTAAATTCACATAAAATGAAAGTTCATGTTCCCTATGATGAATGTTATTAATACAAAGCCTGACAAGTAATGGTATTAAAAATAAATTGCAGTGGTCATGTTCAGCATTTATATCCATTCATCTACCCAGTAACCTAAGTTATTTCTCAAACTTTGGCTTAAAAAGAAAGGCAGGGAAGCAACTCCTCTCACCTACCCTTCCATTTACACTGCCCAGGGTCAGAAGGGTAGTTTACTGTGTACTAGAAGGTCAATGAGGAAATGGTAGATTTGCATGGTTCTCTACTTTAATAACCATTTTTAAACCCAGGCTATGTGGTAAGAAAGAAAACGCTTCATCCTTTCTCCTACTTATCAAATATGCTTGGGTAGGGAGCCAACCTTCTCAGACTTTGCTGAAAAAATATCCTGTAACGGAGTTAATTTGTTAAAAATAAAGCCTGTACGGTACCTGGAAACACAGATATTTGTGTCTGAACCACTGATTTATTAATTCATTCTTGTACCCACTCATTTGTTCACTGTAAATTCAACAAACTCTTTAGGTTTTTTATTGTCTTTAATCATCCTCCTCTGGTGCGTCAGGATGACACTTTATTCACTGAGTCACTTCATCAGGGCTTTAATACATTTTTGTCGAAGAGTGTGATTATAGGTGCTGTTGGAGGGTCAGCATCATTAATGAACTGAAGCAATTTGAGAAGTAACCCTCCAATAAAACATCTAGAAAGCCAAAAGATAATGGATGCTTTTCTACCCGGATCAAGACATTTCTAGAACAAGTACACCATGACTTTTGTGGCCAATTTCTCTATTTCACTTCAGTTTTAAAGAGGCTGAGATTATATATAAATATATATATATATATATAAAATTTGAGATTTTATATATATATATACTTGAGTGAGATATGGGAAGCTGAATTTTCTTGATGTATTTATTTATTAGTTTTGATCAGTTACCTGGCTTACTTGAAATTATCAATATTTATAACTGGACTGCAATCAAATTTTAAGTCAATATAAACTTCTGCAGCTTGAGGAGAACATAAATTTTTCCTTAGCATCTAAAATACAAATTCTACCTTTAAATAAACCTTCTTTGTGGATTCCTAAAACAAACATAAATTTCCACATATAAAATGAAAAACTTAAAGCAACAAAAGCCACCTACTATAGTGCATCCCAAGTTCCAGGGATTATTTTAACACCTTCATAATTTTTGAAATGTTACTATCATTTACTTAAGGCTTTTCTTTAAATTGAGAGTTACTTCTTACATTTTAAATTTATTTTAAAGAGAAATGTCATGTCACTATTGTAAATGGAAAACTTGTATTACCTTTCGGAAAAGAGGAATGTAAAAATAAAATGAAATCTTCTCCATCATATAAAACAATTTCAATGACTGGTCTGAAATTCTTCCCACAATCTCTCTGTTCTATAAGATCCCAAAGGCAGCATTTGAAATTGGGTTGATTGCAAGTTGGGGCAAGAGAAGTGAGGAGAGCTTAAAATTCACGTAACTTTGAGACACTCCTCATGTAAGGCTGGTGGCTGGGGCCATGCAGGTTCTCACTGGATTTGGGCAGATGGTAAAGGAACTGTGAAGCCAGAAAATGGTGGGCCATTTTGTTTATTAGAGTTTCGCAATGGTGGACGAGCAAGCAGGAAAGGCAAACCTCTTCCCTCTCTCTCTGGGCTGACAAGCAAACAGGCCAGGGGTGGGAGACACCCCTTCTCCGGCAAACAATAGCAAAGAAGGCCCCTCCCAGAGGCGGCAGGCAACCTGCAGTGTATAATCTGCAGCCCTGAGGACAAGCATCTGAAGTCTTACATAGATCATACACAGGAAGGAGGTGCTGCCCCGGGCTCATGCACCAGTCAGGCAAAGTATAAGTGAGCAAGCCTTACACACTTGTTTGCCCAACAGCTTATTTGCTCATTTTATTCCCTTTTACACTTTTTAAAAAATGATATTTTTGTGGGGGAAAGGCTGTTTTGTTGACTTTTCTTGGAATATTTCAGTGAATGTTATGACACTGCCAGGTCACAGGCCGCTTTGGCACTGAAAGACCCTTAACCCCTCCTAGGGACTAATCTCGAGCTCCCAGTGCTATTTCAAGGTTGTGGACAAAAAAAAAAAAAAAAAGAAAGAAAAAAAAAAAAAGGCCACAGGCTGAACCTGACAAGCTCAATGGAGGCCTTACAAACTCAGAGACCTAAAGTAACTACACAGGATGGTCTGAAATGAAAACTCCCTAACTAAAAGCAGTTTGTGGTGGGTAGTCCTGTCCTAGAAAGGCCTTTTTCTCTAACAAAGGGCAATGCTTACCTTAATAAAGCCTGTCTGAAGTCTTTTGCATCTACAATAACATACCTGATGACACGCCTTTGAAATGTAAGGCTAATCTTTTTTCCCTGTCCTAGTCAAGGCGAGCATCCCACCAGAGCAGAAACCATGAAATCCCCTCATTGTTATTATCATGTTAATTAACTGTTAACTATCTTATGTTTGTCTATGTAAAAGAAGTTTCAATATATACACTTTTGCTTTTTATCCAATCCCCTTCACTTTCACATGCCTCCCTAATCTATCACCAATCAATTTCATGTAACCCCCTATGTCTTCCCTTTGATTCTGATCTATAAAATAAGTGGTAAAGCCACCATTCTCTGGAGTATTTTCTCAGTCCTTTGAGACTTTGCTACCTGGTAACTGTTGACAGTTTGGTTCAAATAAACTCATAAAAATTCTTACAGGTTTGGACATTTCTTACATTGAAGGGATTATACACTGAGTCAATACCCTCTGTCTGCAGTAGCTTTTAGAAGTTCATTTCATTCACTGAAAAAGTCCTAGAATGTGGAAAAAGTCTTGATCTAAATTCTTTTAGAGACATTTGTGTCCCCTCTGAACCAGAGGCACAACAACCAGAATGTAAGGAACCTAGATCTTGACAAGATGTTCTCGGCAATTGAAGGAATCGGAAATAAAAACGAAACTTGCTCTCAAGAATTCGAAATAATACATTACTGTTTTAAAATTTATGTAAGGCACATTGTCTTTTGGGGGACACTCAGGACAACTTTTTCCTAAAAGCATTTGTTACCTTATCATTGTAAGTATAAAGATCAGTCAAGAAATGTTTCCTCTCTGTCTTCTTCTTCTGCTCAATTTCGAATCACTGCCCTGGCTTTCTAATATGGAGCACGGCTGAAGGGTCAAATATCTCTCTTATATATAGATCTTTCTTACAGGTGGGAGGCAAAGAAGTCATGATGTTTGCTAGCTTTATGTTATAAATAATTTATGAAATGTCTCCATGTGCGTGATAAATAGTGAATGCTTTGAGTAACTTTAGTTTGTTGACATTGAACACCTACCATTAATGAGATCTATATAACCACTGCTCACTATAGCCACTGGTGAGAGTCTTCGAGTTTCTGTGTCAGAATCCAGGCTTTCAATAACCATCATTGCATATTCCATCCCAAAGCATCGATAGCTCTGCCATTCTGGAATGTATTTACAGGTTGAATCTCTAATAATTCCTAGAAACATAAGTATATATGTTTAGCAATGCAATCTCTTTGCAAAACCATCCATATATGATCCTTTCTTGTTATGTAACATTAATAAGTAGAAAATGCATTATTGGTTGAATACATCAATCATTAAAACTAAAGAAATATTTTGTTTCACAAATTTGAAGACTAACAGAATACTATCCAACAAACCTTTATAAGGTGCTTTCTCGGTGACAGGAATTCTACTTCCATTTGGATATGTGAGCATCACTTTAGGAATTCTGTAGTCTCCAATTCCAAACTGGCTATTTCCATTCCATTCGTATTCTGATTGAGGTATCACTGCACCAGAACGCCCCAGAAAGGAGCCATCCAGATCTCTGAGAAAAGATTTCCTTTTGGCATCACAAACCATGTCTACACAATCAGATGGATTCACCTTCCTATGGAGAAAAGGCAAAATGAATAGATACCTGGATTTAGTATCCCTCCCTTATTTCCAGGGAGCAATTAAAAATACTTGAGTATTTGATAAGAGAGCATCCAAAAAATAAATTGATTGATTAAATCTTATCATTTCATATAGGATTCAGAGTAGGACCAAGTAGCATACATAATAAGTATTGTAATGAGGTCTGTTTTCCATTGTATTGATTTGGTCTACTATGAATTCATTAACATTTCAAAAGGACAAGTTACATCTTTGGGATACAGAATTAGAATGCCATTTTGTTGGTTCATATTTTGTTGAATAATAGATTTCCTATCTGTGAATGACTCATAACATACTAACATTGCCTCACTGAGCAGGTGAAGAGTTTACTCTACTGTTCAGAACATACAAAATTCCTGTGTTAGCAGGAAGTCTTCATTATTTTTCCCTTTCTTCTCTTTTTTGAATATGTCTTTACATGTTATATAAGCATTGCATGCTTACTATAAAATAACCTAAATAGTGTTGACCCAGTCTATGGATGTTCTGGATTTGATTCCTGGTTAGGGTACACAGAAGAAACAACCATTTGCCTCTACCCCTCTCCCTCTCCCCTTTATTTCCCTCTTCTCCTCCCACAGCCAGTGGTTTGATTGGTTCAAGCATGGACACAGGTACTGAGGATAGCTAGGTTGGATTGCATCAGCCTTAGGTGCTAAAATTAGCTCAATACTTGAGTATTGGCATGGGGTTGCTTGGTAGATCCAGGTCGGGGTGTATGTGGGAGTCTGCCTCACTATCTCCCCTCCTCTCACCTACAAAATAAATAAATAAATAATAACCTAAATACTCAATAAAAGTTCAATCCCCTTCACCTTCCTATCTCAAGCTCTTAGGGTCAGCACCAGCTGCAGATTAATATATATTCTCACAGACTTTTGCTTATGTATTTATGAAGAGACATATTTGGATTATGATTTTTATGCTACATATTTTAGTAAGCATTCTGTGGAAACCTAAACTGCAAGAGATGAAATACTATAAACTCATAATGCGGTTCAACAACAGATGGGATTCTGCTTTCATCTTGGGCCACCTGGAGTGTTGATTGTTAAATGGTTATAATAAAATAGTTGCTCAGTTTACACTGTACTATACATTGTACAGCATATTGGGTATACAGTACACTTACACTAGACCATCATATATTCTATAGGGAAATACAATTGATTTCAGAGTTATAGCAACAAAGTTATAGTGGAAAGTTCAGATTTATTAGATAGTATATAGCATATCTCTTCCTTTTTGCTATAAGAAAGACATAAAGCTATAAGTTTTCCCTTACTATAATACTGTAATAACTTTGGATATGATCTGAATAAATATTTCTGTAGTTTATGTGTTCTTTGCTTTCAAGTATGTGCAGAGTGCTTTTGTAAACAATTTGGTACATAGGTGCCTAGTGGTGCTCATATTACAGCTTAGGGCTCTGTCTGACTTCAGGTTCCAAAGACACAGAGACTGAGATGTAGACTTTTGTTCAAGCTAGTTATTGAGGGAATCCACTAAAAAGGAAGGAGGGCCATTTAGAGCAAGGGAAAGACAGTTTTAGATATAAGTTATGTCCAAAGGTTTGCGTGTTTTGACTTATTTTTACATCGTTCTTTTCTGAGCCAGTACATCCGCCATCGTTAGTTAAGCCTGCTGTGAGCTGATATAGTCTGAAACTGTATAAGTTCTTAGGGCATGAAGATGATACTCCCAACAGTTCTACCTTCAGGGAGGGCAGAAGGAAACAACCAATCCTTGACTTGCATTCTCAACCACAAAAAATAAAAATAAAAAAGAGCAAGGGAAAGAAAATGGATACAAAATTGAGACTCATGGACATAGATAAGAGAGCAGTGGTTACCATAAGAAGGGGAATGGGGGGAGGGGGAGGAGAAGGGGGTTGAGGGAAGGATAAAAAGAGGGACAAATATAAGGTGATGGAGGGTGGTTTGACATTGGGTGATGGGTATACAACACAACCGACTGTCCAAATGATGTGGAAATGTTTGCCCAAAATCTACATACTCTTCTTGACTAATGTCACCCTGTTAAATGTAATTTTCTAAATAAAAAAGGGAGGGAGGGAATCACAAAAAAAAGAAAAAAGAAATGAAAAGAGAATGGAGATGACTATGGTCTGTAGATTAGCTTCAAGATGACATCAGGGGAATCTTTGCATTACAAATTGCTCCCAGATTTGTTCCTAGCTGGAGATGGAGTCAAGGAACTGGTCTTTTGTATTCCTGAATAATTAGTCATTTTCCATGGTCTGCAAGGAGCTGGTTGGTAGGGAGGGTTTTTGCCTCCCAAAGCTATTCTTGTTTGGTTAAGAACAAATTTCTGGAAAAGAAGGCAATCTTATGTAATTATTGGCCCATGTTTAGAGCATTTGGGGACCAGGTAAATAGCCTAGTAAAAGGACTCTGGAAGAGTGCCAGCAGTATTCCAATTAAAGCACAGGACTCAAAGACATTATATTTTGTAATGTAATATGTTCTTCATGACCTAGATATTAAAACTATATATTAAATCTTAAAGATTAAATGATACCAAAATAGAAGCTGATAACTTCCCAGTAGAGAGAGTCTCTATTGAGCAATAAAAACACTTCAGTTCCACAATTATTAAATAAAGTTCTGTGGGGCTGGCATCAAAACAAAATCAGGTGAAGTTCAACTACTAATGAAACATTGCATTTCTCTGAACAGCTGTCTATCTGACAGTATTACTTCGTGTCTTCTCCCTATATCGAAAATGGGAAAAGATCTATAATAAAAAAATTCTTACCTCCAATATTGTCTTACATCTAAATTCCTGGTTTGCCCCTCTTAGGAAGAGTAGCAATTATCGACAATATTCTTTTATGACTTAGCTTCTAAGTGGTTCAGCTTCTACAAATATTCTGACACCATCTTACCTTTGTGATTAAAAAACCACTGTTCTAAATTTCTGCGCATTCTCAGTCACAGTGATTATGACTGAGATTTAATTTCAAACTACATGTTGGGGTGCATGTGATAAGACACTTAGAAAGCAATAGGAAGCAAAAGAGGTAATGAAAAGGGAAGAAATGATAGAAATGTCTCTCATTCCTAATAGCTATTAATGGAGAGATATTAATGTATGGTACACTTCTAGTCCTATTTCTATCTTATAAGTTTAATGATAGCATTATTTATAATGCATGGAAAAATCAGTATGAGAAAAACCATACATATCAAGGCCCAGCCTCTTCAGCTTAACTGAAAACATGAAGCATTTAGTCGTTTTTTGTTGTTGTTTTTTTTTGTTGTTTTTTTTGTTTGTTTTTTGTTTTTGCAGCAGAGACAGAGTCAGAGAGAGGGACAGGTAGGGACAGACAGACAGGAAGGGAGAGAGATGTGAAAAATCAATTCTTTGTGGCAGTTTTTTAGTTGTTCATTGATTGATTTCTCATATGTGCCTTGTCTGGGGGGCTACAGCAGACCAAGTGACCCCTTGCTTGAGCCACCTTGAGCTCAAGCTAGTGAGCCTTGCTCAAACCAGATGAGCCTGCATTCAAGCTGATGACCTCAGGGTCTCGAACCTGGGTCCTCCACATCCAAGTTCGACGCTCTATCCACTGTACCACTGCCTGGTCAGGCAAGCATTTAGTCTTAATTTTCATAATGCTTATTAAAATTTTATAAAAGTAATAGTTACTTTAACATAGCAACTTTACCAGAGGTATGGCAGGGACAGAAGACAGTAAAAAATGATAAAGAGAGGAATAAAAGTAGGTTTTCATATATTTTACCTTATATCAGACCTATGTATAAATATTTTTGATTGTTCAGTAGTATCAATCAAGTGTATGTTCTTCACATGGATTGGATGCTGTAAATCCTCGTTTAAAGGATTAGTGATGAATATCACATTAGTTTCACCAGAACAAACGTTCTTGAATCCAACAAATGTTGAACCTAAAATATAAATAATAGAAAAATAATGATTTTCTAGAGAGGAAGTGGTGCAGATGCATTTCATGCACATTCCAGCCAACAGGTCATTGAATATCATCTGGAACTTGAAGCTCTCACCTTATGTGGTAGATTAATCTACCACTGTTTGTGGTGGGCTGTTGTCTCCCTATACCAGCGCCACTGAGTAGTCATTTCCATATTTCTCTGGGCGTGGCCATGCAACTTGGTTTGGCCAATGGGACCAGAGAAATTGTGGTATAAGCAGATATGAAAAGTGTTTGCCTATTAGGGTTCACTCAGATTCTGTGACTTTTAGCATGTGAATAAGCCTCGCTTAATCACCTATATTACTCCAGGGGAAACAGTAGTTACAAGGAAACTAGAAATAGATGGCTGCCATTAACAATCACTGATGCTTGGAAGAAAGAAAATGTAAGCTGGGTGGTCAATCACAAATTCATAGCAAACGTCAGGATCCAATAATAAAACAAGCAGAGCATTCGTAGAAGGTTGAATTCTCAGCCGCGGCAAGTCTCCTACATCAAAGACGGGAAAGGTCCCAGTATAAAAGGAGTGGGACCTGAGTTAGGATGGGGATATATGGAAAGTCACCCTTGAGCCTTAAAACATTGACTCTCCCTGGAATGCCTTGGATCTCTATGAGTGGTCCATTCTTCCTGTCAGAGGAGAGCTCCCCTGCCCCTCTTGCTGAAATCATGAAGAGACCTCAAAAGAGGTGGTGTTCTTACAAAGCAAATCTTGCCTTTGTCCGGACCTGTGTCCACCTCCCCTTCTGGCAAACAGAGCAACCCCTAGGGTCAAGTCCCAACGTGGCCTGACTAGGGAAGTGCTAGGCCTGCTCTAGATGAAAAGGTTAAACACCAAAGGCGCTGAGGGACCTAACATGGCCTGGCCAGGGTACATGAGTGTCTGGAAGAAGTTATGATGATGTCAGATCAGGGGGATCAGATACAAAGCTGGATGAAGAAGAGTGCGTCAACATGGATGGAAATATTCTCCCATGTTGATGGCTGACTTTAGTAAGCTTGGAAAAAATTACTGTTTACATTACATAAAATAGAACTGTGAAAATTTCTCTGGCAGATTGTGAAAGAAGGGGCCAAAAGCCTCTGAAAAATGGGCATATTGAAATAAATCTATAACACAAATACATTTTAGCCCCACATGGCTATGGTCTTAAAAGAGAGTGGTGTGGAAGATGCTACTGATGGGCAGAAACCTGGGTAGGGCACGAGTTCACATACTGTGTGTGGAGAGAGAAGTGGCCTGAGGTAAGGATACACTGGACTATGGGCAGTGGGAAGGGACTTACCTGGTGGGTCAGGAATAAGACTGGATAAAAGGAAGCCTGAGAGGAAAGCATGTGGACGGGGCCACAGGACTGAGCACTAAGAACAGGTGTATGATCAACGAAGAGTGTCCACGACAGAAAGAGGACTATATAAACAAATAAGCAGGATGACATGGTAGTAGATGTCAGCTGATTTCTGTTATCAGACAACAAAATTCCTGTGTGTTAGGCTTACAGACTGAGCAGCCTCGGGGGTGGGGTGGGGTAATAACTCAGTTGGTACCACCATCCTAGGACTCACAGAGTGACCCGAGTGAATAGGATTCTGCATACATCACCCTAGAAAGACTATACTTTTAGCAAAAGAGGTATGGTGGTGTGCATATGACAACTTCCCGCCACAACATGCGGAAACTGTTGGCCTGACGGACTGGCGGAATAGTCTCTTGAAGGACCAGCTGAGGTGTCAGCTTTGGATATCTGTAAGACTGTTATTCATGTAAAATGAACAGCTATTATATGATGCTGAATCCCCAAAACATAGAAAACATGGTTTGATAACAAGGACTGGGAGAAGAAATAACCCTATTCAACAAGACCCCTAGAAGCCCATTTAGAAAACCTCAGCTTCCAATCCTGTCATTTTAGGTTCTGTGCAATTAAAGGCCATAGCTCCCAAAGTGGGAGAGTTTCCACCAGGGGATATAGTAAGAAACCCAGTAAACATAAAGCTCGATGACCTATGGTCTTTTGGGCTCCCTGTCGGCATTTACCATTTGTCAAGGGTGATGGCCCTGGCCACCATGCAGAAGGACTACTACTACATGACAAGCAGGGAGGACTACGTCTGTCTCACAGTCTGCCTCACAGGACCCACTTGGGCTCACACCCAGTGTGGACTGTAAATGAACAGGTGCAGCAATCACGGCCTAGTCAGGGAAGAGTAACCAGGGGCTTATTTCCAACAGAGCTGAGGGTGTGGGCCAGGCAAGCCACCCTGACTGCAGTGTCAGCTAAGGAGGAGGGAGATTCAGAGAGGGTGATGGAGGATACAGACAATGATTATCATTTACAATTCTGAGACCAGCGATGGCAGTGTGACCACTAACCTTATTTTTATAATTTTCCCCAGAAATAGTGACCATCTAGAATCCTGGAGAATTTATGTTTTGGTGGAATAAACTTGATATAACTAACAACAAAAGAAGCAAGTGGATCTAAGTGGTGCAAGGAATGGGTTGAAGTGGAAACAGGCCAGTGCACCCATCTCTTACATCTCTTATTTCTCTGAATATTGACAACTAACAGCTCAGATCTGTCTTTTTCCCAGAAAATGAGCCTCGGGCAAACGCGAGTCACAGCAGCCAGGAGATGAAGGCCCTCCCCGCAGAGGCAGCTGTAATCAATAACTGATTAGCCCGGGGTGGAGGCACACATGGCTGGACCCCTCTACTAAAGTGTGGGATCAACTGGGAGGTGATTCCCATGCCAGAACTCGCAGTGGGATGAAGTGAAGCTCTTCTCCAGCTTCTAGCCTGTCCTTGCTGAGGGGCTTCCTGTCCTATTCTGCTTCTGTCCGCCCTTCTGAGAGCATTTCTTCAAGAACATGCACTAAAATCTTCTTCCAAGGCTCTGCTTCCAGCCAAAGACAACTATCACGCACAGATGACTGTTTAGGACTATGTCTTATAAGAGAAGAACAGTTATTTGAGTAACTTCAAGAAATTTCATGTATAAGGTTCTATTTCATAAGGTTATTTTTATTCCTAAGGTATTATAATATTCTGGGACATATTTTTATTATTGAATAATATATGTTCAGCTAAAATCTAGGTAGTGTGTCAAATAATTTCTTCCAAGATTATCACTATTACAAGTAACACTTGTTTTGCATTTCTAAGACTTAAAGTTATAAAAAACAACATAATGACTAATTTAAAAAACTTAAATGACTAATTTACTGAACCTCTTCTTTGAGAAGACACTGGTTAGAATTATCATGAATAGGAGACTTGATGAACTGAAATAAGAATGGTACAGTGTATTTAATGGGCAAAATGGAAATAATATGTTCACTATATGAATTTATATATAATTATTTTACATTATTAAGGAGGCAGCCTGGTTCAGTCAAAGAGAAGCTGATTTCAAGTCAGAAGTTCTTCATTTTAATCCTAAATCTGCCTATAGTTGTGGGATTTCAGGAAGATTATCTGAGCTCTTAAGTTATATAAGTTTAATTTTTCATCAGTTGTAAAAAGAGATACAAATATATAACCCTAATTATATCAAGGGGCTTTTTATAATTTATAGAAAATAAGTAATATTAAGTTACTATCCCAGTGGTTATCTTAGAAGAAAAGTTAAATTTCAGTTTTTTAAATATATGCAAATTTTGCCTGACCGGGTGGTGGTGCAGTGGATAGAGCGTCGGACTGGGATGCAGAGGACCCAGGTTCGAGACTCCAAGGTCGCCAGCTTGATTGCTGGCTCATCTGGTTTGAGCAAAAGCTCACCAGCTTGGACCAAGGGTCGCTGGCTCGAGCAAGGGGTTACTCGGTCTGCTGAAGGCCCACAGTCAAGGCACATATGAGAAAGCAATCAATGAACAACTAAGGTCTCACAGCGAAAAACTGATGATTGATGCTTCTCATCTCTCTCCGTTCCTGTCTGTCTGTCCCTGTCTATCCCTCTCTCTGACTCTCTCTCTGTCCTTGTAAAATAAATAAATAAATAAATAAATAAATAAATAAATAAATAAATGCAAATTTTGCCAGTGAACCATTCTTGAAATTGACTCTGATGTCTTTTCTTGTCATACTGAGCAAATTCATATACAAATTCATTTAAGTGATTATTTTTTGACTGACCATGAAACATTATTAGCTACACTCTGTATTCTTTTTTTAATTGATTTTAATTTATTGTCTTTACATAGATTCTAGTGTTGCCCCGAATGCACCCCCCTGCCCCCGTATTCCCCTCAGCATCTCCCTTGCCCCACTCCCCACTGCGCCCTCCCCCCTTCCCCTCAGCTTGCACTCTGTATTCTTTATAGAACTTAATTAAGATTTGTCAGACTACATTTAAACTCACCGGAGATTTCCAAAAGGCCACTGATGGCATTGTAACTCATGATCCCCGCGTGAGGTTTCCGAGGAGCCAAGTTATGTGCCGAAGAAAAGGTAGGCCAGCAAATCCCACTTCTCCCTCCTTTTATTAAAAGAAGAAAGTTAATGACATTTGAAAGTACACTCATATGAACACCAAAAATTAAAATCTTAAAATTTTTACCTGATGGAGGTCTAGCACTCCGATGGGCAGCAGAAAGCTCAATATTGGGATCATCATTTGTTAGGACATCGGAGCAATTAAAGTTGGGGCTACTTCCAACAATTAATGAGCTCTATTTAAAAAATCAAGTAATACAGCCTTAATAATAGCTACTCTTAAAGGAAACATAGTAATGGGTAATACTGACCAGCACTGTTGCAAAACACAACCCATAAGTTTGAGAAGGAGATCATTCATTAAACCAAGATGAAGAAGATATATTTCTTCTTTGAGTGAAGTGACAAAGTTTCAAGAGGAAGACAGGCATGTCAATAATTACATATAATGACATGTTCTATTTCTTTTGTGTTTTTAAATGAGAGGAGAGGTGATAGACTGACTCCCGCATGCACCTCAGTTGGAATCTACTTGGCAACCACCATCTGAGACCAATATTCAAATTAACTGAGCTATTGTCAGCACTGGGGGTTGACGCTCAAACCAACAGATGGCTGTGAGAGGGGAAGAGAGAGAGAAGGAGGAGAAGGAGAGAAAGAGAAGCAGATGGTCACTTCTCACGTGTGCCCTGACCAGCGATCAAACCCGGAACATCTATATGCTGGGCTGACACTATCCGCTGAGCAACTGGCCAGGGCTGACATGTTCTATTTCTCATATAAATATGTCCATGGAATATTAGGAATAAGAAGAGGAAGGAGTATCAATACTACCTAAGCTGGTTCAGGAAAAACTTCATAGATAGAATAAAAATTTAACAAACTGTGGCAAAATTAGCAGGTGCTGATCAAGAAGAGGTGAGGGGGTTGGGGAGGAGAGGGAAGGATGGATAGCTTCCTGGAAGAAGTCAGTGAGAGCAAAGGCAAGAAGTTTGAACTACCTGGTGTAGAAGCCCAAGAGACTGTTTGTGTTAGTCCTGCAATAATTTTACCCTTCTTCGAGTTGCTCTTTCTTCTTCACGTGGCTGCATTCATTTCTTACCTTCATTTGCACTGTTTTACTGGAAATTTGATGAGATACAGCAGCTGGAGTGTAAATCATTGAAGAAATGGCCATTCCATTGTCAACCAGGGTCACATTATGGATATACACACTCTCTGTGGTCTGTAATACAATTTGTAGTTTACAGAGTACAAAATACAGTCATAAAAGAAAACATATAGTCATGATGTAGTATGAATTTACCTGAAAATAAATTCCATAATCCCAGCACCTCCAAATGGTAAATCCCTGTATAAGAGAACACCCAGGGAGGCCATCTTGGTTCATGTAGATGCCATATAACCCTCCGTGGGCTTCATTGTCAAACCACTTTTCCAGGGGGTTAGACTGACCTTGGAAGGAAATAAAGAATAAGAGAATTAACATTATATGTCATGTCATATAATTTTATTACCAATATTGGTTAAAGTTAAAATCCATTTAAAAATTAAATATGTAATTTCAGTGTAAATTTTAACAAGATGAGTATATATTATTGTGAATCAGACATTTATGATTAACACTTTTTATCTAAGTTGTCCCTTCACTGTTACTCAGAATAATTTCATGCTCATTTGCAAAAGTTTGGTTTAGTGTTAGCAATTTTAACTTATTATGTTGATTAAACTAAACATGAATTTTATTAGAAAGAGCATGAAGTTGGATTCAAACAAGGCAGAACTTGAGACACAGTGATACCACTTGCTGTCTGTGAAATGCTTCTTCTGTAGACCCTCTGGTCATCCCATTTTCAAGTTAAGTGTCACTTCTTTAGAAGGCCTCTGATTCAAAGTAGTACCTCAGTCACTTCACTGGCAAGAAAATTTTTTTCTCTTGATATTTTATTATTAATTATTTGTGAATTATTCATCTTTTTCCCATTAAATATAAGCTTGATGCAAGAGGACATTGTGTCTGGCTCACTGACTGCCATATTTCTAGAGCTTGGAAAGTAATGCAGAGATAGAAGTTCATTAAATATTGGTGAAATTAAAGAATTCATGATGTTCAAAATGTTATTTAACCTTTCAGGACTTCAGTTTCCTCATAGACAAAAAAAAAAAGAACCCTAATTCAAGGTTATTTCAAAATGAAATGATCCACATATGTCTCAGTAAATGGAAACTATACTCATAACTTCTTTATAGAATAACTGATGTGGATTTTAATGAAAGTTTTATTTATGTCCAAATCAGATCAGTAACCTTAATATCTCCCTCCAAACTACGTGTAAATTCGAAAAATTCCCTATAGAGAGCAGTACCACCCCTTAAATTGTACTTAGTCCCCAAGGATCTGACTTTATCCTATCTTCCATCGTTTTTCTAGTTTTCCTAGTCATTTGAGATTTTTTTGCTTAGGTCTACCAGGTTTCTGGTTTGTTTCCTTCATAAGAAGCTGTCTGCATGTCTCTCCGTTGGCTCCACACAATGTAACCCATGGGCAAGTATGGCTCCTCCCTTGGACCCAGCAGGGGTCATAGTTCCCTTCCCAGCAGCCCAGCCTCTCACTTGTCTGGGAGATGGTTTGGATAGGTTGATGTCTCATTCAAGAATTTAAACCCTCAATTCCTCTGTGATGTTTCATATTTCAATTGCTTAAAATCCAAAAACTCCTATAGAGACTTTGAGTTATTTAAGAATATCAATACAGTTAGTGAAAAAATGCACTGCCTGACATTACATATTAGTAAATATTCACATTCACAGATCATATTTTAATTTTCAAAAACCACACACTTCAACAAAGTTATAGAGAAATCACAAACTTTTGCATTTTATGTCAAAGAAAAGCCACTTAAAGCTGTTGGAAACTAAAAAATTTAATAAGAGTATATATCAAAAAATAAGTCAAGTCTGTTGGCAAAATGGTTATATTTTTTAGCTTTTTAGAAAAAGGCTTTTAAAATTCAATTTTTTAGAGAGAAGAGCGAGAGAGAAAGAGAGAGAGAGAAGGGAGAGGAGCAGGAAGCATCAACTCCCACATATGCCTTGACCAGGCAAGCCCAGGGTTTCAAATTGGCGACATCAGCATTCCAGATCAATACTTTATCCACTGCACCACCACAGGTTGGGCAGCAAAGTTGCTTTATTCCATCAGAATGTATCTTGCACAAGAATAAAATTAGCATAAGTCCAATAAGTTTTGAATGTACAGAAAAAAATGCTGATTCACAGAATCTTAAAAATAATGACACTGAGGAAAAAAAAGACTGTAGAAAGAATATAAATTTTTCAGAGGAAAATCCCATCTCCTGAGGCCCTGGCTGGTTGGCTCAGTGGTAGAGCATCGGCCTGGCGTGCAGGAGTCCCGGGTTTGATTCCCGGCCAGGGCACACAGGAGAAGCACCCATCTGCTTCTCCACCCCTGCCCCTCTCCTTCCTCTCTGTCTCTCTTTTCCCCTCCTGCAGCTGAGGCTCCATTGGAGCAAAGTTGGCCTGGTCACTGAGGATGGCTCTATGGCCTCTGCCTCAGGCGCTAGAATGGCTCTGGTTGTAACAGAGCGACGTCCCAGATGGGCAGAGTATCGCTCCCTGGTGGGCATGGCGGGTGGATCCCAGTTGGGCGCATACGGGAGTCTGTCTGACTGCCTCCCCGTCTCCAACTTCAGAAAAATACAAAGCCCTGGCCGGTTGGCTCAGCGGTAGAGCGTCGGCCTAGTGTGCGGAGGACCCGGGTTCGATTCCCGGCCAGGGCACACAGGAGAAGCGCCCATTTGCTTCTCCACCCCTCCGCCGCGCTTTCCTCTCTGTCTCTCTCGTCCCCTCCCGCAGCCAAGGCTCCATTGGAGCAAAGATGGCCCGGGCGCTGGGGATGGCTCTGTGGCCTCTGCCCCAGGCGCTAGAGTGGCTCTGGTCGCAACATGGCGACGCCCAGGATGGGCAGAGCATCGCCCCCTGGTGGGCAGAGCGTCGCCCCTGGTGGGCGTGCCGGGTGGATCCCGGTCGGGCGCATGCGGGAGTCTGTCTGACTGTCTCTCCCTGTTTCCAGCTTCAGAAAAATGGAAAGAAAAAAAAAAAAAAAAAAAAAAAAAAAGAAAAGAAAAATATAAAAAATAATAATAATAATAAAATAAAAAATAAAAAGGTATTGAAGGCCTAAATGAAATTCTCACTGTGTCTTGCAAAAAAAAAAAAAATCCCATCTCCTTTTACTAAGTAAGTTTCTTAGGAGGTAAAACCTACAGCTCTATTATTTCTTTTACTTTTTAATCTGATAATTTTTCTTCCTAGTTGAAAAATCAAGAGATTATAAAAACTTTCTACAATAATAAGTCAGCAGCCCTGGCCAGGTGGCTCAGTGCATCAAGTGTTGTCCTGGCACACCGAGGTCCTAGGATCGCACCCTGGTCAGGGCACGTACAAGAAGCAATCAAGTGCACAACTAAGGGGAACAACTAAGTGGAACGAGTTGACGTTTCTCTCTTTCTCTCCCTTTCTCCCCTCTCTATCAATGGAAAACTGAAATAATAATAACAATAATAAGTCACTAGTTGTTCTGTTCCCACACAACCTCTATGGCTGTTTGTTTTTACACTTTGTGTTTATGTAAACACACACACTGCACATTATTTTCTTCACTTATTTCCATAAAACATATCAGACACAAAACAGTAGTATATATACTGTTCTACAATTTTCTTTTTTTTTAAATTTATTCATTTTAGAGAGGGCAGTGGTGGGGGGAGAGAGTGAGAAGGAGGGAGATAGAGAGAGAGAGAAGAGGGGAGGAGCAGGAAGCATCAACTCCCATATGTACTTTGATCAGGCAAGCCTGGGGTTTTGAACTGGCAACCTCAGCATTCCAGGTCGATACTTTAAGCACTGTGCCACCATAGGTCAGGCTGCAATTTTCTTTTTATCACTTTAAAATCTCCATATGAATATACTAATATGTATCTTCTTTATCTGTATCTTCATTTGGCTTTGTATAACTAGCCCACAGTTATTGGACACAGGATAGCTTTCAGTTTTTTGCTCGTACAAGCAGAAAATAACCTTGTTCTGTTATAGAGGCAACTTTTTGTTATATTACTGGCCTAGAAATGCTGAGCCAAAAGTAAATGCCTCTATAACTTTAGTAACTATTTCCAGATTCCCTTCTGTAGGGGTTATATCATTTTGTTTTTCAACCAGCAATATGTAAATGTACCTGTTTCCCTACAGCTTCACCAAAAGGGAAGTTATTCAGTTAGCTCTTGATTTCTACTCGTCCGATAGAATGTATCTGCGAACTGTCTGTTCACCCCCTTGGCTTTCATGCCCGAAGGTTTTAATGTATGACCAGTGAGCATTTATTTCTTTATAAAGCAGAAGCATCAAATAGTGGCATATCCTTATAGGCATGTTTCTCTATGCTTTGTTTTATGAAATTGGGAGGGGGTACTTACTGTTCCAATACCACTCAAATCAGGAATTGAAGTTGTTAGAGGTTTGGGATTCTAAACATGAAAAATAGTTATCCTTAAAAGCCTATCCATTTTTTCTTTAGCCCCAATGGTGACTTGAAATCATTTCCTTTGTTGGTTTCTTTCAGTGCCCAGGAAGAGGAGATATTACATATTAAACTGACAGACAATTACTTTTTTCTAACAAATTTGGACAAATTGTTTCCTAATTTAGTGACTCTGTGCCAAACGACTTACTTGAACAAAGCTCCCCATCAATGCGGTACCCCGCCCTTCCAAATCCAGCCACGACGTTATCTTGTAAGACTGTATTCGTCCCTCTATTTATCTAGTACAACGATAAATAAGATGCTTTGGGCCAGGCTCTTGACACAATTATGCAATGAGAGCAAGTATGCAACACACATAGAAAAATTAGTTATGACTAAACTTTCAGAAGAAAAAATTTAATTCATTATTCACGCTATTCAAACTTACACTGCAAATGAAGAATTCACATTACCTCAGGGTCTTGGTATAAAACCATCACTAGACTTCTTAGGAGAGTGCACTACACAGATTATCTGTTATTGTTCTTTTGTACCTTAGACCTCTTAGAAAAGTGTGTTAGATTATTTTTTATTTCAGTCACAAAATCCACTAGATGTGGTTCAATATTTATAAGCCATATACCAAATTCCAGTATTCTAGCAAGGTTACAAAGATTTTATCACCATTTTTGGTTGTATTCTGTTACCAATTTGATTTATGTAAAACAAGACAACTAAGACCATTACAGTGGACCATAAGATTCAGTAGAGGCATTCACTAGTTTAAATAAAACCTGCTATAATAAAAAATTGGATAGCTCAAGTATTAGATGATTACTAAGCAATTTTATTTTCAGTCAAATGAAAGTGGTAGAAAATGAAAAGTACAGAACACAGGTTTAGTTCTGCCTGTAGTGCCAGCAAAAACAGTTAAAACTTCAATTACCTAAAGCATATTAAACACCTTTATTTTAATAGATGACTAAATAGAATTAAATGGAATTTATAAAAGTAAAGTAAGTCCCTTTTATTTCAAAAGTTACAGATAACGTTAAAGATTTGGATTTGATGTTTTATTACTTTCTAACATCTATAAATAGATGAAAAGAAAACATTAGTACCTAATAAATGTATGCTTTCACCGTTTTGTGTAAGGTGATTTTAACAATTGCAAAAAAAAAACAAAGCCCAATCCTAGCCCATGTTTCTAAGAGTGCTACCTGTAATTCTTTTTTGTTCCTATGGCATAGGTTAAGTAAAATAAAAAGAAGAAGAAACTATATTTCTTCCAAATCTTTTCTCTGTACTTTTTCTGGCTTGTAATCTTACTCTGCACCTAAATAAAGACCTACAGTCACTGCAGAAGCTTCATGTGAAACAAGAAAGGTCCAATAGTATTATCAGCTAAGAGTAAATAACCCTGCTGATAAAATGATAAAAATTAGGCCCTGGCCGGTTGGCTCAGTGGATAGAGCATTGGCTCAATATGCGAATATCCTGAGTTTGATCCCCAGTCAGAGCACACAGGAGAAGCGACCATCTGCTTCTATCCCCCTCTCCCTTCTTCTGTCTTCCCCTTCCGCAGCCAGTGACTCAGCTGGTCCGAGTGTCAGCCCCTGGGCACTAAGGATAGCTCGCTGATTGAAGCATTGGCCCGAGAAGGGGGTTGCTGGGTAGATGCTGGTCAGAGCACATGTAGGAATCTGTCCAGCTCCACTCCTCTACTTAAAAAATCCCAAAAATTTTAGATAAGAAAAGTGTTGTAGAGATTCTGTTGTCTATTATTGTAATTTTCCATTTGAGAAAATAAACTAAATTTAAAATTTAGTAGTAATTTGTGCAAGGCAAAGAGCTTTGCAAAGAGACCCTGTACTATAACTTGAAACCAGTAATTAATGTTAGACAAGCAAGGAAATAAGAGAGCTATTTAAAACAATGGACAGCAACATAAAGGAAAATCCAGTGACTATTGGAACTCACATTATCTTTAAAGAAAGTTCATTCACTCCTTTAATTCGCTCATTTTATTAGTTCCCTAATCTTTAAGAAAGGAAGAGTGTTCAGTAATATTTTGAGATTTACGATTTCTACAGAAATTATAATCTTCAGTAAGAAAATGATCATTTTGTATAATTATAAATCTGTTTGCGTTACCTCAATTGCTGCATGCCAGAGAGTTGAGCTTAAATCTTTTCTGTTCTGATAGGCGCCCGGCCAAACGGAAAGTGCAACCAAGTTTCCTCGGACTCTGATGGCATCCCCCCATATTCTTATGCCTGGATAAAAATAAAATCCCCCAAATACATATAAATTTGTAATAAGTACTATGGGAAATGTCTTTCATTTTTTTTCCATGAAATTAGATTTCTAGTTTATACCTGACAAGTGAACCCCTTAGATTTTAAATTGAGCCTTCTGAACTCTTTGATAGTGACACTCGACCACCTTTATAGACTACCTGAACTAGGATCTTCTAGGTACTTATTAAATTTGTGGGTTCACAGGCTACACCTCAAGTTTTAACAAACACACAAATAAGTTTTATATATACTGATAAGTTTGTATTATGCTTTTTACTGATATTCAAGAAAGGGTAAGCTCCTAAAATCAGATATAATTTTTTTATCAAATAATAACCTTTATTTTTATTTTATTTTATTTATTTATTATTTATTTTTGACAGAGACAGAGAGTGAGTCAGAGAGAGGGATAGACAGGGACAGACAGACAGGAATGGAGAGAGATGAGAAGCATCAATCATTAGTTTTTCATTGTGCGTTGCAACATCTTAGTTGTTCATTGATTGCTTTCTCACATGTGCCTTGACCGCGGGCCTTCAGCAGACCGAGGAACCCCTTGCTGGAGCCAGCGACCTTGGGTCCAAGCTGGTGAGCCTCACTCAAACCAGACGAGCCCGCACTCAAGCTGGCGACCTCGGGGTCTCGAACCTGGGTCCTTCTGCATCCCGTCCGACGCTCTATCCACTGCGCCACCACCAGGTCAGGCAATAACCTTTATTTTTGAATAAGCTTTTTGATTAATATGTGAGTATTTTAAAAGGCATAGCAATTTAAATTATTGATTGGTATTGGATAACTCAGATAAGATGGTGGTTCGGTAAATAACTCTTTTGGAGCTGTACTGTCCAATGGGGTACCCATAGCCACATGCGAGTACTTAAATGTAAAATAAGTTTGATTAAATTAAGTGGAATTAAATTAAATATCTAGTTCCTCAGCCACACTAGTCACATTTTGAGTGCTCAATGGCCACATGTGCTTTTGTAATGACCATATTAGCTAGACAGCCACCAATTCTATTCTCAAAGAAAGATCAATTGCACAGCATAACCCTAAAGTTTACACAGGAATGCTGTCTCAGAAGGATACGTTATTTGGAGCAAAATATTATTCTGTTACCTTCCCCCACCGTAAAGTGAATGATGTTATCATCTATGTCCAGTCCATCTGTCCCAAACACTCCGATCGCTGGGGCAAAGCCGTGGTGGAAAGCACAACCTCGGAGGTAAGAGGAGCCATGTTCTGGAATCTAGAAAACACCGGGATTCGGTGAACATGTCAAATATAAAATTAAAATAGATTTTTAAAAAAAGTTTGAAGGGGTGATCTTCAGGAAACACACCTTGATAAATAAAATACTCAATTTATATTTCAGAAAAAGAAATGATTTCCAGAAGGTCTGGGAAATTTCCACATATCTTGAATTCATAATTAAATTAAGCAAAAAAGTTATGCTTACTTTAAATTCAGCTAAAAGTTCAAGGACTTTTCTATGCATTTATATTTCTATCATTACCTATATAAAGCTAAGGTACTAAAATTTTATTTTTCAGAATAGTTTACTACATGATAAGCAGAAATATATATATTTTTAATTTTAAAAGTCAACACTCTAGGCAAGGGATTATGACTCAATGTCTGCTGGAACCAGTCAAGAAGCTGGTTAGGGGTTTCACCTTCAAACCTACAGGATTACTTTTTATTTCTATAAGAAATAAGCTCTCAATTTTTTTAAATTACCTGCCTCAGAATATCTATTTCCCCACTTTTGACAGAGGCATGGATATACAGATAAAAATGTTTTTTCTTTCTTTTTTAAAAATTTTCATTCAGTAGAGGAGGAGAGGCAGAGAGACAGACTCCCGCATGCACCCCAACTGGGATCCACCTGGGCAAGCCCACTAGGGGTCGAAGCTCTGCCCATCTGGGGGCTGCAGCTCTATAGCTCACAGCCAAGCCATGGAGCCATCCTCAGCACCCGGGGGCCAACTCACTCCAACTGAGCCATGGCTGTGGGAGGAGAAGAGAGAGATAGAAAGAGAGAGAAGTGAGAGGGGGAGGGGTGGAGAAGCAGATGGGTGTGTCTCCTGTGTGGGAATTGAACCCAGGACATCCATAAGCTGGGCCGACACTCTACCACAGGGCCAACTGGCCAGGGCATTAGATACTTTTCATTTAAAAATATTTAAGCGATACTCACTTTGTTTAATAGAAACTGTTTGAATATATGTTTGGCTATTGCTAAATAAAGCAGAGACGGGAAATGTTATTATCAGTCATCAATCCTTTTACCTTCTCCGCTGTTTTTTCTATGTTGTTTTCAACTTACCTTAAATAAACGGATGAAATGAGTGGAAGGAAATGCTCCTATAAGTCTCAAAAAGTTAACAGGAAATACATCTAAGACAGTTTTATTACATTAGATTATAGTCTTAGTCGTTCTAAGATATGTCTGTTCAGTAAAGATAAATAAAAATCAAATAGAAATAAAAATAGTTTACTTTGAATATACGCTAAAATTAAAAATAAAGCACGAACCTGTCCGAGGTTAAGAAATGTGACGGCATGGCGCGGGTCAGCACTGTCCCGGAAGCCGTCCTGACCACTGTGGTAAAACTCCACATTACTGATTCTTGCACTTCCTGTGGGAAGGAGTCAGGTACATGGCTTTTTTTCTTGGAAAATAATAAAACATTTTTGAAAAGCTACAAAGTTGTAATTTTCCCAGTTATAGACTTGTTTTCAGCTTACTCATGGAAATCTCATTAGTTTTTTTCTTGGCTCCTTTAATCTAAATGAGGCAGTATTTTGGAACATTTTTTTCACTGCCCTCTCTGCCTTCTCCCCAAAGCCTTCTTAGATATTTTTCCTAAAATCTTCCTCTTCCCATGAAAATTTAATAACAGGGATATACTATGAATCTGTTAATATATGGTGGTCCTTTGGAGGGCTACAAATTATTGCAATAACTAAAGGTATTTTCATCCCCCAAGAACCAATTTCACCCCCTTGTTGGTGATATTAGGCCTGTTGAGAATATATGACATGAGGCATGAGATATAGTTCACCTGATATTTCCATTTTGATGTTCTAAAGAGGTTTTAGGGGTATTATCTTTGCATAATGTCTTCTAGAATATGCATTGCCAGCTATCTGCTCATCAGTTTGTCATAGGTACCACTGAACTGACGAAAGCCAATTTCGTAGATTGGCGGTAACAGCAATAACAGTCCAAGAGAGACTGCTCTGGGCCATGTGCTGCACTCACGCTCAACAGGCAATGTGTGGTTTAGTGCTCAGACCACATCTAAGAGTTAGAAAATTTTATTACTCTTATCCCTTATGTAAGAAAACTGATGCACAGAGATTCATGCGGGTTTAAAAAACAAACAAACAGTAGAATATATTCCTCATTTCAAAAACTGATACCTAATACAAGGCAATAGAGAAGTTATTTTGTACTAGAACAGCGGTTCTCAACCTGTGTTTTGGTCATTCAACCCCCGCCGGGGTCGCGACCCACAGGTTGAGAACCGCTGTACTAGAAGGAAAAAGCCTGTCTCAAAATCCATGAGCCAACGATTAGATGTATGGTGGAGAACATAAGACAAATAAGGTAGAGACAGAGAAGAAATGATTACTCCAAACCACCTGGGCCTACTGAAGCCACAGATTTGCTTTCTTTACTTACATCACAAAACAATTTATAGGAGCAAGGAAAGGTTGTCATGGGAATAGGGTCCATCATGGGACTTTAAGTGAGAGAGATATGGATTAGTATCCAAGACCAGAGCAATTTCACACCTCTAATCGTCTATTTCTTGATCTTTAAAATAGGGACAGTATTGTAATGACTGTGTATGGTGCCAGGTGGGTATTAGACTTCTCAGGATGATCATTTAGTAAGTTATAGAAATGTCTGTACTATGCTGTACACCTGAAACTAATATAATATTGTCAACTGCAATTGACAAATAAAAAAAGATAAAAGGGAAAAATAATTATACCATAGTATTATGAATATTAAATAAGATAATGTGTGAAAAGCTTAGCAGTGCTTGGAATCTTGTATCATGACCCTCATTACCATCACTGTCATCAGCTAAGCTTCTATTGGCAGATTGTGACCAATAGGTAGAAGAGATAGCTGCTTGCTCAGTATAAAGGTTTTCTAAAATTAGAGCTGTTGCAAGATGCAATAGCCAGTATTGCTGAAACAGTTCAAGTCCCAAATAGATGATTACTCCTGGTACCCAGGAGGGATAGAAATATCGGCTTCCAAGAAAAAGAACCAAGGTCACCTGGAGGAAGAACTTATTCTCAGTCTCAGAAAAACAAATTACATCATGTGCTTGTCATATCAGACAGTGAAAAAGCTAAAAACCAAAAACAAGAGTCAACTAGTCAAAGGAGGACTTAGGTATTAATATGAAAAAGTTCTGAAGGTCAACAAGGGGACATTTTCAGCATCAATAAGATCAATAACCACAATGGATTAGAATATATCAAATATGTTGAATCTATGAATCTCAAAATGATACTAATAACAAAACAAATAAAAAACTCCTTGTCATCTTTGGAGGATGCTTGGGAACCAACTCATCATTTTGAAAACTAGTTAATGAGGGGAAGAATTAAGCATTTTTGTTTTCTTTCTTTCCTTCCCTCCCTCCCTCCCTCCCTCCCTCCCTCCCTCCCTCCCTCCCTCCCTCCCTCCCTCCCTCCCTCCCTTTCCCTTCCTTCCTTCCTTCTTTCTTTTCCTTTTTTTTACATTCTCTAAATAATTCTCCCTCAAGGTAGCCAAATAGTTGTTTGGAAAAGTTTTTTTTAATAGACGTATTCTAGATTTTGAATGAGGAGGGAATGGTAGAATTAAAATATCACCATTTTAAACTACTGTTATTTAATCCAGGCAATGATCATTAATGGCTGCTAACATCACAACAGGAGACACAGGCATACATTGCATACATTATGTGCTACTAATGGAAAAACACACCACCAATTATGAAGAATTTATACCTAAAAATTGAATCTGCATCTGATCAGTTTTTCTATTTCTAAACTACACATGCACAGAATATATGAAGAAGACGGGACCAACTTAAATTCTCAGGGATGCAATTGCTAAATCCCAGACTGTTGAAAACACTACAGGACAAATAATCCAGCTCAATAAAATGCAAGAAAAAAATAAATCAGAAAGATTTAAGATTCATAGCTAATTGCAACATGGACCTTATTTAGATCCTGATTTAAATACAGGGACTGCAAAGGAAGGAGGGAAGGGAAGAAAAAGGAGGGGTAAAAAAGGGAGAGGAAGGAAGGAAAGGAAAAGAATAAACTGAAGGAATCTGAACAATCATTTGATGATAAAGAACTATTATTAACATTTTTAAGTCTGACACTTTTTAAAGATGTCTTTAGAGTTACATACTGAAATGTTTTAGATCAGGGGTCCCCAAACTTTTTACACAGGGGGCCAGTTCACAGTCCCTCAGACCGTTGGAGGGCCGGACTATAAAAAAACTATGAACAAATCCCTATGCACACGGCACATATCTTATTTTAGAGTAAAAAAACAAAACGGGAACAAATACAATATTTAAAATAAAGAACAAGTAAATTTAAATCAACAAACTGACCAGTATTTCAATGGGAACTATGTTCCTCTCACTGACCACCAATGAAAGAGGTGCCCCTTCCGGAAGTGCAGCGGGGGCCAGATAAATGGCCTCAGGGGGCCGCATGTGGCCCGCAGGCTGTAGTTTGGGGACCCCTGTTTTAGATTAAATAATATGTGTCTGCTTCCTTCACAGTAGTGAAGATATGGAAACAACCTGAGTGTCCATCAATAGATAAACGGACAAAGAAGATGCAGTATGTGTAAACAAAGGGATATTATTCAGCTACAGGAAAGAAGAAACTCTGTTATTGCCACAACAAGGACAGATCTTGAAGGCATTACAGTGAAATAAGTCAGACAGAGAAATAGCAACATTGTATGGTATCATTTATATGTGGAATCTAGAAAAGCTGAACTTCTAAAAACATAGATATATAATGGTGGTTACCAGGGGCTGAGGGGGTAGAAAAATTGGGGAAATGTTGGTTAAGGATATAAACTTGCAACTAGAAAATAAATAAATCCTGGAGATCTAATGTATGGCATAGAGAATATAGACAATAATATTGTATTATAAACTTCAAAATTACTAAGAGTCTAGATCTTATATGTTCTTACCATTAAACAAAATGATAATTGTGTTAGTTAATGCTATGATAATCATATTAAAATATATAATGTATCAAATCAACACACCATACACCTTAAACTCTCACAATTTTAATTACATCTCAATAGAAAAATTCATGTGGTTGCCTAACCGGGTGGTGATGCAGTGGATAGAGAATCAACCTGGGATGCTGAGGACCCAAATTTGAAACCCTGATGTTGCCAGCTTGAGAGTGGGGTTGCCAGCTTGAGCGTGGGATCATAGACATGACCCCAAGGTTGCTGGCTTGAAACCCAAGGTCACTAGCTTGAGCAAGGGGTCGCTGGCTCAGCTTGAGCAACCCGCTCCCCCATCAATGTATGTATGAGAAAGCAATCAATAAGCAACTAAGTTGCCACAATGAAGAATTGATGCTTCTTATCTCTCTCCCTTCCTGTCTCTCTCTTTTTCCCCCTAAAAAAAAATGTGTGCGGCTACTTTAAAATAATCCAGTGGCGCCTGACCAAGTGGTGGCGCAGTGGATAGAGTGTCAGACTGGGATGCCGAGGACCCAGGTTCGAGGCCTGAGGTCGCCAGCTTGAGCACGGGCTCATCTGGCTTAAGCAAAAAGCTCACCAGCTTGGACCCAACGTCGCTGGCTCGAGCAAGAGGTTACTTGGTCTGCTGAAGGCCTGCGGTCAAGGCACATATGAGAAAGCAATCAATGAACAACTAAGGTGTCGCAACAAAAAACTAATAATTGATGCTTCTCATCTCTCTTCATTCCTGTCTATCTGTCCCTATCTATCCCTCTCTATGACTCTCTCTCTCTGTAAAAAAATAAAATAAAGTAAAATCCAGTGGCTTAAATAGTGTGGGTGGGCATACAGATGAAACAAGACTGGCCAAAGTTGATCATTGTGGAGCTGGTGGTAGATACACTGGGATTCATTACACTATTTTTTCTATTTTTAGTATTTTTTTGAAAATTTTCTTCAAAAATAACAGGTCTGTTGTGCTTGTTATAAAATGATTTCTGTTTGGGTGAGAGGCTTGGTTAGCTATTATGTGAAGTCATTGTTAATTTGATCATTCTTACTCTATGAAAACAAAATAAGAATAATATTAGGGATTTGATTTAGGAGGGTAGCATCTACGCTACATCATCCCACTCAAAGCTTTATTGTTCCATGTGTTAAAAACAAGACAGCAGTCCCCAAGTGGAGTCACTTACGCTACACCACACATCACCAACTGAAATTGAACTTGACTACAGTTTTGGCTTTTCCACAAATGGACTCTTAACCAGTCAGTCAATCGGGAAGGGCCTGCGCGGCATTGGGGGTCATCTCCAGATAAACCCCTGCCATTCTTGACAGGGAAAGTGACCCTGCACTAACCAGTCACTATTTTTTGCCTAGTATAACTTCCTCCTATTCCTTTCTGCCTGTAAAAGCTTTCATTTTTGTATGGTTCTTCCAAGCTCCTTTTTACCTGCTAGATCGAATGCTGCCTGCTGTATGAATCACTGGATAAAGCCAGTAAGATCTCTACAATTTTACTCAGTCATATTTTGTTTCTTAACACATGAGAGCCTATAAAGTGAAAATGAAAGAACTGACTAAACACAGAAAAGACTGCCTAATAGCTCATTTAGAAAAAGAATTTGACTTTGTACCAACCTTTAAATGTCATCATGTTTTCAGTGAACGAGCTGACCAGGACACGTGCACCAAAAGACTCCTTGAACCAGCCTGGGTAGTCTTCACCAAGTATTTTGATGTTCCTACTCAGTATCCCAACATCAGCGGCTAACGTGTAGCTCTGACCTGTTTCAGGGACCTGGTATCTTCCAGCTGCAACAAAAGAACAGCTGGATTATTACCAAGAGTGAGAAATACCTGTCTTTATTAGTTTTTCCACAGTTCACAGGTTACATAACTCTCTAATAGGCCAAAAGTCAACACAAATGCATGAATTGATTATTTTATACTTTAATATACCTAGATGGCAGACTGAAATGTCAGCTCTTTATTTATAAAGTGAAATATGATCAAAAGTATTTCTTCTCTTAACACTAAAAAAGATTACAATCAGCAGTTATAAAATTATTGCTTTATAGAAAGTTTACAATCATTTTATACATCAAAATGCTGTTGTAAGGCAAGGTGAAAGGTTCTTGCAACTTTACTAGACGAGGGAATGAGGTAGAGAAATAAAAGAATTGCCTAAGACTGTGTGGAGAGTCAGCAGTACACAGATACTGCCTCTCCTGACCCTGAGTCTTGTTTCGTTCCACTTTCCCTGTGGCATATTTTGTATCAACCACAGTTCCTTATAAATATTAGTAGCAGAGCAAACACAATGTGTATCCTTACATATCTTAGTGATCTGTAAAATATAGCCTAAATTACATTCTACAAGTCTAGAAACCTTATTTGAAAATTTAAGACAAACAGGTACATTTCAAATAGAAATATTGGGTAGTTTAAAGGAAAGACTATAATGTCAAACTTCAAAAACTTTTGCTTTTGATTAAAATATTCTTCGATGAAATTTTTCCTTTTGATTTAAAGAAAAAATGTGATGTAGAATGTAAATATGCTTCTATCAAAATACTGCTTTAAACAGTTCTTTCCAGCTTGTTTTTCATGCAGGTTGCATAGCTACAAGTGTCTCAGGCCGCCTCACAGCGGGGGTTCTCCTGAGTGCAAGAAATATCGAAGCGAATCTTCGAACATTCCACTTCTAACTGCTTCCACGTCCTGGGGTTCAGACGGAGGTTGCATGTCAAATGGGGAAAGGCTGGGGTGTGGGGAGGGCCCTGGTCCTACAGTCTGAAATTTGGTTTTCAGTTGATCCTGATGAATTAATTCCCTCTTCCCTGGAATATTATGGTTTTACCATTTGGCTGTAGTTTGCTTAAATAACTAAGAAATGTGTCCGTGAAACCCCAATCAGGACAAAGATGCCCTTGGATCAAGGGTTTTCAAATTTTAGTGTGCATCAGGATCATTTAGAAGCCTGCTTAAAACAGAAAGTGCCACCTTCCCCCATAGAATGTAATGCTGAATATTTGCTGAATAAATAAAGGCCTACAGCAAGGTTTCTTGTAGCCAACATATAAATAGTAGCATGCTTGGGGTACCAGTACCAGTCTCAGTGAAATGCTCTTTTTTTTTTTGTAGTTTTCCAAAGTTAGAAGTGAGGAGGCAGAGAGAGAGACAGACTCCTGCATGTGCCCGACTGCGATCCACCCAGCATACCCATTAGGGGGCGATGCTCTGCCCATCTAGGGCATTGTTCCATTGCAGCTGGAGCCATTCTAGCACCTGAGGCAGAGGCCATGGAGCCATCCTCAGAAACCCGGCCAACTTTGCTCCAGTAAAGCCTTGGCTGTGGGAGGGGAAGAGAGAGACAGAGAGGAAGGAGAGGGGGAGGGGTGGAGAAGCAGATGGGCGCTTCTCCTGTGTGCCCTGGCTGGGAATCAAACCTGGGACTTACACATGCCACACCAGCGATGATCTACCACTGAGCCAACCAGCCAGGGCTTGAAATGCTCTTTTAAAATATTTGTGAGATATTTCATCAAGTAATTGTACTCACAGAGGAGAGCACTAAAATGGGACTATTTCAAGGTATTTTAATTACATATCTATTTGGATAAAGAACAACCACTTACCAAGGTGAGTGTAGGAAAGGGTATCATTGAGAATGAGAATTTTATGATCATGCAGGATTTTAACGATGCTTCTAGTTTCTGTCTGGTGGACATCATAGCTTGTGGTTGTTATCACAACCTCTTCTCCCTCCTTAGAAAAATTCAAGTGCCAAATTCAAGAACAATTTAAAAAATAGCTTTATATTTTTTAAAAACTATTTAGTAATTCTTATTTAACTTATATCTGATTAGCATCATAGCACTATCAGAGAGAAAAAAACATACAAGTAGTTCTCTAAAGTAAATATACTATTTTTTATATTAAGCATTCTTAATTTAATTCAGTTACTTAATAGAAACATAGGCTATTCATTTTTAATAAAAAATTAAATAGATCAAAGGAAATATATTCATAATTTTATTAAAAACTGATCAGAACATTATGAAGACTTAAAAAATTCCCCTGGTTTTTTAAAAAGCATAATTAACTATCACTTGATAATCCTGACAGGTAGGAAAGGAAGAGAAAACTTCAAGAGGGAGACCAAGTCTAGAATCTGTATATTGTATATGACAAGCTCCTTCCTGTAACCCAGCTCAAATGTACCTGTCGGGGAGGAAAAATGTTCTTTCCTCTACCCTTCTAAGTTCTTAGTGGGGACCCCAATAACAAAAGACAGATTAACAAGAGAAAAATAATATAAATTTATTTTATGTAAGTTTTATGCGACCCAGAAGCCTTCGTAAGGAAATGAACACCCGAAGACGCTGTTAAACCTGAGTGTTTCTCTGCTAGCTTTGATGAAGAGTGGAATAGAGGGGAAATGTGGGCACAAGTTCAGGGTAATAAACTGGGAGAACCGGCCAGGTCTGTCATTCAGATTTCTCTCTGTGTCCCTTTGTCTGCGGGGATGAGGGTGGTCTTGTCCTCTGGGGATAGGAGGGGCACCTCACACATGAAGTTTTTATGACCCTCTTTGGGGCAAAGTACAAGTCCTTCCAGCACAATAGGCTGTTGCTCAAATTCCTTCATCTTAAAATAGTCAAGGGAGCATGTCCTGAATTTAATATTTGGGGTAGCATGTCCTTGAGAGATGCATTCTCTGACCACCCCCGTTCAATGTTGTCTTCCACCCTCTATCTACCACAGCAGTCTGTTTCTCTCGAACTACCTGTTTCATTTCCTTCATCGTGTGCATTATCTGAAATGAGCACATATCTCTTTGTTCGTTCAGTGTCTCCTTCTCCTACCCCAATGTAATTTCTACCATAGTTAGACCACTTCCTTCACAACGGAATCCTCTGTCTAGAAAATGTCTGACACTTGGTTCAATATTCACTGGATAACTAAAGTGCAGAAAATATTAATTGGATAAAGAATAAAAATATTTATTAGAGAAATAATAAGGATATTAAAAATCATTTAAATACCTTCCAAAAGCTAATCACACCTCAACTATCACAAATAAAAACCAACTGTACATAGATTATACCTCCCAATAAATCTCCCTTCTATTAACCAATTTTAAACTACATTATGAGAACCAATCCCTTTGATGATTTGTTTTGATATTTTCAGGCTAAGCCTCCCTTTGTTTTGTGACTCATACACTCATCCTCAGTAGAAGGGAACTGGCTGAGACCTGAGGGCTTAGAAAAGGCATCCTTCCATTTTCCTGAACCTTCAGCCTGAAACAAGCCTGTGACTCCAGGGCCCATGCACACCTGTGAGGACAGTAGTGAGAGGGATTGCTACACTCAGGCTACTCAAATCTCTCCTTCAACACAAGTATTATCTGAATATCACTGGGCATCAGGAGTTGTTTCTTCCAAATGCTTAACATGTAAAAACCACAAATTAGAAGTTGAGAGCCAAGATAACAATAAAAAGTATGTAAAATAATTTCTTTTTTTCCTGTTTTATAAGAATTTATAATAAACAAATATTTGACCCTAAAACTTTCATAGTCCTCTTTCATAACTAATATATATATATACATGATATTCTTTATATATCCTGAAAGGCCTCTGAGACCACATTTTTAGATACCTGCCATCAGGTCAGCTTTTTGAGTGCAAGCTAGTTGCAAAATATACATTTCTCACCGGGTTAATCATAGGAGAAATAAATGTCTATGAGAATCAATCAGAATGCTTTTTAAGCTGACCCATAGTGTGTATTCACTTTGCACCAGACAGTATTCCTCTACCTGCCAATCCACGGCATCCACCAGAGACAGGACTTTGGAACCTGCCTCTGCAGTTTCCAAGAGTTTAGTTTTATATATTGAACGTGGAATTCCATGAAGATCCAGCTCACCAAACACTCCTGCAGGAGAAAAACACACTCCTGTTCATTCACAACACAGTACTGAGTTAGGTGCTGATATAAAATGAAACAGTTCATTGATATGTTTTAATAGTCGACTGAACAATTTCGAATGACTGAATGAAATCAATTGGGGGTATCTGCTCAGGGCTTTGACGCTTTGGTTCACTTCTAAGAATCTGGCCCACGGACATTGAAGACCAGTGCGTAAGGAAATATAACTGCAGATACTTGTTTTAACAATATTTGAAAATATTAGAAAACTAGAATTAATTAAATTATATTTTAATAGAATAATGGGATAAATTATACTAACAACATGATGTAATATGTATAAAAAGGGAGTGGCGCAGTGGATAGAGCGTCAGACTGGGACATGGAGGACCCAGGTTCAAAATCCCAAGGTCACCAGCTTGAGCATGGGCTCATCTGGTTTGAGCAAGCCTCACCAGCTTGAGCCCAAGGTCGCTGGCTTAAGGGGTCACTCGGTCTGCTGTAGCCCCCCAGTCAAGGCACATATGAGAAAGCAATCAATGAACAACTAAGGGGCTGCAACAAAGAATTGATGCTTCTCAGTCTCTCTCTCCCTTCCTGTCTGTCTGTCCCTATCTGTCCTTCTCTCTGCCTCTCTCTGTCTCTGTCACACACACACAAAAGAAGAGTGTTATCTGTAAGTATTGATCTGGAAAGATATTCATATTACTGAGAAAAGAAAACTATATGGTAATTATTTAATTTGACCATGTTTTTGTAAAAGGCACAATACTACCACCACAAATCAATACATATAATGTAAAAATAGGCATAGATTTTAAAAAAAATAAAAAGACATGTAAAAATTGCTAAGGAATGTTAGCTAGTTTTCTTAAGAGGAGAGTAGAATTGAAAAGATGTATATTTTTGCTTAATATTTTTTCTTAATATTGTTCTGTGTTGTTTAAAATGTTATTTTTGAAATAAAAAATAAACACATAAAGAGCAAGAACAAAAAAAAAATTTTAAGACTAAATTTGTCTTCCTTAGGACATTTTTTAAGATTTGAATTTGTCTCAGGAGAGCTAACTCAACCTCAAACAAATTTTTATCCCCTTAGTTACTGACTGTCACTGTTTTACAAATTGTACGGTGAAGCAATTACAGCGCATGACTGTATGTGCCTTTTCAATAAAGACATAGTGCTATTAAGAAAAGCTGTTATTCTCTGGGACCAAATCAAACCTCCTCAGGTTCTTTGCCTTCCAGACTCAAAGAGGAACAGACACAGCCACACAGAGGCAACGAGGAAGTTAAAACTCTGGGTCAGTTGCCTCTGGTGTCAGTTACCCACAGATTATTAATACTGTAAATAAAATAATGTGTAAGAAAGTTACCATTTTGTACAAAGGCACTAAAATATGAAAAGGATTATTTCTTACATAAAAGAAAAATTACAGAGAAAATTAAATTGGAGAAGTAATATGCATATGGAGAGATTTGTTAATGTTAATTTGGACATCTACATCTATTTTAATGTGACATGACTTCATTTCTGAAAATCTCTCCCACTTTTATAACCCTTTACTATAAATAAGTATCTGTAAAAGCTTCTGATACCATAACACCATGAACTGATAATACACTTTAGTACTATATGTATTACAGTACATTCTTAAAACTGATATGCATGATACTTTTAGTATCTGGAAACACATACCTAAGACCTTTGACCCCTGGTTTGGTCCTCCTGGAAAAGCCCACTCTAGAGTCGAATGATTTCCTCTAAGAACAATCTGTAATTCTCCTTTGAAAGGGTTATCTTCCCAGCCACCAATTAGTCTGCCTCCCTGCAGTGCAGCAGAAAATTGTTGATACTTAGAATTTAAGCAGAAAAATTCCCCCCATAAAAATTAAATTCGGAATACTGGCAACCTTCTCTAGTGAAAATGAATATATTCTGTTACACAAGTGACCATAATTGGGCCCATTCACTATGGGATAGGCAATTGAAATAATTCTTCCAAGGTCAAATCCAATATCTACTTACTGTCAGAACTGGATCCCAAACTGAGACCTTTTAAGACCTAAACTAGTGCTGTTTGAAGAGATCACAGTAGATTTTAAAATAACGTGGCATATATAAAATATACTCCTTTAGTTAAGTCCAAGCCATGCCATTTATGAGCCATTATTGATAATAATAGCTATTATTAAATGCTCGCTGTTTCTATGTCAATCACAGTTTGTAATGCTTTACATATATATTGGAACACTTAACCTTTACACTAAATTAATGAATAGGTATTAGTCACATTTTAAAGGTAAGAAAACTAAAGCTAAAAGTGGTCAAATAACTTACCTAAGGTGACCCAGCTATTCAACAGTGAGGCAAGAATTCAATCGCAGCTTTAATTTACCTCAAAGCTCACACATGTAATAAAAATACCATATATCTTTAAAACATTAAAAGCTTAGTTTTATCAGAGAAGCAACTGCACATTTTTATTTTTTTAATGGTGCTCAATAGGTTTATGGTTAGGCCATTCTTTTTAAAGAACCATAATAAAAGACTGATAGAACAATTAAACTGATTATGCTGTTAACTGATCTCAGATTGAGGTTTCTGAGACAATGAAGTGATAGTTCTAAGCTACTATTTTTTCTTTTCAGTTTTCCAAAGCTGGAAACGGGGAGGCAGTCAGGCAGACTCCCGCATGCACCCTACCAGGATTCACCTGGCATGCCCACCAGGGGGCGATGCTCTGCCCCTCTGGGGCATCGCTCTGTTGCGACCAGAGCCATTCTAGCGCCTGAGGCAGAGGCCACAGAGCCATCCTCAGTGCCTGGGCCATCTTTGCTCCAATGGAGCCTTGGCTGCAGGAGGGGAAGAGAGAGACAGAGAGGAAGGAGAGGGGGAGGGGTGGAGAAGCAGATGGGTGCTTCTCCTGTGTGCCCTGGCCGGAAATCGAACCCGGGACTCCTGCACGCCAGTCCGACACTCTACCACTGAGCCAACCAGCCAGGGCACTACTATTTTTATTAATCTGCTTCTCTGTTCATACTTCCATCTACATTCATTCATTTTATGAAATACTGTTCCTCTTAATTTTTTAAAAAAGGATTAAAATCTTTTACTCCCCCCCCCCCCCCCCGCAGAACTCCTGGGGATTTACTGTTGGTTGAACCAAATTGTGAGTTAGCTGTACTTATAACAACACAACTATCCTATGGAGGACTGAAATTGGGCAAATCTAAAAGAGAGGTAGCATGATAGTCACTCTTCAGGAATGTTCAGTCCACAATACAAAGGAAAGAAGAGCAGGAGAGCAGAAACGTATTAAACTTACACTGCATCACATTTCATGGACTTGAGACAGCTGTGTTCTTTATTCACACCAACTGAGTATGCTTTCTTATGATGTTGCATTAAATCACCAACATTTTAGAATTTGGTTAATAAATTACAAGACCCGTACTATTACCTGCAGTGATATGTAGGTAGCATTCAAAACAACCTTTCTGTAAGAAGACTCTGCGGCTGCCACATGGTATTTATCTTCCAGTTCAAGCACCCCCCAAATAATCAGCCTTTCCAGTGGTGGAATATCTGTGTCTGCAACAACCCATGTTCCTATAAAACAATACTTTAATATAAGAAATATAATCCATAGATTATAGCCTATACATAAAACATTGGCAACCTTATTGGTGAGTCTTGGTTTTGAAGTGTGCAACCCTTTTTCCATACAATGACTGATCCTTGTCTTTCCCAGAAAAATCTATACTCTTAATATTCAGGTTTAAGTTCACATAAAACCCAGATGGCTAAGACTGATATCCAGGATATGATAACATATAGAATCCATCTCCACATTTGCTATTTCCTACAGTATACTTCATAAAGGTAGAATACTAACTATTGTATGGCATCTATCCTAATGTTGCATAAACACAGGCATTATACTTCTTTATGTGTTTACCTTCAGGAATAATCACATTTGCTCCTGGGTGAGGTATGGTATAATTATTTTCCCGAGATGACTGCCAAAAAGAATCATTTGACCATAAGCTGAAAACAAAAGGAAAATAATTCCATGAAGTATTATCACTATATATTTAATGACCTTATTTTTAGGGTGTAACACTATACTAGATGATTTGAGGATGACAGAATGCAAATGAAATGGTTTATAATTTCACTAAGTAGATAAGCTAATATGTGAAATTAGGAACATACTCAACACACACAACTACCTATATAGATTTTTCTCCGTTGAAAGCAACTTCCTTTCCATCCACGGTCTGAATCACATTTTTCCCCACTAAATCCTTACTTCCTGTTGTCAGGAAGTTCCATGATCTCAGTGTACTGATGACGTGTTATAGAGCTGTGCACCTGAAACCTGTATAATTTTGTCACCAGTGTCTCCCCAGTATAAAGTCAATAAAAATAAAAATTTAAAAATGAAATTGACTTAGAGTTTAAAAAAGGAAGTTCTGTGATCTCAGGTAATTCACCTAAGGTCACTGGACTTTACCTATATAATAAGGGAATTGGTCTAATCATTCAGATCTAACATTCTGCCACTCTAAGATTACCAGTAACAAACATAATTTTTATGAGATTTTTCCCATTATCATCATGGTGGTTACAAGGCTCAAGTGAAGTAATGTGGAAGGGCTTTGTGATCTACGAGGCACTGGGAAGGTGGGGGACATTTTTCTCCCCCAGGAGTGATGTATGGAAAGGATTATCAGTGCTATTGAAGGTAGGAACAAACAAAAGGCCTACATACTTATATGTGGTGGGTCGCTTCCTGGGAATTGGATTTCTGGACGGGGGATGCACGGGAAAGCAGTCTTGGAGAATGCAGCAGTAGGCTTGGAAATTAATAATAACATCTTTCACATCAGGATCCAGCGTCCCAGAAACCGGCTGGCTTTGAGGAAGGTCATTTCTCCCTGAAACTAAAAGGGGAGTAAAGCAATTTAAAAATAACATGATGACCAAGGGACTTAAATATAAGCAAAATCATGGACAATTTGAATATATTCTTTAGATAGTAACTTGGTATGATTCAAATGCATGGAATAGATAAGGAGAAATTCTGACCAAATGCATGTCTCATTGAGAAGCACATGGTTAAAATATCTTGAAAATATATTTTATAATTTAAAATTTTTTAAAAAATATTTTCCTTTTCTAAGAATAATTAAATAATAAAATTAAAACAAAATATATGACAGATTTCATTGTATTCATTTTCTCTAATTATGTGATATAAATTTGAGGATCATGTTTAAATTAAAAGTGTTTGTGTATCACCTGACCAGGCGGTGGCACAGTGGATAGAGCGTCGGACTGGGATGCTGAGGACCCAGGTTCAAGACCCCGAAGTCGCCAGCTTGGAGTGGGCTCATCTGGTTTGAGCAAAGCTCACCAGCTTGGACCCAAGGTCGCTGGCTTGAGCAAGGGGTTACTCAGTCTGCTGAAGGCACACGGTCAAGGCACATATGAGAAAGCAATCAATGAACAACTAAGGCAGCAGTTCTCAACCTGTGGGTCGCGACCCCAGCGGGGTCGCCTAAAGCCATTGGAAAATACATAATGCATATCAGGTATTTACATTCTGAATCATAACTGTAGCAAAATTACAGTTATGAAGTAGCCACCAAAATTATTTTTTGGTTTGGGGTCACTGCAACATGAGGAACTGTATTGCAGGGTCATGGCATTAGAAAGGTTGAGAACCACTGAACTAAGGTGTCGCAATGAAAAACTAATGATTGATGCTTCTCAGCTCTCTCCGTTCCTGTCTGTCCCTATCTATCCCTCTCTCTGACTCTCTCTGTCTCTGTTAAAAAAAAAAAAGTTTGTATATCTCCAAACATAAAATGTAAGTTTTTAATTCAACTCAAGGCTTTTTCCAGCATAAATTTCGTCTCCAGTCCTTTCATTCAACAAACATTTCCTGAATCCTGCTATATACAGGGTACTGTATAACACTTGCCAATTAAGCAATTGTTGTCTCCCTTTAGACAAAGCAGTAGATAAAATAACCGCTTCTGCCGAATGACTACATACCCAAGTAATACAAAGTACTAGTGTTGGCTTCAAGGTGCCAGTCTCCATTCCTACTTGTATTCCAACTCAAGGGATTTGAAGAGCCATTTCTCATATCAATAACATTAAACATGTCAGGATTTTGAGTGAAGTTATGAGATATGATGACATAGTCTTCTTCCTATAGATGTTTACAAAAAGAGACTTGTTTTAAATGTTAATACCCTGCATAATAGGCATTAATTGTGATGACAGAATTAGTCTATATATTAACACAAGTTTTGGTTTCAGTTTCTTCCATTTTTATATTTTGTTTATTAACATTTTATATGTCTACGGCAATAATGCTAACTCTGTCACTAAGGCAATAAATGTCTATTTCTCTTTCTCTCTCTATATATATATATATCTTAACCCACATGTGTATTTTGGAAAATATTTTATTTCTATAATGTTTGAAAACATTTAAAACAATGCAATAATGCTAGGGTTCTTTTTTTTATTGGCTGCACATATGCAGTATAAATATAAGAATATAAATGGAGGAGATGAAGATATCAATTCGGGATACTGGCTTCCATTAGACGTGGAGAGGTAGAGATGAGATCAGCGTAAGTCATAAGCCATACAGGGAACTTCTGCATCATCTAAAAGGTCTATTTCTTTTTAAAAGTCAAAGTAAATATTCATGGAACGTTAGATTCAGATAGAGCTGGGTGACAGGCACAATAGGATTTGGCTATTTTCTATAATTTTTTGTTTAATATATTTCATAGTACAAATAATAAAGCCCTTCACTAGTCCCTGAAATATCAAAGCACTCAGTCAGTAAGTATGAGTCATGGTCATGGTAATAATAACAGGGCACAAGTTTAGTAACATGGGAATGAGGCAAGAAGGTTGCTTACTTCTGATTACTGAATATAGGTTCTTTTTGGCTTGTCTTAGATAGAGGGTAGGTCATGGAAGGTGTGTAGGACTTTAATAGGTCAATATTCTGGGCCAGTTGGTTTAAGGATAATGTACCTTGTGGTTGAATAATGTTAAATCTTAAGTATTAGAAGATGGATTTTATAGCTCTTTGTTTACCTTAAATCCATAGAATGTTGATGTATATGATATGTTGGTTATGTGATCCACACCTTTAAAATACCAATTAATGTGCTTTGCATTTGGAATCAGAGCCATCCATCCAGACATATGAGTCAGTCGTTTCTTCTGAAAGGGAACAATGCTTGTGCCTGTAGGAGAAAAATAAAACAAACAAATAATAGTAATCTCTACCTCTAGAAAATTCCTCCTTCTGTGGACAAACACAAATGGAAAACTTTGGTCTAGTCTAGGGAAGTCTCTAAAGAGGCCCAGCATAGCATTTCAGTACTGATGTTCTAAATGTCACTGTTTAAGATTAGTCGTAACTGAAACAAAATGCTTTTTCATTTGGAATTTGGAATTGAGGTGGAGCCTTTATAACTTAGAGAAATAAAAAAAAATTGAAGCATAATGATTATAAAGACTATGACAGAAATACTTAAATATATTAATTCAATTCTTTACATATCATTGATATAAAGTATAATTCCATTTCTTACTCTTTTAATAACTTAATTCCTAAGAATCATTGATTTGTAATGTATGTAAACATAAGTTCAGATTCTTTATTAGATTCTCTTATATTCGTTGAGTTAATCAAAATCTGCATACCATGTGCAAGTGACAAGTTTGACTTAGAACTCTTAAGGAACTAGGTTGTAACTAGACTAACACAAAAACTGGCTCTGATACACTAAATTTTAAGAGTGATATACTTGGAACCAGAACTACTTTTTAATGGAAAAAACCATAAAATATAGTTATGCTTTTCTCACTAGAGAGTACCTGACAACTTCAGTAGATCTGAAAAAATCTCTTACAATATAAAGAAAGAATCTGTGATTAATTGCCCATATTCTACTTTTTTCTTTCCTTCACTCTCTGATTGAATTTTATGTTAAATCTGTAACCTCTTCACTTACAAATGTAAGAGGAATCTTCTAGAAGCAAGATTATAAAATAAACTGTCATCTTTTTTTTTTTTTTTTAGTTTGGGGATAAGGCAAAGAAATAAACACCAATATCAAGGGGGAACAATTCATTCCTTCTTAGGCTTAAGAAGTAGTGTTAGTTTTGAAAGGGCCATGAGCAGAGGCACTAAACACAGTTCCAAAAGTCCTGCAACACACAAGAAGAGGTTTGAGGACTGGGTCACTCAGCAAATTCCAGTCCTCCCCCCTCCTTCAGGGCAGAGAAGACTTCCCTGCCCTGTTGACATTGGGGGACTCCTTTGGGCCCACTGGATATTAGCAGAACCGACTTTTGCAAAGGCTTGAAAAGTGCTTGCCTTTCAATGAAACTAATGACACATACATATATAAATATATCATCATAGTAAATGATGGAAGTGGTGCTACATACTTACTATCCACTGCCCACTAGTCTCTGGATGTGGATAAGAGAGGGAAGGAGGAAGGTGAAAGTAGGGGGGACCAAAATCTAACTTAAGTTATCCAAGTGGAAATTCGCTGCTGCTCACCTATTTCCTAGCTCCAGGCCAACTCACAGACTCCAAGCACCTTCCCCCCACCCCCACCACCACCCCAGTCCTCAGTGAGTGGGAGGAACCTGTGACCATGTATCAGGCGACTGCAAACTAAAGAAAGGAAACTACCCAGACATTCCAAGAGTTGTTCGATCCTGGCTCTGAACTGATACTAATCCTGAAACACCCTGAATGCCACCATGCTAACGTGCTCCCCAGCCAGAGTAGAGTGGCAGGTTGCATCTCTGCTCAGTCTCACAAGGAGGCCAGTGGGGCCAGTGGCCCATTTTCTGGCTATTTGTCCAGTTCAGTGATGTATGGTGGGAAAAGAATTCTGTTTGAAAAGAAGTTGTAATTCTTACAAGAAATATTTTAATAATAAGACAGTCTGATAATATGGAGTAGAATAACAGAATTCCAGGATGTTCTGATGGCTCTAACACAGAATTGCTAATTTTAGCAGCTATAATATGACTGGTATGATCATGCTGCACATTTTCTAAATTCATTTGTCATATTTTAAGATGCATGATTTTAGTCTCAAATTGTGAGTTTCTACCTTATCAATGTCACTAAATATGAAAGTGCTGATACTGTTTTTAGGTAACATTATGAAAATACCTGCAATATATTAAAGAAAAATGGTTAATGTTGATACTTTCATGGGAGAAATAATCTCATTTGGATTCTGTTGATAAAAATCTCTTTCTATACTTATGGTTCCTTATTATATGTTTACTTTACATCATGATGACGGCAGTTTTATACAGTGTCATCAAGAAGCTATATGATTTAAATTTATGCAGAAAATGTAGAAAACTATATTTGATTATTGTCTGTTTAGCAAATTTTTGATTCATCAATACATTTTTTACTTTCCACAATCTGAGGTCCATCAGAACAGTGAATGTGAAAGTGGATTCATTATAGATAGATATTTTAGCAAATAACTACTAGACAGCTGAATGAATGGATAGGAAGATAAAGAGCTGGCGATATAGATCTAAGCCAGAGTAGGAGAGACCAGGTATAATGAGAATCGATATATTTAGCAACTAGAAAAATTCTCACGTTGGTTCCCTAATTAATACAGTGAAGGAAAATCTGAAAATCTCATAGGAAGGACTCATTGAACACTCTGGGGACCATGCCTCCTCCACCCCTCACCAAGATAATAAAATAAAAGTAATTTCAAATCCTTGAGGAGAAAAATGAAGCTAGTGCCCCAGTGCGAGCTGAGAGATGCACAAACCAGGATTCCTACCACTTTCTCATTTAACTTCCTTTTCTGGCCCACTGGATATTAGCAGAACTGACATTTGGATGCCAGATGGATCATTGGAGCTCCAGTGGCGCAATCGGTTAGCGCGCGGTACTTATACAGATGGATCATTAATAATGACAAGAAATGAATGAAATCAAGTCAAGGTAATGGCATCAAGCACATCTGGTTGCAAGTACAGTATCTTTCCTGAAACAAGTCAATAAATCAACAGTTTTGAGCACCTGGTGGGCAGCTCCTGATCAAGGTAATGCTCCGCCACCCCATTTCAATCAGCAGAGATGATCAAAAGCATCAACCTTCAGTGGCAGGAACAAGGGTGTATTTATACTGCCCTGCTCCAAGGGCTATGTTGACTTCCCTGCTCTGTGTCAGAATATTGGCTGGAGATTCCTTAATCAGCAAATATCACACTGATTCATGAATTTATGTGATACTCCTCACATGGCCATTTTCAGTGCCTGGGTTCTGCCTATAAATAGTATGCTTTTAGAAATGTTCCAAACAGTGAGTGACAACTCAAGAAGATGATGAGGAAAATAGTTAAATTAGTGGTTTAAACTTTTCTACTCCACTTACCAAAGGCGTCTGAGAGAACCACGTCCTTTTCCAGCAGGGATACTGGCGAAGGCTTGTTGAATGCTAAACGGTGGAAGCTGACAGAGGCGTCACAGACAGACCCGGGAAACCCCACGCTCCACTCGGCTTCCTGAGTGCAGTGAGAAGGGTCCAGCAGTGAGCTGTGGGGAATGACGGTGTGTCCTTTATGCCCTAGGGAATGAACACAAGCAGCATGTTTCCTACTTCATGTTATACAACTGAAAAACCAAACTGTCTGCAATGTAAACCTACTATGATCCACAGTATTGCCAATATAATAAAAAAGTCTTGGTAATATCTTTTTGTTTGTTTCTTTGGTGTGGGGCAAGGGGGCCTCACATAGAAGCTTTGAAGTGGACCCTCTGGTTGGTAGTTAACTGCAGATATAACTGAAACGTGCTCTGAAGCACCCATGAGAGCCAAAGTAGGGGAAAGGAAGTGAGATAAGAACTTAGCTAAGAATTCAAATCCAGCAGCTTGCCATACAGCCTGTACTCTTAACCAACCGACTTCAAGCTAACATTAAAAATCTAAGCTGAATTTAATAAACTAATAAAACTTATACAAAACTTTATATAGAACCATCCAAATGTTTTTCCTCCTAAAGCCATCATTATAACGAGAGATAGAAGTCATCAAATATAGTTGAGAACTCAGTCTGTTTGAATATTGAGTTGAAACTTCCATCTTTCAAAGTCTTTCAAAAGTAAATTGTTAATATCTGTAGGTTTATTTGTCAATTTTCTCTCTCTTCTAATGTATTACGCAGAATCTCTCCCACACACATCTTTGCTATCTTTTATCTTTAAAAATGTGTAAAGACACTAAGTTCTAAAATGTGTGAATATTTAAAAATTGTGACATACTCTGAACTTGAAATGGTCAACAATGTTATTAACATATTTCTTGAACTAATTCCAAATTCATAATTTAAATTGGAAAGAAAAGGATTAACATCAGGCTTGTAACTTACTGCTTCCCATTAAAGTATTTGACCAGGATATATCCAGTCTGTCTACATTGTTTATGTAAGTAAAGCTAGAATTTATGGGCTATGACTGATGGGAGAATTTGGGTAGTCATATAAATTGTTTCTGATCTGTGTAATTCACAGTATAAAATAGAGGCATTCGAAAATAGAAACAGCTTCCTTTTGTGATCAGTATGTCCATAAATATTGCTCAAAATTTGCTGTTAATTCCAAACCAAGGTGCAAATGTAGGGGGTAAAAAAGGAAGCTGCATGTGATAGTTTGGGACTTTTCCAGAAAAAAAGGTCTCATCTATGACTAGTACTAACCTATATCCTTAAGTCATCAGTTCAGTTTGGTACTGGGTAAAATCTCTGATTCAGTTGGATCTGCTTTGACAAGTCAACTTGGGGTTAACACAAACATATTGCCAATGTATTTTATCAGCAATTATAACATACCTGTAAGTGAACCATCAACATCAATCAGTACCACTTCATGTTCCCATCGAAAGCCAGCCTTGTTTGGTGTGTGAAAATAATGGATGTCCACAAACTTTGCACTCCAACCTCCACATCTCTCGTTACAAACTCCAGTGATAGATGTCACTCCCAATGCGACACAGTTGGGACGGTCAAAGTTCATAAAGTGTACTGAAGATACAGTCAGGCCTTCACTAAATGGGAGAACCAGGCCTCTCGCTGTACAAAATGCTGACCCCATTCCCAGTTCATCAAGATGACCCACTATTTTGGCATTTTTAATCATCGCTCCATTGGTTTCACCCCATCCTCCAATATAAGCAGCCAGGATCCTCTTGGTCTCAATTCCAGTCTCATAATTATTTACCATCACAAAGTTATGGAACTGAAGGGCACCTCCATTGACCCATTCAGCTCCTTTTTGACAATTCCAAGTAGTCAGTGAATGAAATATTGCAGGCACTGGCACTGTCGAAGTACAAGATCCTGTTTGCATGGGGAAATATTCTTCAAATATCCACAGTCCAAACCAACCTTGAGAGTGAACAGTGTTGTTAAAGAATTCTCCAAGAGGAATTCTTTTTTGGCAAATGTTTCGGTCATAAGATGGCCCATCAGGGTGGTTGTTCATTCGGTACCAAAAGCCAAAGTGAGTGCCCCCAGCAGCTGCATTGTGCCGAATGGTATTGTTTGGGTTGGTTACCCAAAATGCAGCTGGGGTCACATCATCATTCAGAAGACTAGTACTTTGCTGTACAAACACTGCCAAGTTATACTGCAGAATATTGCCATGTTCAATACCATCTTCTATAAAAAATGCTCCTCCCCTGATATCATATATAATATTCCTCTCTACCAGAAGGTGATGTGTGTTGTGGATAGTAACAGCTCTGTTATAGGTCTGGTGAATTGCACAGCCTCTTACATAAGATTGAAACTGTAAATCTCCCAGCAGGTGCCAATGTATTGGATATCTCCCCAACCGAAAAGCCTGGCCAGCATGGAATACCTGTCAAGCCCAGACATCAGGACTATTTAGTGATTCACATAAACACAGATTTGACCTAGCTCATATTCTCCTATTTAAAAATAATCTCCAGCTTTATATTAATTATTACTAATACATTTATATCTCCCATATCATTCCATTCATTGGAAAATATTTGGACCCCAACCCACCTTGGTTGATTCATTATATAACAACCCATACTGGACGGATTAATGTGATGGATTAATGAATGAACAAGAGCCATCTTTAACTGTTCTGCTTTCACCTCAGCCTGTTACGAGACTTTGTGTTTATCAAAATAAAACCTCTTGACTTTTCTCCTTCGCTTTTATTCTTACATCATAATGAGAAACACTTCTTGAATGCTTACCACGTGCCTGATATTGTGCTTAGTATCTCATATGCATGATCACAGTCTACACCACAATCCTGTGAAGTAGCCACTTATCATTCACTTCATTTCACAGTCGAAGAAATTGAAGTTTAGGAAGGCTGAACTTCATGTTCATGGTCATAGGGCTCATTTAAAATCAAGCTGGTCTGATTCTAGAGTTAGTGTTCGTATTAACCACCCTGATGTACTTTCTTTCAATAAGTCTACAATCTAATAGGCAAACACAGTGGATGCCAGTGTGTGCGAGGGTGTGCATCTGAGTGTGTGGGTATAAAATGTGATCCCAGGAGGTTTGAAAATAAAATATGAGGGCACCTATTTCCATTATTTATCCCAAAATACAAAATTAACCGTTACTTATATTTAACATGCAGATTGAGCCTAGCAACCTCACTCAGTCTATATCTCAGATGGCAAAGTATGTCACAGATCCTATGAGGAGGGGAGTTTCACAAAATGCAGGCATTGACTCTACTACCCTCATAGTTATTGGCAGTCTAAGTGCTCTCAGTTTAGTGGGTTTATGGATTTTACTATCCTTCGCTTCCTTCCTTTCTTTCCTCCCTTCCTTTCTTTTACTGAATACTTGAAAAAACTATGCTAAACCTTGATTATTTAGACTGAATATAAATAAAAGACAGAGGAGCTCCTAATCTCTTGGGGATAACTTGCATATTTATTAATGTACTTATATATCCATTCAATTACTAACCAACTGTGAGCCTGCCAGATGCAAGTACTGTTCCAGCCACCAAGGAATTAGCAGACAACTAAAAAGTTAAAATCTCCCAACTAATTGAGTGTATGTCCTAGAGGGAAAAGTAAAAAAAAAATACAGTAGATACAATGTTGAGAGTTATGAGTAAATAAAGGAAAGCAGGGTTTTGGGCAGCTATGTCAAATGAGGATGGTGAGGGAAGGTCTCTCTGAAGATAAAACATTAGTGAAGAGAGCTGCCCGAATGAGAGTGTGAACCGTGCAGATATTTGGTGGGGAAGCATTTCAAGCAGAATGAAGAGCAAGTGTAAAGAACTTAAGACAGGAATGCATTCGACACGGTCAAGGGACAGCAGGAGGCCTGTGTGGCTTGCGTGGCATGAGCCAGGGTAGTCACAGGAGAGAAAGTCAGAGGCCAGCTGGTGGAGAGCTCATGCAGGTCCTATGGGAAGGACTCAGACTTTTAGTTTGAGGTGTACTGTGAAGCCATCGAAGGGTTTGGAACAAGGTGTAACAAGATCTAACTTACACTTGAAAATCTGTGCTTTGGCTGGAGCAAAGGTAGAAACATAAAGACCAGTTAGGAGAAAATCACAGTAGTCCAGGCAAGAAGGGGTGGTGGCTTGGGTTAGGGATGAGGGGGAGGTGGCAGAAAGCAGATTCAGAATACAGTATTTTTCTGAATGCATAAAACTTGCTAATGGATTTGTTGTGGAGCATGAGAAAGATAAACAAAATTTTGGCATGATTAAATGGGTGAATAATTAGGTGTATTAAAATGGTATGTCTTCTCTACCTGATTTTAATTGGCATCTGGAAAAGAGTGTGAACTTAGTACACATTTGTTGTATGAAGAACCTTGTGGAAACTGTTGTCATTTCATAATAATGCCTCTTACCTCTACATATTCTATTCTTCCAGTTACCATGTTAGCACCAGGTACAGGAGCATGAAACATAATGCAGCCTCCAAACTGACTACTTCCTATTTCTTCTCCAAACTTTCCTTGGAGACACGTCTGTGTAGCAAATTCACCTTAAAAAAAAGTCAAAATCTTCTAATTATACAAAGATTTTTTTCTTTTTTCTCCTACCTAATTATATCTTTTTATTCACACATAATTTTAGTCTCATTATGGAACGTACTTATTTCCATTCACATCATCTCCTCCTCTAGATAGTAAGAAAGGGCAAGAACCTTGTCTCTTGTCTTGTTCACCTTTGCATTCCTTAAAGCACCCAATACCGAATTTTTCAAAAATAGTTTATAAATATTTGAATGGTTGAATGAATACTGAGAAAGGCACTTTGTTTTACTACTTCTGAAGCTTACCCTCAAGACTCAGGGATCAACATAATTAATTCAATCTTATACTGACATTAGATATGCATTATCTCACTTAATTATTATAAGCCTAGTGAGTAAGCAGAACAGGGAGTGTTCTTATTTTAAACAGGATGAAACTAGGTTTAATGAACATTTTGAGACTTGCTGTGGATGAACTGATGATGGAAAAAAGAGATAGAATGGAATAAGCATTGCCAAGAGAGTCACTTAAAATCGTCAGGAGGCTATTAAGGAAGTGTGGCCTGTGTGGCCTCTGCACATCTTGTGCCTCAGTTCTCAGAGCTGTTATTAAGTTGCTAACTTTTTTGCTCAACTCAGCTTAAGGCAGAGCCATAAACTTCCTGGAATAACACTACAGCATTGATGCATGTGGACTTGACCTCCTCCTTGTAGTTTTCGCCCTCTCCTCATTTGCATATTGGAACAAACCAATGCCTTAATTTAGCTAGCAACACTTCATTTGCATGAAATAATTATATTTCTTGGTTTTTGCCTTTCTAAATCCTGCCTTTCTTTGTTCTCAGAGCACAGTTTGGGTTGCTACTTGAATCTGTGTCTCTCAACAGCAATTCTTTTGTTCATGTTTTTTATTCTTTAAAGCAGCCTGAACTAATTCTTGGTTGACATTTAGAATTAGAACGTAGGTCTCCAATGAGTTTTGCCTTATATTATACTTTCCCTTGAAGAAAAAGCTATGTCTAAGCTGTATCTGTTATTCAACTGCTTAAAGACTGCAATGGTAATAGTAATTACATAAAACACTTAAAAGAGACTTGTAAAATGCATTGTGCTACATACTGTGCTTAAACATCATTCAGATACTCATATGAGAACCTTAAATATCATATCTGGTTCTCTTCCATTGTTGGGTGTACTGGGCTTTGCACTAACTCATTTCCTTAAAGTTAAGCATAGCACACAGTCAGTTCTGACGAATGGCACTTGACTAGAAGAGACACCTGTCACTTCAGGACCAAAGCAATTAGTTGCTGATGCTCAACTCTCCAGCCGTCCTGTGTCCTGTCTCAGAGATCATGAAAACCCATGTGAGCTGGAGTTTCCATCAGCCTAGATGCTGAAAATAATTACAATGAGCTGAGCCCCCCTGTTGACCCACATTGGACACATGTAGTATCAATGAGAAGTAAAACTTTTTCATATTAAGTCACTGAGATATGGGGCTTGTTTATTACCAGATCATAACTTAGTCCAGAAGTGATCAACTGGAGGTAATTTAGTCCCAGGGAATATTTTTGCAGTGTCTGAAAATATTTTAAGTGGTCACACTACAGCTGCTGAAATTACCTGTGTCAAATCCATCAGGACATGCTGGAATTTTGTCATTCCACTCCTCATTATCAGATCCTCTTATTAAAATATTTCTTGTAAGAATTCCAACTTCTGCCCTTGCTTCAAACAGAGTTCCATCGGGAAGGGTGACAGTGATCCCTAAGTGTGTGTAATTGAGCGGACTAGACAGAGTTATGTTTGTGCCATCTGCAGATACAGATGCAATGGTCCTTTTCTCATTCTCTCTTTGGCTGTGTCTATAATAAGTTTAACCAAAAAAACACAAAATATTAAGTTAGTATAAATCAACATAACATTGTTTTGGTGTATTAGTTTTATGCTATTTAGAACACTTCATTCGTGAAACAGAAAACATTTTTTATGGTTATACGATATTTTGAATAGAAATTTGTTTTTTTGTTTGTTTGTTTTTGTATTTTTCTGAAGCTGGAAACAGGGAGAGACTGTCAGACAGACTCCCGCATGCGCCCGACTGGGATCCACCCGGCACGCCCACCAGGGGCGATGCTCTGCCCACCAGGGGGCGATGCTCTGCCCCTCCGGGGCGTCGCTCTGTTGCGACCAGAGCCACTCTAGCACCTGGGGCAGAGGCCAAGAGCCACCCCCAGCGCCCGGGCCGTCTTTGCTCCAATGGAGCCTCGGCTGCAGGAGGGGAAGAGAGAGAAAGAGAGGAAGGAGAGGGGGACGGGTGGAGAAGCAAACGGGCGCTTCTCCTGTGTGCCCTGGCCGGGAATCGAACCCTGGACTTCTGCATGCCAGGCCGACGCTCTACCACTGAGCCAACCGGCCAGGGCCTTGAATAGAAATTTGAAAAATGTATTTTATTTTTTTCTTAGAACAATTACATAAATTTTACAGGTGCCTTTTAATAAAATAGTTTCCAATCACTACACTTATTGTATAGGACTTGATTAATTTCTGTAGAACTGTGTTCAAAAGGTCTGTTCATTCAGAACATCCCATGAACAGAATAAAAAAGAGGTTTAGGCTGGGCTTCACTAAATTCCCTTGGATCAAGATGACACAGAGATTTCTTTAGAAAGGAAAGTTCTAAAAAGAATTTTTACATTCTCTGTGCATCTAAATACACCTTTCCTTCATTTGTAATAATAGGCAATGCTTATACAGAACTTACTTTGAGCCAAGTTCTTTCTAAGTGCCTATACATACTCATTTAATTCTTATAGTAATTCCCAGACAGATACTAATAGCATTCCAATTTTACTGAAGCTCAGAGAAGCCAAATAATATGGCCACAAGCTTAATAGGCGGTACTGGTGGGCATGAGATCCAACAGATTGACTTTGAAGTAGTATTCTTAACCAATTGCTTTACAAACTCTCAAATAGGATTTACCAATGAAATCATGAACAATGAATTAGACTTGGTGTAAAACTAGTTAAATCTTGTTGCTAAAACTAAATATTTCTACATTAAATGCTAAATTTCCTCAATTTTCATACAGAAAAACTATAAATGAGGACTTTCTATTCTATTATTAAGCCTTGTCACTTTGCTGCTTTTTTATTTTACCATTATGTAATTAAAATTTCTTCCAAGGGCAAAAAGAAAAATCATCACTTATAAAGCTAAGTACATATTCAACCCTTCCTGACATCTTTAAGCCTATTTTTAACTTGGAAAATAGCAAACTCAAAATGCCATCTTAAATTTGAATTTTAAATCGAGTACGACCTTAACATAATTGAGTTGTTTCTTGTCATAAATTACTATCCTTTCCCTGATACTCAATTTTGTCATTAACTATAACTAGAACAATGCAGCAAAAATAAAGCTCCTCTTGGTATCCTCTCCCCATCAGTATTCTGGTGTGTTATAGTTAGCTATATTAGTTTTCTTCCTTTTATTTCTTATTTGCTTAAATATATACTTATACAGAAAGTGAGAGTCATAAGCAGTTTAAATTTTAAAATGCCAGACACATAAGAGGTTGTTAATACTCACTCTATAATGATTTTTTTTCCCCTTCATTCAGTCATTTCTAACAAGTTTGGTTTCATGGCAACCACACTGAGACTATAAGATAACAAAGAGTTCACTGCTGCTTTTAACCCTATTCCTTAGTGACTCCAAACAAAAAAGTATTTACTTTTTAATGCATTAGTATATTTAGCTAAAGCTCTAAGTCAGAAGTTTTCAAATTACTTTTAATAATAGCACAATGCTTTTTTCAAACAAAGTCTTACATGGGAACCCAACCTAACCATAAAAAAACAACCAAAATATTAATACAGCAAATCCTTGAATTTTTAATGTCATTTTGTTATAATGTGGATGAGATGTCATAAGAACTTGATTTGACTCTTATTTATATCAATGAGCCTATGGTGGAATTCAGTTTCATTATACATCGTTTTGCTTCAAGCCACAGAACCTATTAATGACATTAATTTAGAACTTAGTGCATATATTTATTTTATAGGTTTAAATTAGTAATTTGTCTTATTGCAAATTCAATCTAGGAAAACAACACTTGTGATCAACACAATGTTAACATTTGGAAAATACACATCTGACTTTTTATGTTTATTAGAGTTTTCAAATTTAGATTAAATAGCTGTCGAACTTTCTGAATCATCCCTCTTTTTTGTAGTTAAAAAAATCTTTCTTTAGACTGACAGCTGTCAGAGACAAAGGTGGTTAGCTGCTGGGTAAAAAGGGTAAAAGAATTAAGCAAAGAAAAACAAACTCACAGACACAAACAACAGTATGGTGATTACCAGAGGAAAAGGGGTGGAGGGAGGAAGAAAAGGGAGAGAGGAGGGATGGGAGGAGACTTGATACGTCGTGGTGAACACACAATACAATATACTGATGATGTATTATATGTACAATTGTACACCTGAAACCTATATAATTTTATTAACCAATGTCACCCCAAAAAAATTCAATTAAAAAAAAATCTTGTTTACAAATGTAAATGATCAGTCCCAGAAGACATCACACCTGTGTCCTGTGCTTGCAATCACAATCTTCTCTCCTGGTTTCCAGGTTACTGCTTCTTGTAAAAGCAAAGTCCTTTCCCCCACCTGTGCAGTGTGAGCCAAGCGAGTCCAGACCACAGGAACAGGCAGACCTGGAGCCAACACACAAGCCAAGGTTTCTAAAGATGAGTTTTCTTGGTTATTGAGAGCTTTATGCATTTTAATCTTTTCCTGGATTGAATCAATTTGGGGAAGGTTCATAAAAAAATATATAGAACGGTTGCTTTACGCAAGTAACAACCAGGCTTGTAGTAACATGTGTGGGTCTATAAATTTAAAAAACATCTTCCTGTTTTTTATTCTGCACCAACATATTCCATTTATGGCTATTTTCTTTATATGAACTCAATATAAATGTGGCATACTCTCGATAAAACCTGCAGAGGCCTGTTACCTTCATTACTGTTGACAGGAATTGCTTAAATTGATAATCTAGAGGCAAATGGAATGTGTAAATATCTGCAAATTCCATTAGTGTATGTATTTAACACAAAGCAGGACATTTATGATCATAGGATCATAGTGGAGTATCATGTTTATATAGCCTAAATTTATAAAAAGAGACAGATTACAGTACTGCAATATAGAAAACTTCAGTATAAAAAGAAATATGCCACGTTTTCTTTAAATAAGTTAACTTCATATCTCAAACATGATCACACTCATTGTTATTTGCTCATAGTTTTCTTGAATACAATTATGTAAAAGTACAACTATACATTTATAGTTCCATTTCAGGAAGAACCCATCAACAATCAGTATGAACTGTGAGGCATGCTAAGTTAGACAAAAGGTGTTTAAGCACATGGAAAGGGTGGGCTTCCCCAAGAGTGACCATGATTGCCAGTCTTGATCCTATGCAGGGCAGGCCCGGAAAAGGGAGGGAAGAGAAAAAAAGAAGTAAAAAGGGGAAAGTGTCAAGACAGAGAAGCTTGGCCGGCTTTCATTTCGAGAAAGTTATCAGGAGGATCATCTCGGGTTCCTGGCTGGTCTCCACAAGCAATAAATTCCGTGAGCCCTGGAGGCCCCGCCCGTACCGTGCAGGTCCAGGACTCCCTCGCGCACTGCCAGCGTCTTGGCACCGTAGAGCGGGAGCTCGGGAGATCGCAGGTGCCCGTGCAAGGTAATGACCGCCTGGTGTTGGAATGGGGATGCTTCAGTCCCAATCTGCGGGGGGTTTCACAAGCATCGTTCAGAAAGTTAAAACTCAATATCAACAATTTAATCTGTCAAAAGTAATGTCCTCCTTTTCTCTCTTTTCTTTCAAGAATTGATTATTTGTATCTTTCTTCCAAAAAGATAAGCCTTAAATTTTCTAGTCAGCCAAATACACTATGTCAGACCGTTGGAAAACATACTGATCGACTTGAGCCGTGTCTCAACTAATTTGTTTTGCTGCTCTGTTTTAAATTCACTTCTATTGTAATACACTATTATCTTCTCATTATAAGTGTAAAAATATCCTGGAAAACTTTTCCCCAGAAAAAGGATTTTATACTAATAACAGAGACCTTTACAAAGATAAACCTGTAAGAGTTTAGTATAATTAACTGTCTGTTTTACACATAGTATTTTTTTTAAAGAAATGGAGAGAGGTTACCAGTGAATATAGCTCAGGTTCTCTCGTATACCTGAAGAACACCTCCTTCTGTAATTAGAATGTTTTCTGCCTGGAGTTCAATGTTAGCTTCATCAAATATTAGAGTTCCACCTAGGAGTCATACAATTTTTTAAATAAATCACAAAGAAAATTAATATTAAAAGCTACTTATTCAATTGTACATTTAAATTTAATTCCTTATTCTTATCTGCTATCACTATGCATGTCACCTCACTTCAGCTCTCTGGCAACATAAAATATAAAAAGTTCAAGACAAGACCCAGGAAGTGGTAGAAAATCAAATCCCAGGGCAGATTTTCTCTTGACCATTGATTATTTTAAATGTCATTAAACAGTCAGCCACATGAATTCTTGTTCTATAAATACAGGGCTACAAAATATAAATTAAGGATAAAAATAATTAAAATTAAAAGCACTTTTTATAGAAACTATTATAATGCCAACATTAACTCTGAACCTTTATCCACTAATTTACACTAGTGATAGCTATTGCCTTATTAGCATTATTAAGACAATACTGTGATACACTTTTTATAAATATAAATATAAATATAAATATAGATATAAATCTATGCACAGGAAAACTGATCCAAGGGTCCAATAGTTAATAACTTCAAATAACTAAAGCGCTGATATTATCCTAGAAGTTAAAACAAAAACAAACACAAAGGTCTTTGAGTAGCTAAAACCACATGACAAAATTTATATACTAAATAAAATCCAAGAGTATTTTACTCTTGCCAATGATGGCTTCTTTTACATGCAATTGTAACAGTTCTGGTTGTTTAGCTTTCTCTAGTTAAAACAGAGTATCAGAAAACCAGAGACTCCAGGTTAACAATGAAAGCAGGTTCAAAGGTATAGGTGAGAATCACAACCTGACACCCAACGGGAGTCCATGGGGTCATCTACTACAAATTTCTATGATTTTACAACCCCTGGTACCCACCATATTGGTGTTTTTGTAAACAGGAAATACCTCTTACTATTGTGATCCACTGCAAAAGTACAGGCATGAACACGTGTTTATGTGTATAAATATACACAAACAGTTACTGAAACAAAAGTTTCATGAAATAACATTTAGCTTTAAAAGATATTTATTGATATGGATGCAATATATCCTGATATTTTCTACTGTATTTCATTAAAACATTCTGATTGCAATACATTAATTTCATACCACAAATGGACTGTAATACTTAATTTAAAAACTCAGTACTATACTCCATACTAAAAACATGATATAACTATGGATGTTTATCATAATGAGCTTTGATTAAATTAACTTTCCAGAAATGTTCCATAGATAGTCTAATAAGCAAATTTTCAGAAATTTACCCTGAATAAGCAACATTTTCAGAATAGGGGTACTTTGATCCAGCAAAATTGTCTGTCCCTTTGTAATGACAACCAGTGACCCTTCCTCTGGAGGGGAATTCCCTCCCCATGAGAAGTTGGAGGACCAAACATCAACATACAGGAAGTCAGCATTATCCTGTAACAGAACACAAGAGACTCTTCAATATATAGGTTTTATCAGAATTCTTCATTCAAATTCTTTTTAAAAATGTTTTAATTTATTGTGTTGGCATGGTTTCAAGTGTCCCGCTCAATATAACACCCTCTACACCCTGCATCGTGACCCACCATGCCCATGTCTTTATTCAATTTCTGAAAAAAGAAGAAATCTAAAACAATAAAGATTTTCATTAAGTATAACTTACTTAAAACATTTTACAGTTGCCCTTTGGTGTATTTCACATTAATAATAAAGTGAAAAATTTATTAACAATTAAAATAAATAATTAAAAATATAAAATAAAATTTTAGTAGTAAGCAAAAAAAACCCCCCACAAAAACATAACCTACATTAAATTTATGATAGCCATAGCTCAGTTATTTTTTAGAGACATTAATGAACTGAAAAGTTTATGACCAATCACCTCATGTCCCATATGCTAGTTTTCTCACTGCTGTGGCTACGACACTCAGCAGCATTCTTACCCGTTTGGCCATGCCAATACTTCTGATGGTGACATGCACTGGAGCCCACCCTGAAGGGTGGTGGGTGTTTGTCATGCAGATGATATGTGTCTCGTTGGTATACTCGACATCACATTTGGCTTCAGCTATGGTGACGAGAACATCCTGCATATTTTCACTGCAAAGAAAAGGGGGAAAAACAAAACTGATGATTTTCTCCAATTTCTCAATCACATATGCATTATTATACAACTAATGATCTTACTCTATGATCCATCAAAGTACAAACTGACCCTTTTTCTGTAGTAAGACTTCAAAATATTTGTTCAGAAAAAAAGGAAACACTGAAAAAAAAATAGGCCAGGGAATATAATTGTAGAAACTAGAAGGTATTTTAATGTCAGAGAAAAACTGGTTCAATTTATTGAGAGTCTATGTTGGTCACCAAACAGGTACCCCTGTAAAAGATTTTCAAGGGTCATTTTGTGTATGTGACATTTTCACCACATTCATCTTCATGTAAAAATGCAAGCCCAAGTTAGTACTTCAGGAATTAAAATTACCTTCTATGGTTTGAAGGATTTGGCATTTTAAAGTTAGCCTTATTCATTTACACGATGAAGCACTACATACACTTGAGCTAAATAATGATTATTTTTACAATAAAGGACTCTGGCCATTCATAGTACAATGGTCCGGATGTACAAAGAGAAGTTTCAATGACCAGTTCATGGTTGGAGATGAGATACTGGAGAATATATAACACCAAGGTGATTTATACTTGTGATGTTACCAGGATTTGGGGCAAGCTATTTAACCTTTCTAATCTTATTCTCTTAACCATGAAATGGGATAAAATATCCAACAAGACTGTAAGTTTCAGTGGGGAAGAAGGTGCCTGGCACAAATGAAGCGCTCAGGAAATGTTAGCTACTAGTACTGTTACGTGCCTCAGGCATGACTTCTGAGCGGATGGGTACACATTACATGACTGTAACTAAGCACTGTCCTAGCATACAGGAAAGCAGGCAGAACGGCTGGAGTCTGGAAACAGGCACTGATGGATGTGCACGGGTAGACAGTACCTGAAGCCTGATCCCATGACTGTAAGTCTGGTGTTGCCGGCTGTACTGCCTCTTGTCGGAGATATTCTGGTGACGAGCGGTGTCAATGACAGGGTGTACGTGAAAGGAGTTGTGGACTGTGACAGGTCCTTCCCACTGACCACACTCACTTCACAGGCTTGCTCAGGTGCCCTGCCTGTGAGAAGAGGACAGAATTGAGTACAGTTCCACCATCAGGCCCTATTTATTTCCAAAACCCTCAAGCATTTTCTTTTTATCCTTTTTTGATTAAAATTTTATTTTTCAATTACAGTAGACATTCAGTATTATTTTTGTATTAGTTACATATGTATAGCATAGTGGTTAAACAATCATATACTTTACCACATGTTCCTCTGACATTTCTAGTACCCTCCCGGCACTATACATAGTTATTATAATATTATTGACTACATTTTTTTTTTTTGTATTTTTCTGAAGTTGGAAACAGGGAGGCAGTCAGACAGACTCCCACATACGCCTGACCGGGATCCACCCGGCATGCCCACCAAGGGGCGATGCTCTTCCCATCTGGGGCTTCGCTTCGTTGCAACCAGAGCCACTCTAGCGCCTGAGGCAGAGGCCATGGAGACATCCTCAGCACCTGGGCAAACTTTGCTCCAATGGAGCCTCCGCTGCGGGAGGGGAAGAGAGAGACAGAGAGGAAGGAGAGGGGGAGGGGTAGAGAAGCAGATGGGCATTTCTCCTGTGTGCCCTGGTCAGAAATCGAACCCGGGACTCTTGCACACCAGGCTGAAGCTCTACCACTGAGCCCACTGGCCAGGGCCTTGACTACATTTCTTTTTTTTTTTTAATAAATTTTTATTAATGGTAATGGGATGACATTAATAAATCAGGGTACATATATTCAAAGAAAACATGTCTAAGTTATTTTGTCATTAAATTATGTTGCATACCCCTCGCGCAAAGTCAGATTGTCCTCCGCCACCCTCTATCTAGTTCTCTGTGCCCCTCCCCCTCCCCCTAACTCTCTCCCTCCCTCCCTCCTATGTCCTCTCTCCCCCAACCCCTGGTAACCACCACACTCTTGTCCATGTCTCTTAGTCTCGTTTTTATGTTCCACCAATGTATGGAATCATGTAGTTCTTGTTTTTTTCTGATTTACTTATTTCACTCCATATAATGTTATCAAGATCCCACCATTTTGCTGTAAATGATCTGATGTCATCATTTCTTATGGCTGAGTAGTATTCCATAGTGTATATGTGCCACATCTTCTTTATCCAGTCTTCTATTGAAGGGCTTTTTGGTTGTTTCCATGTCTTGGCGACTGTGAACAGTGCTGCAATGAACATGGGGCTACATGTGTCTTTACGTATCAATGTTTCTGAGGTTTTGGGGTATATACCCAGTAGAGAGATTGCTGGGTCATAAGGTAGTTCTATTTGCAGTTTTTTGAGGAACCACCATACTTTCCTCCATAATGGTTGTACTACTTTACAGTCCCACCAACAGTGAATGAGGGTTCCTTTTTCTCCACAGCCTCTCCAACATTTGCTATTACCCGTCTTGTTGATAATAGCTAATCTAACAGGGGTGAGGTGGTATCTCATTGTAGTTTTGATTTGCATTTCTCTAATAACTAATGAAGCTGAGCATCTTTTCATATATCTGTTGGCCATTTGTATCTCTTCCTGGGAGAAGTGTCTGTTCATGTCCTCTTCCCATTTTTTTATGGGATTGTTTGTTTGTTTGTTGTTGAGTTTTATGAGTTCTTTGTAAATTTTGGATATTAGGCCCTTATCTGAGCTGTTGTTTGAAAATATCATTTCCCATTTAGTTGGCTGTCTGGTTATTTTGATATCAGTTTCTCTTGCTGAGCAAAAACTTTTTATTCTGATGTAGTCCCATTCATTTATCTTTGCCTTCACTTCTCTTGCCATTGGAGTCAAGTTCATAAAATGTTCTTTAAAACCCAGGTCCATGATTTTAGTACCTATGTCTTCTTCTATGTACTTTATTGTTTCAGGTCTTATATTTAGGTCTTTGATCCATTTTGAATTAATTTTAGTACACGGGGACAGGCTGTAGTCGAGTTTCATTCTTTTGCATGTGGCTTTCCAGTTTTCCCAACACCATTTGTTGAAGAGGCTTTCTTTTCTCCATTGTATGTTGTTGGCCCCTTTATCAAAGATTATTTGACCATATATATGTGGTTTTATTTCTGGGCTTTCTATTCTGTTCCATTGGTCTGAGTGTCTATTTTTCTGCCAATACCATGCTGTTTTGATTATTGTTGCCCTATAATATAGTTTAAAGTCAGGTATTGTAATGCCCCCAGCTTCTTTCTTTTTCCTTAGGATTGTTTTGGCTATTCGGGGTTTTTTATAGTTCCATATAAATCTGATGATTTTTTGTTCCATTTCTTTAAAAAATCTCATAGGAATTTTGATGGGAATTGCATTAAATTTGTATATTGCTTTGGGTAATATGGCCATTTTGATTATATTTATTCTTCCTATCCAAGAACAAGGAATATTTTTCCATCTCATTGTATCTTTTTCAATTTCCCTTAACAATGCTTTGTAATTTTCATTATATAGGTCCTTTACATTCTTTGTTATGTTTATTCCTAGGTATTTTATTTTTTTTTGTTGCAATCATGAAGGGGATTATTTTTTTGAGTTCGTTTTCTAATATTTCATTGTTGGCATATAGAAAAGCTATGGACTTTTGTATGTTAATTTTGTATCCTGCGACCTTACTGTATTGGTTTATTGTTTCTAATAATCTTTTGTGGAGTCCTTCGGGTTTTCGATGTATAGGATCATATCATCAGCAAAAAGTGATACCTTTACTTCTTCTTTTCTGATATGTATGCCTTTTATTTCTTTGTCTTGTCTGATTGCTCTGGCCAGAACTTCTAGCACCACGTTAAATAAGAGTGGAGAGAGTGGACAACCCTGTCTTATTACACTAAATGTACATGGATTAAACTTACCAATAAAAAGACACAGAGTAGCAGAATGGATTAAAAAAGAAAATCCAACTATATGCTGCCTACAAGAAACACATCTAAGCAACAAGGATAAAAACAAATTCAAAGTGAAAGGCTGGAAAACAATACTCCAAGCAAACAACACCCAAAAAAAAGCAGGTGTAGCAATACTCATATCTAATAATGCTGACTACAAGACAGAAAAAGTACTCAGAGACAAAAATGGTCATTTCATAATGATTAAGGGGAAGTTGAATCAAGAAGACATAACAATCCTTAATATATATGCACCAAACCAAGGAGCACCAACATATATAAGACAGCTACTTATTGACCTTAAAACAAAAACTAACAAAAATACAATCATACTTGGAGACCTCAATACACCGCTGACGGCTCTAGATCGGTCATCCAAACAGAGAATCAATAAAGATATAGTGGCCTTAAATGAAATACTAGAACACCTGGATATGATAGACATCTACAGGACACTTCATCCCAAAGTGACAGAGTATACATTTTTCTCTAGTGTACATGGAACATTCTCAAGAATTGACCATATGTTGGGCCACAAAGACAATATCAGCAAATTTAGAAAAATTGAAATTGTACCAAGCATATTTTCTGATCATAAAGCCTTGAAACTAGAATTCAACTGCAAAAAAGAGGGGGGAAAACCCACAAAAATGTGGAAACTAAACAACATACTTCTAAAAAATGAATGGGTCAAAGAAGAAATAAGCGCAGAGATCAAAAGATATATACAGACAAATGAAAATGAAAATACGACATATCAGAATCTCTGGGATGCAGCAAAAGCAGTAATAAAAGGAAAGTTCATATCACTTCAGGCATATATGAACAAACAAGAGAGAGCCGAAGTAAACCACTTAACTTCACACCTTAAGGAACTAGAAAAAGAAGAACAAAGACAACCCAAAACCAGCCGAAGAAAGGAGATAATAAAAATCAGAGCAGAAATAAATGAAATAGAGAACAGAAAAACTATAGAAAAAATCAATAAAACAAGGAGCTGGTTCTTTGAAAAGATCAACAAAATTGACAAACCCTTGGCAAGACTCACCAAGGAAAAAAGGCACAGGACTCAAATAAATAAAATCCAAAATGAAAGAGGAGAGATCACCACAGACATCATAGATATACAAAGAATTATTGTAGAATACTATGAAAAATTATATGCCACCAAATACAACAATCTAGAAGAAATGGATAAATTCCTAGAACAATACAACCTTTCTAGACTGAGTCATGAAGAAGCAGAAAGCCTAAACAGACCAATCAGCAGGGAGGAAATAGAAAAAACTATTAAAAACCTCCCCAAAAATAAAAGTCCAGGCCCAGACGGTTATACTAGTGAATTCTATCAAACATTCAAAGAAGACTTGGTTCCTATTCTACTCAAAGTCTTCCAAAAAATTGAAGAAGAAGCAATACTTCCAAACACATTTTATGAGGCCAACATAACCCTCATACCAAAACCTGGCAAGGATGGCACAAAGAAAGAAAACTACAGACCAATATCTCTAATGAATACAGATGCTAAAATACTAAACAAAATACTGGCAAACCGAATACAACAACATATTAAAAAAATAATACATCATGATCAAGTGGGATTCATCCCAGAATCTCAAGGATGGTTCAACATATGCAAAACGGTTAACGTAATACACCATATCAACAAAACAAAGAACAAAAACCACTTGACTACATTTCTTATGCTGTACTTTACATCTCTGTGACTATTCTTTAAGTACCAATTTGTACTTCTTAATCCCCTCACCTTTTTCATCCACTCCTTAACCCCACCTCCTCTCTGGCAATCATCAGTCTGATCTTTCTGTCTATGAGTTTGTTTCTATTTGGGTTGTTCATTTATTTTGTTCATTAGATTCCACATTTAAGTGAAATCATATGGTATTTGTCTTTTCCTGTCTAGTTTATTTCACTCAGCATAATACCCTCTAGGTCCATCCATGCTGTTGCAAATGTTAAGATTGCATTCTTTCTTATGGCCAAGCAATATTCCATTGTATGTATGTACCCAGTGGTGAGATTCAGCCGGTTTGCACCAGTTCGACAGAACCAATACCTAGTTTTAGTGGAGTTTAGCAAACCAGTTGTTTAAGTGGCACTTCTAATCAGGGTTCTCTGTAAGATGGGTGCCTGGGCAACCACCCAAAGTGGAAATCACAAATTTATATTCTTTATTCTTTTTTTAAATTAATTAATTTATTTATTTACAGGGACAGAGAGAGAGTCAGAGAGAGACAGGGACAGACAGGAACGGAGAGAGATGAGAAGCATCAATCATCAGTTTTTCATTGTGACACCTTAGTTGTTCATTGATTGCTTTCTCATATGTGCCTTGACCGTGGGCCTTCAGCAGACTGAGGAACCCCTTGCTGGAGCCAGCGACCTTGGGTCCAAGCTGGTGAGCTTTGCTCAAGCCAGATGAGCCCACGCTCAAGCTGGCGCAACCTCAGGGTCTCGAACCTGGGTCCTCTGCATCCCAGTCCGATGCTCTATCCACTTAACCACCACCTGGTCAGGCTATATTCCTTATTCTTTTCATATTTATCTGTGCAACAGCATATTCTAAGCACCTATAGTAATGTTCATTCCATCTATAGGTGACAAAAATTGCAAGTGAGGATGCCAATCAAGAAGCAATATGGAAATATCTTAAATAACGGTTTTATTGTTTTTTGTCAGGTATTATTTAATATTTTTTCATTACTATTTTTAAACGCTTATAACATAATCTAGTTTTGTGTACCCTTTTATTGTTCTTAGTTAAGTATCAAATGCATGAAATAATAAACTACCTTTTGGTATATCTTTTTTTATACTAAATAAAAAAATAAGAGTCTTCATAGCAAATTACATAACATGTTTTCAGGTGTCATTCCATCCACTGAACATACATTTACAATAATCTTATAAACTAATGTGTTATGTTTACTTGCAGGTGAAGAAACTGAGGCACAATGAGGTCAAATAACTTGCCCAAAGACACAGCTTGGGTTTGCCTCTTGGCAACGCACTACTAGAGTTCACGCTCATAACAAAGGAAATCTCACACTCCAATAGGTCCTAAAAATGGCTTCTCCATTTGGCAAGCTTAATAAACTAAGAACCATCGGTTTATGTAATAAGCTGAACCACTGCAATTTATTATAAACAGTTCGATTAATCCCAATGTTATGAATCTTGAAACACATAGGAATATAAAAAAAATTTTTGAAGAAATTGTTTAAAATCAGGACAGTTATAAAGGTGATTCGATTGCCCCAAAGAACACAAAAACTTGAAAAAATAAATACAGACTCTGATCTTTATCAAAGTAACCATTTTTCAAAGACTCTCATTCTTTTTTCTGACAACTTACCATTAGTGGGTGGAATTTTACATAATAATGTTGTGTAATTAGATTTAAGTCTATCAACTGCACATTCTGAGCCACACACTAATATTTTGGAATTTTGTGGATTAAACCCAGTGCCTGTCACAGTCATGGTCTGACCACCACCGAAGCTCCCTAGTGAAGAAATTAAAGAGAGAAAACAAAGCTGATTTAAAGAAAACCTCTCCTATGTATATATTTAACTTTATTTTAAAACCTAAAATAAAACAGACTTTCATGAAAAGATTCTTATAAGTGAAATTATATTTATATTATACTGTAGCATATTAATACAATAGAATCTCTCTATTCTAGTGTTTAAAAACTTCATTGACTAACTGACACATGTGGTCATTTATTTAAACTACTATAAATTAAAAATTTTTTAAAAATATGTTACAATGAATTTCAGAATAGTAAAAACATGAATGCAAAATTACTATTTTAATTAAGAATACATTGTTTCAACTTTTTAAAGATTTTTAATAACTAAAATAATTTTCAAATGAAAAAGTTTTTGTAGATAGTTACAGGCCAGTGATGTTGAAACATGATTTTAAAAGAAATTTCTACATATAACTTGGCCATTTTAAGTAAGGGTAACTTTTGAGTACATTATGTAGCACTGAGTAATATAGGCATTAAGTTGATACTTTGAAAAGATTAACTGATGCTCTTGCATATTTATTTGATGCAGAAACAAAAAAAAATTTAATTTGTTAAAAGAACTATAAATTTTACCAGTGTTTGAAGAATGTTTTCTTTTTCTCTAAATAAGTGTTTACTGAAACAATATACAATATTTGTAGGTTCCTGCACACATGCACTACCTTGGCTTGGGTGAATACTCTGAATGGTAAGTGGATACCCAAATACAACTGTGGACACAGCAGAGCCTTTTGTCTTATGATGCATCATTACAGGAAACGTGGCACCAGTATGCTCTCCCACGATGCATTGCAATACACTATCATTGACCATGGTCACATTACACTGAACGTTATTTATCATCACCGAAATGTCCGAGATATCCATACCAAAATTAGATCCAGTGATCTGAATTTTGGTTCCTGCTGGGCCTTAAAAAAAAGAGCAAACAACATAAATATATCTGAATTCCAATACTACACATGCATTTAAGATATACCTATAATATTTACTTCCATAAACAAAATAATATCCAGTATTTAAAACTAATATAAATATTAACAGAACATGTTATATCACATACATTATAGGTTTTGGCATAATAATTATAAGCTATGACAACATTCGTTACTTTCCAGCCTCTTCTGCCAATCCCAGTGAGTTGTAAATGACTAAATCAAGCTAGTGGAGAAGAAAGGACAAGAGAAGGTAAGTCTAGGGTTAGGAAGCACGAATGTCTGAGCAGGAGGTGCTGGAGTGAAGTATGTTTTAGAAATGGGCTTACTGTTTTTTATTTTTGGTACTTTTGTGCTATTAGAAACTCATTGAGGATGGATAATTTCAATATTTTCCATAGATATAACTTGAAAAACAAATTGTGATAGAAAATTACATGTAAGAGAGTAAATACAGAAATAATAAAGACTTGTAGATAAATGTTGATGCTTTAAATAAATGTAGACAGAACAAAGTACTTGAGTCCCTCTGTTCCCATCCTTCCTTCTTTTGACAAAAATGCATTGAAGACATTAAACCCATGGAATTTTTCATAGGTCATTCAAATGACCTACATGCCTAAGTATTATGTGAAGGTATTAAGCACCATAACTTATTACAAATGCAGAGACACCAAGTAGTAGCTTGATTTTAATTAAATATTAATAATAAAAATATCCATATAATTGACCAAAGTAAAGATCACTGAAATATATTTATACATTGTCATTTCATTTTATTTTTTTTAATTTGTTTGTTTGTTTTTACAGAGAGAGAGAGTCAGAGAGAGGGATAGATAGAGACAGACAGGAACGGAGAGAGATAAGAAGCATCAATCATTAGTTTTTCATTGCGACACCTTAGTTGTTCATTGATTGCTTTCTCATATGTGCCTTGACCGCGGGCCTTCAGCAGACCGAGTAACCCTTTGCTCGAGCCAGCGACCTTGGGTCCAAGCTGGTGAGCTTTGCTTAAACCAGATGAGCCCGCGCTCAAGCTGCCGACCTCGGGGTCTCAAACCTGGGTCCTCTGCATCCCAGTTCGATGCTTTATCCACTGCGCCACCGCCTGGTCAGGCTACATTGTCATTTTAAAGGCCACTTATATTAATGAGCTCTCCCATGTTAGAAATAATTTAAAGATACAAACTAAACAATGTTTTGGGGGTCTTAAATTTTAAATTTTGTCTGGCATTTTCACCTTTCAAATGGAATTGTCATACTAAGTGTGATTTATTGCCTTGCCTTTTCAGTAAATAAAACAGCTCAATTCTCACTTTCTACAAGTCTTATATTTCTAAATACAGTTTTACTTTTAGTTTACTGATTTTAGAGAGAGAAATAAAGAGAGAAATAAGAACATTGATTGATCTGTTCCTGTATGTACCTTGACAAGGGACTGAATCTGAAAACTCTATGCTTTGGGATGACACTCTAACCAACCAAACTATCAGGCCAGGACTAAATACACTGTTTTGAAAGAGACATTCAGCCCTGGCCGGTTGGCTCAGTGGTAGTGTTGGCCCAGCATTCAGATGCCCCTGTTCAACTCCTGGTCAGGGCACACAAGAGAAATGCCCATCTGCTTCTCCACCTCTCCCCTTCCCCCTTCTCTCACTCTCTCCCCTTCCTGCAGCCATGGCTCCATTGGAGCGAGTTGGCTCTGTGCACTGAGGATGGCTCCATGGTCTCCCCCTCAGCCTTAGGGGGGCTTGGTTGCTGAGCAATGGAGCAACACCCCAGATGGGTAGAACATCACCCCCTAGAGGGATTGCTGGCTGGATCCTGGTCAAGGTCCATGCAAGAGTCTGTCTTTCTGCCTCCCCTCCTCTCACTGAATAAAAAAAGAAAGAAAGAGACATTCAAAAAGAGAGATGAGACATAAAATAGTTCATGGAAATAAGGAACATATTTAGTTCATCATTTGCAATGACTACAAATATATGGGGGAATTGCATGTGATTGCTATTGTTAATGTTTGCTTTTTTAAAAAATGAGAAAACTTGGTGCATCAAAGAAAATTTCAATAGCAAACTTTTGAAGGCAGAGAATACATCTTACTCAAATGACACATTTGTTGGTGCTATAAACTAAAAAATAGTTTTCATAAAGACTAACATTTAGTGAGTTCTTTATTAAAAGTGCCATTCTAAGTTATATAATATCAATGACATACAGTTTCATCAGTAGAAAGTAGAAGTACCAAGATTTGAACCCAGGCATTAAAATCATGTTCTCACCCATTATACTACACTTGCCTCTTCAGAATTTATTACAGAGATGACAAGCATTCCAACAGCTTGAAGATGATCATAAATAGCATAACACAATGACAAAGGATCAAGAGATATCTCAATCATAGTTTAGAAAAAAAGTAGTCATGATAAATAATTAAGTAAATCTTTATTTTTATATTATTTTTCTAACTTCATGGGCCAATGATCTCTTTGAAAGTATTCTGTTGTAGTTTCACAGCAATGAGGTATTTCCAAAAACTCTCTATTAGAAAGATCAATTACTTGTAAATTTTAACAGTTGTTTCCTGTGCCATACCAATCAATATTAATGACCTAAATTAATTATCAATTAGATATCAATTCTCTCTTTATTTTAAAATTCAGGTCAAGTTAGTGAGAATTTTGCTTCACAATAGAAGTTGAAATTTGACTAAAAATTTTATTTCAAGCATTTGCAAAAAATAATCACTAAATAGAGACTACACAGAACTTGAATCCCATGTATGATCTGGTTTAAATGCGATTGTCTAAAAATGCATCTTAACAATCATTTCTAAGCATTATTCCAATTCCATGCTATTAGATATTACTGATAATATATCAAAACAATAAAGAGGTGGGTATTGGAGTACCTGTACTTGGAACAATCTCTCTGAGAAGTGGAGTGTCCTCCAAGGCATACATAAATGACAGAGGTGGGTAAGCGACTGCATTAACAAAGATTTTCACACTGACCCTTCCTGCTGTCCCCGCTGGGGTGCGGCAGTAGACTTCACTGGAGTTGACAAAAATTATTTGACAAGGCTCATCCCCAAGAGTGACTGTGGTGTTGCCTGGATAGAAGCCATTTCCTGTGATTGCCAACGTCGTTCCCCCACCAATGCTTCCAGATGTTGGTGTGACAGATGCTACTGCGGGGCTGCTGACACTCAGGTTTCCCAGAGCCAAGCCCTTGGATCCCACCACAACACTCAGAGGATAAACTCCAGCCGGGAGAGGAGTCACAAGAACGGTGATGTTATTGTCACTAACATCTATTGCTCTGAACTGTTGGTTTCCGATGAAAACAGCAATGTCCTCCAAGACAGTGCCGAAACCTTCTCCTTCAATCAGAGCTTTAACAGATCCCCTGATAGAATCTGGGGAGATTCTTGTTATAAAAGCAGCGATGCTTTCTAAATATGAAAAGCTGCAGCTCCCCTGGCATTGGGCAGGCACTCCATGAATTAGAAGCTCTACTGTCACAAGCTGGTGGGGAGCAGGAGATGTTTCACATTCAATGGTTGTATAATTCACTGACAGAACTTTACATGGAAAACGACCCATAAGGACTTCGATGGCTGCAGAAGAAACTGAGAATCCAGAGCCTTTTATGGTAACTTTTGTCTTTCCTGTAGTAGATCCTGCATTTGGCAATACCATATCAATGTTTGGCAAAAGTACAAATCGCCTATCGAATTCACTGGACAGGGTGTTGATAGCAATGCCCAGGTTGTAGACGGTTAAAATAACAATTTCCCTGATGCCAACATCCATTGAGTTTTGAGGGTCAATACGACATACAATGGAATTGGCACTACTTTCCTCTACAACACAGGGGTAGCTACCAATTGTAACCTGAAAGTAAAATGAATATGGAAATAGGTCAATACATTTCTCTAATATGAACTTAAATTTTGTATTATCAGAAACTAAATTTTTAAAAATTACTCAGGTGCAAATTTTTATGCACAAGGTTAATTTGGGGGATTGATTAAACCATATGTTGGATTAATCTCAAAACTAAATTATGATTGTCCATAAATGTTCATAGCTATATTAGTCATAATAGTCAAAAGGTAAATACAACCCAAATGTCCATGAACTGACAAATGGATGAATAAAATGCATATGCCATCTAATGGAATATTATTAGTTTAATTCTCTATTGCCCTTATTTTTTAGTATCCAGAAAAGAAAAACAATAAGGTATACCTATTTATTGAAATTTAATATTAATTAATAAAATTATAATACATGCTACAACATAGATGAATCTTTAAAACAATATATTTAGTGAATAAAGCCAGTCAAAAATGACATAATGTATGATTCTATTCATAAGAAATGACCAGAATAGGCAAATCCACAGAGACAGAAAGTAGACTAGTGGTTGTTTAGGGCAGGGAAGTAAGGAAAGGTTGGGAATAATATTTTAGGGTTGTGGGATTCCCTTTGGGGTAATAAAATGTTCTAAAATTGAGGTGATAGATGCATAACTGTGAATACACTAAAAGCTATTGAATTGTGTAGTTTGAAGGGGTAAACTGTATGGTATGTGAATTATATCACAATAAAGTTGTTAGAAATTCAATTATGAGGTTATGGAAAAAATGCCTCCCTCTTATTGAGCATATAGAAGTAAAAAGGAGATCTTTAAAGTATTACCTTATTAGCACAGGTGAGATTACCAAAGCCATGTCCGGTAATTGTTATCAATTCATTTACTGTGCCAGTTGATGGACTGATGTTGCTTATAGACGGTGAAAAACAGCTTGAGAGCGCAAAGAGCAAGCTGGCTGAATTTTTAACCCCAGTATCATTCAGGCCACACAGGGGTTCTGCTGCTTGGCAGCCTGCCACAGAGCTTCCCAAGTGCAAATTCACAGGTTCTGCTTCAGACAGAAGAACAGCTTGTAAGTCAGTAATAATCTAAAATAAAAACTGTTTTCAGACTGCATTAGTTTTTATTTTGACCATGGTGGTTTATATTCTGATAAACATTATTTTTCTTAGAGACAAAAGGGGCCCCACACAGTACAAAGTAAAAAGAAAGACCTGGACAAAGATGGTAAAGAGTAGATATGAAATTAATTTATTCTTCAATTTGTCTAAGGCCAGATCCCATGGGGAAAACAAAACAATAGTATCATCTTAAATGTTAATATATTTATATTTGGGCACATACAGAATATGAGAACTTCTTTATATTACATTTTATTTGAGGCACATAGGAATTCTGGGAGAATGGCAGGGTGACATTAACATGATCCTTATTTTAGAGAGTAAATTTTAGCCTCAGTGTATTCCAGACCTATTCAAGGTCATGGGGCTAGTAAGAGACAGAAGCAGGACTGGTCCCAGTTATCTGGATCCTATTACAAAGAAGTCAAATATACCTGGGTCCTGGAATTAGAGGGTTTCCATCTTTAATTCTCTTACCCTGAGTATATGTGGCTTCAGTGCTACCCACAAACAGGCGCAGGGGAAGGTGCCTGGTTTCAGGTGGTAAAACATTAATGACTCCTTGGAGAAAAATGGAATGTGCCTCATCAACATACCCGCTGCTATAATAATAGATTCCAGGTGAAGTAAACTGGTAAGAAAATGAACCTGCCACAATATAAGATTGTACATAATAAATACAAGCAATTAATGCATCTTTGAAAAGAAATTTGAAGTGATCATTCAAATGCACATGCAGGTTTTATAGTTTTCATGCATGTGATATTTCAACAGGAAGTAAATGACAAGGTAAGGACTCTCTGGCCATAAAAGAGCTATAGACCTTGTACTATGAAATTACATTCCAGAAAGACAAGATCCAGCATTAACTCTTCTAGAAAACCAGGTCAAATCTGGCATAACTTAGGAAATTTTACAGAACAACTCAACGTGGAATGAATAACGAACAAATACCACTTAGGTTTGTGTTCGCGAGTAAAAGGCGTCTAACTGCTACCTGTGGAGAACAGAACAAGCAATCTAAAAAGCCCACTCTGCAGAGCTGTCCTAGGATAAACACTGATTTTAACGCTGATTCCAATCGACAGAATTTCACTGCCTGCTAGAAGACTGTTATGATTAAAAATCATATTCCAATTTTCTTTGTAATTTGCTTGTTTCTATGTACTTTTTCAATTGGTTTATTATTCCAGAATAAAGCCATTTTTGATATCAGAAACTCTTCATCAATGTATAAAAAAACACCTTGTTTACATTCACTTATGGTATCTTATCAAATTGCAAATTTTTACTACAGCAATAAAATGCCAACTAAATTATTTTGCATATTTGTATATATTGCCTATACAAACATATTAAATCTAAACAAAATAACTTTTTTTATTATATCTAGAGAAAAAAAGCATGATGCCAAACTCAACAAAGTGGAAACATACCTGATGGGGACTTTTCTCCTCCAGTCGTAAATCCTTTGCCGTCATAAATTACACTTCCGGGACTGGAGACAGAGAAAACTCTATATCCTATTCCCCTAAGAAAGGGATGAGCTTGCCAATGCCATGTCACTGTGTCTCCCAAAGACACATTTAAAACTGATGGTGACCAAGCATAACCTAATCCATAGACTGTGAGCAAAAATTGAGTCACATTTTGGGAAAAAAAAGGAAAAAGGAATAAAAATTCTTTTAAAAAAAAAGATAATGCATTTTTTATATATAGTTACTAGTGAAATTTTTTAAAGTAACATTGTAAAAAATTTACATGCATAATTTAGACATGTAACAAAAATAAACGGAAATTATGAAAAAGTAAGAACAGAAGCTAAGGGGAAAAATAAATCATACAACAAAACTGATGATCAAGAGACACTTTGAAAAATGTCAGAAAGTCAATAAACAAGTTGTTCAGAAACATCATGTGTAATTTTTTTAAAGCTGATTAATTCTTTAAACATAATTTTTCTCAGGCATAGAGGCATATAAAAATCTATATAATGTCAATTTTAATGTTCATGAAGAAATCCCTGACTAATAACAAAATATATTAATTTAAGAGGTTCTGTACGGCAGTAAAACCACATGGCAAGTACTGAGCTTAGAACCTGTAAAATCTAGCTTTTTTGGACTCAAGTCTAGCATTGATTCACTCTATATGCGGCCTTATATGTCAAGGGAATATCACTGACAAATTATAGAAAGAAATAACATATTCTCTGGAAACTGAAATGTAAAATAAATAAAAACCAAATTAATTTCCATTATTTACAGTATATAAATATTGGCTGATACCTGAATCTTCCCCATCATTGGTAATCCTGAATGCATTCCCTGTTGAAGGAAGGGTACATTTTATGACATCTGATGATGATGATGTCACATTGCAAGGGAAGGACCCTAGAACGAATAAAGATGGGGTAAAAGCTTTTCTCAATAAATTTTTGAACTATAAAATAAAGTATAATTAATAAAAAGTCAAGACCCTACAAAAACTCCACATTATAGAGTAAGTAGGCTTTAGTACACTTTTCTGACAGTAATCATGCTTGAGTAGTGATTATTTTGAGAACAAAGACCTTCCTCTTTTCCAGTGTTTTATACACAATGAGTACACGATAATTATTTCTTGAAATCAAAAGCAGTTACTCAGTTTTTCTTTACCACCTTAATCAAATACACTTAACCTTTCACACACTAACAGAAAGATAAAAGCTTCCGTGACTGAGAATATTTGTGTAATAGTTCAGCACTTATAGCACATCGTTTAAGCTGGGCAAAATCAAACAGCCCACCTGTGAGGATGAAACTTACCTAGGAGCACAGTGTTCTCAGTGGGTATTGTGCTAAACCCCACACCCATTATAGTGACTTCAGTTCCCCCATATAAGGAACCTCCTTGTGGAAACACGTTGTTCACTTCCAAACTATATTGTATAAAAGCACTTAACTTGTCTCTGCAAAAGAAAAATTAAGAGATGTTTCACTGAGCTTTCCATGGGGTCACGCTGTTAAACTTTTATTAATAGATGACTCACTGAGGAAGTGAAAGTAATTGAATACTTAATGAGACAATACTTTTTCAAACTAATCTGTTACTTATTATGAACCTCAATTTGGTTGGATGGTATAGAGAAAATAGTTTCTCTTTAGCTATGAAAATTAGATTTATGCAAGTACCACAGTAGTAGAGTTTGAGATAAAAAAAAATTTTTTTTTGCATTTTTCCGAAGCTGGAAACAGGGAGGCAGTCAGATAGACTCCCGCATGCGCCTGACTGGGATCCACCCGGCGTGCCCACCAGGGGGTGATGCTCTGCCCCTCTGGGGCATCTCTCTGTTGCATCCAGAGCCATTCTAGCGCCTAAGGCAGAGGCCACAGAGCCATCCTCAGCACCCGGGCCATCTTTGCTCCAACGGAGCCTTGGCTGCGGGAGGGGAAGAGAAAGACAGAGAGGAAGGAGAGGGGGGAAGGGTGGAGAAGCAGATGGGTGCTTCTCCTCTGTGCCTTGGCCGGGAATCGAACCCAGGACTCCTACATGCCAGGCCGATGCTCTACCACTGAGCCAATCGGCCAGGGCCAGAGATAAAATATTTAAAAATATTATGGAAAAAATATTGTTATAAGTTCTGAAGTCACAAGAAATACATAAAACCCTTTAAAATATTTTATATATTCATTAGAGTAAAACATAAAGGCGGCATTACCTATAAAAAAACAATAGCAATGAAATTTCATATATGTTATCTGAGTAATTAAAGTTTGGTGCAATTAATTTATCATTTTATGTTTGTTGGACACTTGTCCTGAACTCTCTTCCCCTCATTTCAATAAGAGGGTTTTTAATTTATTTTGTTTTGTTACAATGTATCTACTTCAAGGCCATCAAAACATACAACACTTTTCTGACCTGACATAAACTTGACTCGCAGTTCTTACCATAACTTGACTGAGTCTTTGTGTTAACTTTTAACTTTCTCATCTTAACAAAACTGAAATTTCTTGAACTGCCACCCAATTACCCAATGCGCTGTCAATTCTGCCCATTATATCACTTCACCAAAGTAGAAGCCAATAGCTTCCCTAGAAGCTACGTGAGCTTTGCCCTTTGAACCTAAGAGGGGCTGTCGCTCTGAGATTTATGTTGACTGTGGCTCATCTTTCTTCACCTCCCACAAGATTTCGCTGCAATCATTTCTCCTTCCACTTTGACATCAGCTTTACTTGATTTTTCTTAATCCCTTAATTTGATACCTCTTTTTTCTATGTATTCTAAGTGTGTAAACTAAAAATTTACCAGTTCACAAACAGCTTTTGGGGAAGAAAATACTAAACACTTACCTAAAGGAGAGTTAGAATTGGAGAAGGATTCTATCCAGACTCTCCTTCAGATGGCCAACTCTTAACCACTTCTTTGCTTACTTGTCACCTTTTAAAAGAATTCTTCCCTTTACCTCAGGGAAAGTTAGCTCTCTCTATTATATATTCTTACAGTACCTGGTAGCTCTTATGCATAGCCTTTTTCACATGTATAATTAAGTTACTGGTGTAATTCTGTTTGAAATCTGCCTCCCCAACAAAACTACGACATCACTAATGAAAGGGAATTTCTCCCTCTGTTCTCCACTTTGGACCCAGCCCTGAACAGGTGCTTGCCTCCTAGTAACTGCTTGCTAAGTATTTCCAGAATGAATGAAAATCATGAGACATATCCATAAACTTAGTTTTGCAGAGAATCTTACAACCTAATCTGAAAGGTAATGGTCTCAAAACAGAATCATATGCACTTCATCAGATATTCTTAGAACCTTTTGCAAAAGGACATGTAGAAAGGTGAAGAAACCAACAAAATATTATGATGTTAATGACTGTTTCTCTTCCTATTGTGATACTATTAGCCCCATGTGTTCCACAACTCCGTCAGGTTTATGTCCATTGCCATACCTTGTTGATGCAAAACCCCAGTTTCTGACTTCCACACAGATATCATGTTTTCCAGGTGACAACTTGGGCAAAAGACATCTCACATCAGTAAAGTTCCAGTGGAGAACCTGGCAGGGTTTTCCTCCAACATACACTGCCATGCTTTGTGTGAGTTCACTTCCAAAATTATAACCCTTAATTGTTAAATTGACTTTTCCTATTATTTAAAATAAAAAAGTTTTACAAAAAGGATCAACTTATTATGCAATGTGCAATTTGCATATTAACTAAACCAATACATCTCTTTCACTGGATTTAGGAAATCCTAACACTGTCAAAGGCAAAACAAAAATCAATGAAAGAGCTGACAGCTGTCACATGGAGATAAAATTCATGTTTAATTGTTTCACAGGAAAAAAATGATGGCAAAGTACTTTTGAAAAAACAATGATTTGTCCTATTGTGCATATTCAAAGTGAAATAATAAATAGACTAGATTATCATTTTTTCAAAAGCTCATGACCGGTTTTGCTTTTAGAAACAGAACTGTAGGATAAACTGTTTCAAAAGTCTTTCTAGAGATGATTTATATGTCAAATAACTGATCTTACTGAAGAATTCCTTACCTAGTATTGTCCGTACTTTTGGATTAAAATCAGTTATAACTGGAGTCTGTAAACAATTATAACTATAAGCATCCTTTGCTGTGGCTTGATATCCATTTGTAATAACTGAAATATCAACTGTACCTTCAAGTCTCTGAAATAAGAGGAAAAAATAAAATGATCGAAAAATGTTAAATGTTGAGATATAGCTAGCCACTGGGTAAAAACAAACAGTATTCAAAATAAACTTCCGAATACATTTGTTTTCAAAGTCATGAATGAAAGTCAGTTTTTAGATATCTAGAAAGTTCTGTTTTCAAATGTAGGTTATATGTTTCAATTCTTTAGATAAAGTTATATGACATACTAGTTTTGATCAATTTAGTTGCATTTATATTACTCAATTCCTGAGGGTTCTGGAATATAATTAAGATACTTTGGACAAAGGATTTTCTAACTGATAAAACATAAGATATAGAAAGTTTTTACTTTTTGCTCTTAAATAGACTCATATATCATTTTTATTCCTCTTCACTGACAAATCACATTATTATTAATATATCTTTAGCTAACCTAGCTCCAGAATCCAAGACTAAGACTTAGATAACTAAAAAATTATTTGGTGCTTTCACTGATATAGTACATATACAGTTCCCAATTGGGAAAAAATCTTTTTATATTTAGTATTTACTTAATGCACACTGATTTTTTAACTTAATTACAAAATCTAAACAAAGTACATTGTGATTTACCCATCCTCCAGATTCTCGTTACGATTATTCAGTCCAATGCAGACTCAGATTTCTTTTTCCTATAGATTTCAACTGCATAATATCCATACCTACCTCCATCTGCTATATATGTATTTTTTAAGGCTGGATTCATCATCCTTTTGTTCATAATAAACAAACTGGAGTCTTTGTTTTAGTTTAAAGAACAATGATTGGTTCTAAAATGGAATATACCATGGGGAACTTCAGTTTTGTTTTGTTTTTTGTCAATAAACTAAAACTTTAACACATTTAAAATATATGTTCTTTTTTAAAAACAAAAAGTATCTAAATTTGCTTCCCTGAATTTTGTAGACTCTTCATTAGTATTAATTTTTTTTCATCCTTTGATTTACCTGGTCAACTCCCATTCATCCTCCAAGCTCTGATAGGACATTAACTTTTTTATGAAACTTTAACACTCTCTTCCCACATATTTAATCTTTACTTTGTATTTACTCTTGTTATTTCAAATGAAACACACTGTTTAATAGTGGTTTATGTGTCTGTCTTCCTTAATGATGTTAAGCATCTAGAATATGGAATAATATTTTCTACTTGGATATTAGCAGAAGGATATTGAAGAAATAATTGTTAAAATGCATAACTGAAACTCTGCTCTTCCTAGGTAGATATGGGAATTTGTTCAACCCTCTGCTGAGACGTTCATTTATTCATAAGATTTCAGATAAATGACTAAGATCAGATGTCTTACTTTTGGAGTTCTGCAGGTTATCTTATTCAAATCCCCACCAATCACACTGCAGGTTTCATTTCCAACTAATACCTTTGAATTTTCATTAAAACCAAATCCTGATATTGTCAGAAGTGTACCACCTACATGAAGAAAAAAACCCAACAACAAATTAACTGTAATAAAATACTTTGGAAATAATCTAACTCAGAATTCAAGGATTGTCTAACCATTCAAGAGATGGGATGGCAAATAGAACAGGGGCCAGATTTGAGATGTATACAATCACCTAAGCTTGAGCTCTGAAGTCTAAAACTCTAAAGGAGGTAGGCTAAGTAATTTAATGAAACAACGGATTTGCAACCAACACTGCTTTTGAGACATTTCCAGCAGCAATGGATATTTTCCCTAGCACTTTTCTTCATTCTGAAAGAACTCATGCTGTTTCTATTTGCTCAACCATTCCATGGATGGACATAAGAGTGAATTAAAACTCTTACCAAATCCCAAATTTTAATACCTCTAAGTAAAAGGAAAACTAAGAAAAAAACACCCAAAATAAAAAGAAAATAAATCAAAATAAAAACACAAAGCATGCCAAAAATTTCAGACTAGCACAAAATCCAAAACTAAGCATGGTAAAACAAGTAAAAAAGCCCTGGGTAGGTGGCTCAGTGGATAAAGTGTCAAGCCTGCACACCTGAGGTCATGGTTTAACCCCAGGTCAGGGCACATACAAGAAGCAATCAATAAGTGTACAACTAAATTAAACAACTAAATGAAACAACAAGTTGATGTTTCTCCCTCCTCTCTCTCTCAGATCAATGGAAATTTTTTTAAAAAAATTGCAAACAAAAAGACAAAAGAAATGAAACAACAAGCAAAATGTGTTATTTTCTTCTCATCTTCTGCATCAGCCTTCCTTTCTTCAATTCCTGAAATTTTTTTCTGGGTCAAGTAGCTCCATTGAGACAGTGGTTACAAATGAAGCAGCTGGTAAGATTTATTATAGTAACTAATAAATCTTATCTTGACATAACTGATGAGCTTGTTATGGAGACATGTAATAATTGATGATATTAATTCAATAACCTAAGACATAAATATAAGCAGTCACCCTGACTTGTGCTTCATAAGAAACAGAAGAATTAGTTATCCATTTAATCACTGTGACTGTTATTATTATTATTATTATTATCATCTTTGAGAGGTGGGGAGGCAGAGACAGACTCCCACATGCACCCCGACCAGGACCCACCCTGTAAGTCCCCACCAGGTGATGCTCTGCCTGGCTGGGCCACAACTCTGCTGCTCAGCAACTGAGCTACCCCAGCACCTGAGGTGGAGGCCATAGAGCCATCTTCAGTGGCCAGGGCCAACCCCACTCGAACCATTTGAGCCATGGCTATGGGAGAGGAAGAAAGAAAGAAAGAGATAGAGGGGGGAGAGGTGGAGAAGCAGATGGTTGCCCCTCCCGTGTGACCTGACTAGGAATCAAACCCAAGACTTCCACTCACAGGACAACGCTCTACTGCTGAGCCAAGCAGCCAGGGACACCACTGTGACTTCTAAAGGGGAATCTCCTTTGTTCTATCTGAGGTAGGTTTGGGTGCCTCTTCTACCTTGCTCTAGAAACAGTACAATGACATCAAGGAAATATATGCGTTTCTTTGTTTATAACAATTAATTATTACCTGCCAGGCTTCCAGAAACAGGCCAGGTGTGTGAGATCTGACTCTGATAAATGAAGTAGAATACCTCATCCTCTACGTTCCGTGCTAGTCCAACACCTGATATGGACACGGCAACTGGGAAGTGGCCAGCACTTCCGTTCAGAATCTGACACGTGATCTCATTTTCTTGTGAGAAAAAAGAAGAAAATGATAAAACCAATGATTTTCTGAGATCAAATTACTAAATTTTTATATTTGCAAATATAAACATTGACCTTAGTCTTTATACCTACAAAAAATATACCCAAGAAAAACTATTCAATTATTAATGGGAGATAAAACAAATCTTTACACAAATTACCTGAAATCAGACTCTCCTAGAAAAGTTAGATAAAAGAACGATGAAGCCAAAGTAAACAATTCACTCTTTTTGGCTACTGTGATAAAAATATGAGTATAATAATTTTAAAATCCCAATTTGTAAGATCATTTCTATCAATAATTCTAAAAATTCTAGTCTAATATATTGTTTATCTCCTAAATTAAGTAAAATAGATTTTAACAAGAAAGGTGATTAAAACTTAATAAAAACCACCCTGGCCAGGTGGCTCAGTAATAGAGCGTCAGCCTGGCATGTGGATGTCCTGGGTTCAATTACCAATCAGGGCACACAGGAGAAGTGCCTATCTGCTTCTCCACACCTCTCCCTCCTCTTTCTCTCTCTGTCTCTCTTTTCCTCCTGCAGCCATGGCTCCTTTGGAGCAAGTTGGCCCTGGGCACTAAGGATGGCTCCATGGCCTTCCCCTCCGGTACTAAGAAGAGTTCAGTTGCTGAGCAACAGAGCAATGCCCCAGATGGACAAAGCATGGCTCCCTAATGGGCTTGCTGGGTGGATTCTGGTAGGAGCACATGCAGGAGTCTTTCTCTGTCTCTCCTCCTCTCACTGAATAGAATAAAATAAAATTAAATTAAAATTAAATAAAATAACTTAATAAAACACTTTCTTCACTTCATTTAGAACAGTATGTATGTACTTGTGATACAGGTGCAAAACTGACTGGTAGATGTGAAGCATACATAGAGGATCTAAACTAAAAACAACTTAAATGATATTAAAGATAGATTTGCTTATGTAGTTCTAACTTATTAAAATTAAGTGGGATTAATGAAAGATTATGAATTAGGATTATAGAAGATAATTTTTAGGAAGACAAATAATTATAGCCCTCATTTTTTTCAGGAGCAGAAAAGGTGAATAATCTGTACATTCTATATTAATGGACCGAGGTTCTATTGAACTAGAAGTCAGGGAAGTGGCCATGTCCTCTTGCTGCATGACCAATGTGGCATTATCAAAGCAAAGGTGGAGAGACCACGGAATTCATATATCCAGAGGCTCACCAAAAAAGGGAAGATTTCATGCAATCACTTTATGTAGGGGAAAAGAAGAAAAATCAACTGCCGTGAGATAAAGAAACTGTACAACAGTAACAGGATTAGTTTGTGGTCAGAATCAAAGATTACATAAATAAAACATTTTTTCAGAGCTGTATGCCAAGTTCATGATCTCATAGGTTAACCTATAGGATAATAGTGATCATTGATTCCACTTTCTTTTAGGGAAAGACAATTAGAATAATAATAAATTTTAAAAGAACCTACCATTCACTGAAAGAAGGGAGCAACCTATTGGTCCAACTGAGACTGAAACAGCTGAACTGGGAGAAAATCCAGAGCCTGATATGGTTAGAATTGTTCCTTCTTCATAAGACCCTGAAAATGATGTTTAAATGACAATATTAAGATGACAAAACATAGAATCTATTCTTATGAAATCAGATATTTCTTAGAGAAAAATAAGTCTATCTTCTAAAAGATATAAACAATAAGCCTATAAACAAGCAGGGAGGAAAAGACATTTATTTAGCAATAATTTTTTTACATTGCTTCATATTTTGAATCTGTATGCTGATAGAGATTAGTGGAAAGAATTATCTACAGAAGTATGAAATAAAGTAAGGAAAATTACCCTTACAACAGATTAAACAAACATCTCTATAAGGCACCTTAGACAATTTCAGAACTGCTATCACAAATTCATGAGAAAAGGAAAAACTGTTAAATAAGTGTTATGGACACTTCCCATTTGAAATGCAATAAGATTCCTCTATCTAGGGTGAGAGCCTGGGAGATCCCTAGTTGACACTTGCTGTCCCAGTATCTTATACTTAATGGTTATCCATTTAACTCTTTTTTTAAAAATTAATTTTAATGGGCTGACATTGATAAATCAGGGTACATATGTTCAGAAAAAACATCTCCAGGTTATTTTGTCATTTGATTATGTTGCACACCCATTACCCAAAGTCAAATTGCCTTCCATCACCTTCTATCTGGTTTTCTTTGTGTCCCTCCCCCTCTCCACTCCTCCCTCTTCTCCCCCCCCTTCAATTCTTAAAAGTGTCCCAATCTGATGGATAAATTATATGGTCTCCTTATTTATATGATATCACATACAATAAAGATCACACATGGATCTACATAGATAAAAATGTAAAAAAAACAATTCTAAAAGTTTAGAAGAAAATAAAATGATTTTAACATAGAGATGGAGTTCTTAAATATGATACAAAAGCCACTGTTAACTATAAAATAAAAGATACATAAATTAAAATAAATCAGTGATTTAAGTGTTTCTACGAACAGGATATAAAACAAAACATAAGTGATAAACTGGCAGGAGACACGCAAAGGATTGGTGGACATACAATTACATGTCAATAGAAAAGCAATCTGATAAATGGATAAAGGATGTTAACAAGCAATTTTCAGAAGAAACAATCTCAATGTCCAAGCAACATCCAAGATGATGTTCATGTGCATTACTGATCAGGGAACACTTTAAAACAATAACTTCTTTTGCCCATCAGATTGATGCAAATTAGGAAGTTGACAATATCAAGTATTGGCAAGCAGGTGGGAAATACGGTGCTCTCATACCTGCTAGAAGTACAGCCACTTTGGAGAGCAATATGGTCATCTAATAAACTAAATACACACATATTCATTTATTACTCAGCAAGTTCCACATCTGGACACAGACCCTAAAGAAGCTCTAGCATGCATGCAATAGATCTGTACAAGAAAGCTCAGTACAGTCTTATTTGTAGAACAAGAATTGCAAGCAATATAAATGTCTATCAACAGAGAAACAAATAAATTGAAATATTTTAAAGTGATGAATTAAATATGTAATTCATATAAATATTTGTCAAAATAAATGCTGAACAATAAAAGATGCAAATGAAATTTACATCGTAATATTTCATTTACCAGTATGAAAACTGGTAAAATTACTGTGTACTGTATACAAAAAGTATTTAAATATGGCATAAAAACACACACACAAAGTTAATTACTGTGATTTCCTCTGGGACGGTTTTTAGGTCTCAAGGACTTTAGCTGTTCTGATAATAATTTCTTTCTTAAACGGATGAATGAAAGTAATTATGACAAAATGTCAACAGCTGTTAAATTTCAGTGAAGAAAATATAGGTATTTTTAAAAGTATTATTTATATTTACCTTTTTATTATTTTTACATTTATCTAAATGTGGCAAAAAGCAATTCAGGTTATTAATTATTCTGAGTAAGAAATATAATTTTTCTGTAAGTTTATATAAAATTAGAAATTCATGACAAAATACAAAGATGGATGAAAAAAATAAAGATACCAAAGAACTATAACCAAATTAAAGTTCATCAAATCCTTATTCTTGAAAGTTTTGACCCTATGCAACATGAATGAACCCAAAGTTAGTGTCATTACTCTAAAAAAAAGTCTAAAGGATACGTTCTTTCATCACAAAGATGTGCTATTTTTTACATTTCAAACTGCATTTTCTGATATATATCAATAATTACATTTCAATCATTTTAGGATTGTCAAAGGAGGACTGAGGAGGGTCAAATCAATAATGGAGGGAATTGTGTGTCTCCTAATGCTATTGACACAGATGTAATTTGCAGTATTGACCTGATACTTAAAAGACAAGGGATAAAATGTTACACACATCTACCTTAAAACACTTGCAAGCATCTTATACAATTATCATCAGCTACAATTTATTTGCTCTTAAAACCTTAGCAATTCTGGCAAAATTATATTGCCCTTTCTCTAACAATTCATGTTGTTCCCCTGCTTTCTTTGTTTTAATAGGGAATATAGGAAGAACTGGCTGATCTGTCGGTGTGAATTTTCCTACTAACCACCGAGACTTAATATGTGATTATAGTATTTGAGCTTTCTTTTTGACAAAAAACCCCACTTCTTCAAATCCTTAGCCCTGATGTTTATTTCAATCCTTGAGAGTTCAGACACAAAGCATAATCATGTTTTTAAAAATTAAACATATTCCATGAAGACATGGTATATTGTGTCTCCCTGGACTGAGTTCTTGGCAATAATTTCTCTAATTTTTATTCTCAAATCTACTACCTAATTATTTTCTTTTACTAAACAGCAGCTGTCTCATTTCTAGAATTTGAGTACTAACTCTCCTAGAAGTGATCTCATCGACTGAAAGATTTCGAGCAATACCCAGAGTTTAAGAAAAATGCCTCAATATCAGAGGAAAATTTTAGAGACTGATTCTAATGTTATGAAACTAAAGAAGTATGAGACTGGCAAATCCAACTTTAAAGTTTTTTGTTCCTCAAAAATAAGTCATTAATGATCTTTCCATAGCTTTCCAATCTGATAGTTTTTTCCCACAGTGTAGAACTGTTTGCTAGCCTTGGTTGGTGACACTAGCAAATAACATACCATTATTGGAATTTGCACTTTTTCTGTTTGTCTCCCACCCCATACTCCAAGTTAAAAAGCAAGAGGTTACCTTGGGAAGGGTTTGTGGCCCGGACTACAGGAGTAGTCATGGGATCCCATGTGAAACCACAGTCACCTGAGCATTTAGCAGGAATTCCATTGACATAGACTTGAACCTTCAAATAAAACAACACAGAGATAGAGAATAGAGATAAAGAGCTAGCATGGTTCACAAGAATATGCATAGAATTTAGAATGAATAAAGGAATTTTGTTTGTTTCTTTGTTTTAAAAATTAGTCTATTCTACTTGCACTTTTTCTGTTTTGATACTTTATCCATACATTCATTCAGCAAACATGAACACTCTGTATCAGGCACAGCTGTAAATGTTAGACTATAGGAATACAACATTGAACAAAATATGTGACATCTTGCTGTATCAAATTTATGTCCTAGTAGGGATGAGAAAGATAGTTGCATTGGACGCTAAAAAATAATTATAGGAAGTACATGCATATTATGTCTTGGTTTTGAATACTATAAAGGAAAATGAAAGTTACTCTTGGGAAAGTCACCTAAACTCCTGATACCCTAACTTCCTTATCATTAAAGTAGTAACATTAAAATTACTTCACAGCCTGACCAGGTGGTGGCACAGTGGATAGAGCATTGAACTGGGATGCCGTGGACCCAGGTTCGAGACCCTGAGGTCAAGCTTGAGCACGGGCTCATCTGGTTTGAGCAAAAGCTTACCAGCTTGGACCCAAGGTCGCTGGCTTCAGCAAGGGGTTACTCAGTCTGCTGAAGGCCCGTGGTCAAGGCACATTATGAGAGAGCAATCAATGAACAACTAAGGTGTCGCAATGTGCAACGAAAAACTAATGATTGATGCTTCTCATCTCTCCGTTCTTGTCTGTCTGTCCCTGTCTATCCCTCTCTCTGACTCTGTCTCTGTAAAAAAAATAAAAATAAAAAATAAAAAATTACTTCACAGAGTGTCTGTAAAGATTAAATGGATAAATATATTTTCAAGCTGTAGCAGGCTTAAAAATCCATTCTTTTATCATAAGGAAGATAATTTTCCCAAAGGTGATAAAATAGTACTACTGAGTTGATTGCATGTTAACACTTATATTCTCATGTAAATAAATATATCATTTCTCTTGTTTTATCAGGTCTTTAATGTATTATAAACTAGTTATTTATTTAAAATTATTAATGTTAAACATCATGAGGAAAGTTTCAAAAATACCTGTGGCTGTTGGCTGGGTGTGCGAAGTAGGTCCCCAAGTATGCGTCTTCTGAATAAGCCCCCTTCCTCTGTCTCCGTAACTGTCATGTTAGCCTTTTCTCCAATCATGTTGGAATCATTTATCTATTTTTAGACAAAATTAACTTATTAGAAAGTATACCACACTAATTTTTCTTTTTAAATTTAATCATGATTGAAAGTGATTGAAAGATAAAGGGTGGAAGAACACATTCAAAACCATTTTAGTCACATTTCTTAGGAAAGAAAGTTCTTCAAAAATAAGCATAATCTACCCAAGGAAAACAATAGGCTAAGATTATTGCATCATCATGTAGTACATCAATTACAATCTGAATTAAATGACCAAAGTTAGCTTGAATTTTAGAATAAAATATGTTCAAGAAAAATAAGTTTACTAAATTTTATTTTCTCAAAATGCTCTGTGCTTTCTCTGAAAATGACCACTTTGACAAATGATTTTTGAATAATTAAAAATTTTAGTCCTGTTTCCACCTGAGGGTCAGCTTTACTACTTTTAGCATTTTTCACCTCTAGCTATCCTGGTTTTTTATCCACTCATGAAATTTTATCTTCTGCCAGTGGTACAAATAAAACCAAACCAAAATGTACAATTGTGGTCATTCCAAAATCCCTCTACTAATATGGCAGCCTTGTGATGTGCACAGGGGCTGGCAAACAGAGAGGCAGGCATCTCCAGCTGGGCCCTGTGTGAGTAGAGTGATGAGTAAACAGAGGGGACTGGTCAGGAATGAGAGAAGGCAGTGGATGCACAGACATCAGCAGAGATGCCACAGGGAAACAAGCCACTAGAGTTGTCTCAGCGGCAGAATTTTCTAATTCTCCTGCCAGGCCATGTGTATATTTTCTTCAATGCCCCCGTATCTTTCTGACATCCACATGGCCTATGTATGGCACATTGGAGGCTATATTCATATACCCTTACATCTTTTTTGTTTTCTTTACCCCTCATCCTTCTCTTTTCTCTTCCAAAATAGTTTCATCAGTCAAGCTCTGTGTTTTTTTCCACCTTATGTTGTGGGTCTACATGTAGCTGCGTCGTACTCAGGATGTGTCATTTCAACAAACATTCTTCTACTGATTGGGATTTAGGTTTCTCACTTTTCATTTTTACAAATAATGCTGCAGCAACTAGCTTTGTGTCTATGGTATTTCATATTTCTATCATTATTTCAGTAGAATAGAGTTATATAGCAAAGGGTATTCAGTCATAAGGTATCTATATTCAGATAATACTAAATTATCCTCCAACAAGGTCATTAGCAATGTACTTCCTCATCAACAGAGCATGAGGCGGACTGTTTCCTCACACTCTCACCTCACAGAGCATCATCATTTTAATGTTTGATAATCTGAGCCCAGAGTTTCTATGAGACTTCTCTCCTTCACATACTCAGCCTGACTCCCCTCTCCTGCCCCCGTTCTATACTCTGATTAATCAAAGGTAATTAGATGAGTGCTTCAGGTGTGACTTCCTTTGAAGTTGAAGATGTCACCTTTAAAACTATGAAGGCATCGAAGGCCCCAGAACACAGCTGTCACGTACAGGGGTAGAATTATAGACAGCGAGGCTGATTACATTTTACATCCTGATTTAGTTCTGAGACTGACCCTGCCTGGGCTCCTCCTGCCCCTCTGCCAATGGTCTTCTAATATATTCCTAAACTTTTTCCAGAGGGCATATGGAATAAAGTACGAAAAGCTATTCTCCATAACAGAGAACATCTGATCAATTAAATTTCAAACAATCTGCTCCTCAATTTCCTTTTTTTAATGTTTAGTCTATAGTTGGCATTTAAAAAACATATACACAGTCTCTCATTCTTTTGAGACTGAGGCAGGGTACACAAAAGCATGCCTCACATAGAAGAAAACAGAAACCAAGCCAGCTAAGGAAACCTGTAGAAGTTTCTGCTTTCCACATCTGCTTCTCCACTTGACCCTCCAGGAGTATCCAGCACAGCTTCCCTCTTGTGTGACTGAGACCTGTCCCACTTCTTCCAGACTCTGGAGGGCAAACCGGAGATCAGCCGCCGACACTGCCGCGGGGAGGCCTGCACACACAGAGGAGTCCCAAAGTCACACGCCTGTTTCACCCTCAGGACACACGAACTGTGTGCTATGCGTTATCACTCATACACCAGCCTCCTCCAATACAGTAAGAAGGAATATGCATCTGACTCATATCAAGCATTTATATACTTCTTGGAAACAACAAAAAAATTATATGAGTAATGTACCTCAGAGGTTAGGCTTGGCTCAAATACTGTTTAATATCAATAAACTTTATAGGCAACTTGTAAGTCATGCATATAAAGGAGAAACAAACTTTTGAAACTATAACCTGGGATGGCTGGTGGAGTAATGAATAAAATGTGAAAATGTAATTTGTTCTGGATCATTTACCTTTACATTAGACAATTATGTAAATTATGTAGAGAAATAATCTTAGACAGAGGTACACTAAGATGTTTATTGTGTTTGTCTAGATCAGCACTGTCCAATCAATGTTCTGGACTTTTTTTTATATATACCTTTGAGAATATGTCCATAAGCTTGAATGTCAAAGCTGCCACTCAGAGGTGAAGATGCTGCTTGGATTCTTTGAATACGAATCCTTGACTCCCCTGGCCAATTATTTCCTCTGTAAACAGACTCAGTCTCTGTTTCATTCGTGATTATCTAATTTTCAAAATAAATATTGATAAAATGATTAAACGTGACAATGGCTAAGATGACTTCTATTTCACGACAGTACAATCCTGTGACATGATATTAATAAGCCTCCTGTATTCAAGATTCTTTAGAACATTAAGGACAGTCGCATAAATCAACATAGGCCATTCCTATATAAGTACAATAATGAGGCAAAAGTCAATTCAGTCATCTGTGCAGTGGCCAGCTGGAACCAGAGTAATTCCTCATTAATTCAGAGTATGCCTCCATCACTCAAGGAACAAATATTTACTGAGAAGGCATTCTATTCAAGATACAGTGCTAAGCACTACTGGGAGGCAAAGAAATGTGAGATACAGTCTTGGCTATCAAAAACCTAAAAGGCTGTTTGGAGAAATACATATGGGGACTTGAAAAATAAACTAACAATATGAGGAAGTGAATGATCAGTACAATGGATAATCCAGACTTAGGAAATACCTGACTAAAGTTGAGTGCCAGTGAAGTGCCAATTGATTGACAAAAGGAACACATACTATAAAAATTCATAGATTGTAACTCTAACAGTAAAATAATATTTTCTTGCTTCTGATCCCTCACAGTTACCTATTAATCTTTTGTGTGTGTGTGTGTGTGTGTGTGTGTGTGTGTGTGTGTGTGTGAGACAGAGACAGAGAGAGGGACAGAGAGGGACAGGAAGGGAGAGAGATGAGAAGCATCAATTCTTCATTGTGGCACCTTAGTTGTTCATTGATTGCTTTCTCATACATGCCTTGACCAGAAGACTACAGCAGACCGAGTGACCTCTTGCTCAAGCCAGTGACCCTGGACTCAAGCTGGTGAGCCTTGCTCAAACCAGATGAGCCCGTGGTCAAGCTGGTGACCTCGGGGTTTTGAAACTGGGTCCTCTGCATCCCAATCTGATGCTCTATCCACTGCGCCACCGCCTGGTCAGGCTATCTATTAATCTTGTGGAATTTAAAACTATAAGCCCCAATGCTCACAGGAATGAATAAACATAAGTGTCAAAAGACACATGCAAGAATGTTCATAGCAACTCTATTCACAACAGCTCAAACTGGAAATAATGCAAAAGTCCATCAATAGGATGAATAAATTTAGTATATTTACACCATGGAATATTGTAAAGCAATAATAAAAAATAAACTACAACTACATGCAACATATGAATCTTACAATATCAAATATGTAAAAGAAGCTAGATGTAAAAAAGTACATACTGTATTACTCATTCATATGATTAAAAATTAGCAAAGCTAATTAATGGAAACAGAAGTGAAAATAGTGGTTATATTGAGGTGACAAGTAAGTGATCTAATGACAAGCAGAAGGCACAAGGAAGTCTCTTGTGAGCTAATAATTTCTTTATCTTGCTCTGAGTAGTGATTACATGACAGCATTTACTTTGTAAAATTCATTCTGTTCAACAAGGTTGCAGGATACAGGATCAACACACAAACTCCTATCACATTTCTCTACACAAATAATAGCAAGCATGTGGAAAACGAAATTAACAACACAAGACCATTTACAATTGCTTGGTAGAAAATGAAATACATGTAAATCTAACAAAACATGTCCTGGATCTGATCTGAAAATTGTAAAATAATGATGAAAGTAATCAAAGAAGACCAAAATATGCTGATAAAAGAAAGCGAGAAAGACCTAAATAAATGGAGAGACACATTGTGTTCATGAATTGGCAGACTCAACATAATAAAGGTATCAATTCTCTCTAAAACAATCTAGGTTAATGAAAGTCTTATCAAAATACCAGGAAGATCTTTGTAAGACATAAACAAGTTTATTCCAAAATTTGTATTAAAAGACATCGAACATAGAATATTTTTTTTTAATTTTTATTAATTTTAATGGGGTGACATCCATAAATCAGGGTACATATGTTCAAAGAAAACATGTCCAGGTTATCTTGTCAGTCAATTATGTTGCATACCTGTCACCCAAAGTCAAATTGTCCTCTGTCACCTTATATCTGGTTTTCTTTGTGCCCCTCCCCCCCAGCCCCTCTCCGTCCCTCCCCACCCCCCGAAACCACCACACTCTTGTCCATGTCTCTTAGTCTCCTTTTTATGTCCCACCTATGTATGAAATCATACAGCTCTTGTTTTTTTCTAATTTACTTATTTCACTCCATATAATGTTATCAAGATCCAACCATTTTGTTGTAAATGATCCCATGTCATCATTTCTTATGGCTGAGTAGTATTTCACAGTATATTTGTGCCACATCTTCTTTATCCAGTCATCTATAGAAGGGCTTTTTGGTTGTTTCCATGTCTCGGCCACTGTGAACAATGCTGCAATGAACATGGGGCTACATGTGTCTTTACGTATCAATGTTTCTGAGTTTTGGGGGTATATACCCAGTAGAGGGATTGCTGGGTCATAAGGTAGTTCTATTTTCAGTTTTTTGAGGAACCACCATACTTTCTTCCATAATGGTTGTACTACTTTACATTCCCACCGATAGTGAATGAGGATTCCTTTTTCTCCACAGCCTCTCCAACATTTGCTATTACCTGTCTTATTGATAATAGCTAATCTAACAGGTGTGAGGTGGTATCTCATTGTAGTTTGGATTTGCATTTCTCTAATAACTAATGAAGATGAGTATCTTTTCATATATTTCTTGGCCATTTGTATTTCTTTCTGGGAGAAGAGTCTGTTCATGTCCTCTTCCCATTTTTTTATTGGATTGTTAGTTTGTTTGTTGTAGAGTTTTATAAGTTTTTTGTAAATTTTGGATATTATAGGCCCTTATCTGAGCTGTTGTTTGAAAATATCATTTCCCATTTAGTTGGCTGTCTGTTTATTTTGTTGTTAGTTTCTCTTGCTGAGCAAAAATTTCTTAGTCTGATGTAGTCCCATTCATTAATTTTTGCCTTCACATCTCTTGCCTTTGGAGTCAAATTCATAAAATGCTCTTTAAAATCCAGGTCCATGAGTTTAGTACCTATGTCTTCTTCTATGTACTTTATTGTTTCAGGTCTTACATTTAGGTCTTTGATCCATTTTGCTTTAATTTTAGTACAAGGGGACAAACTGTAGTCGAGTTTCATTCTTTTGCATGTGGCTTTCCAGTTTTCCCAGCATCATTTGTTGAGAGGCTTTCTTTTCTCCATTGTGTGTTGTTGGCCCCTTTATCAAAAATTATTTGACCATATACATGTGGTTATATTTCTGGACTTTCTGAACATAGAATATCTTAAAACCATTTTTTACTAGAAGAATAAAGTGAGAGAAGTCATTCTGCACAATGTTAAGACATATATTGCTACATTTTTCAAGAGATTGATGCCAGTATTGGTGGAAGGATTGACACATGGAGCAATGGAATAAAATAGAGAAATCAGAAATATACCCACACAAATATACCCAACTGATTTTTGACAAAAATGCAAAAGTTATTTAATAGAAGAAGGATAGCCTTCAAATAAATGGTGCTGGAGCAACTGGAGCCATAGGCAAACAGATGAACTTCCACCTAAAACCCTACACCTTATTATAAAGTAAACTCAGAATGGATCATGATCTTAAATGCAAAATGTACAGCAACAAAATTTGGGGGGAAAAAAATAGAAATGTTTTTGGATGACGTCAGAGTAATGGCAGCATGAAGATACTCTTGATCTCTCCCTTTAAAATTTGAACAAATTGAAGAACCATAACACAATGAAGGAATCCCAGCTGGACTTGCAGGTCCACCTGAAAAATCCATACACTGAATGGACTAAAGGTGGGACGGGGTGATAAAGGAGGTGGAAGATAAAACTCATTCATGGTGGGCTTTGGAGAGTAGAGGAGACAAATCTGGAATGTCTGGGTTTTTTTTCCTTTGCTGGACTACAGGGAAGAGGGAAGCTTGGGTTCTCTAAATTTTTTTTGAGGGGTATGGAAAGGGAAACCCTTAGTGACTGGGTCTCTTTCTGTTGGAAGGAGCAGTGACATAGAGGGGTAAAGGGAAGATAAACCAAAGAGGCCAGAGCTCAGTGTTGCAGCCAGAGCTCGGTGTCACAGCCAGTGTTCCCATTGTCTGCCTGCAGCCCACACTCGGCAGAGACAGAGAAAGCTAAAGTGCAGCCCCCCAGTTTCCCAGATCCCACCTCCCTTATCTCACAGTATGGAGAGTGGCAGAGACAAACCCCACATCTAGCTCTCCAGAGCCACTCTCCCCCCTGAAGAACAGAGGTGCTCCACCTCCTGTCCCCAGGTCCATTGAGACATAGGAAGGAGCACCTGGAAGTTTGAGATTGCCATTGCTAGAGCCGTAAATCCAAAGCTGTAAAGCCTAAGCCATAAAGCCGTCACAACGTGCCACCACCAATGTGACTGCAGCTCCACCTATGTCATTGTGACAGTAACATCTAAGCGGGGGCAGCCCAGAAACTCCACAAACCTAAAACATGTTATACAGCGATACCTACTGAAAGAAAAGTCTTAAAACTGAAATTTATTTTTCCTTTTTTCCTTTCTCATTTTTTCCTTTTTTTTTCTAATTCCTTTTATCTCCTTTTCTCTTTTAAATTTTATTTTCTTTAATTTTTATATATTTTATTCTTAATTTTTTATGTTTTGTTTAAGACTCTTTTATTTCCTATCTTTTTTCTATGTTTCTTCTTGCTATAATTTTTTAAATGTTTATATTTTTATTGTATTTTTAAATTTTAAGTTTCTGTTTTTTAGCAGTTTTTTGGTTAGGGTTCTTAACAACACCTCTTTCAAATGCCATCAAGGATAAAATAATCAAACACATTGGTTATACAAGACAGAGATGTAGTTTAGAAAGAAAATAAAAACTCTCCAGAAGAAAAAATCACATGGAAACCTTGGAGTTAAAGGATAGAGAATTCAAAACTAAAGTTCTGAAAATAGTCAATGGGGTGCGAGAAGACACAATAGTCAATTTAATAAGCTCAGAAAACAAAATATACATCTCACCAAGGAGATTGAAACTTTAAAATCAGAGATGAAGAATTGAATACATAAATTGAAAACTGAGGTAGCAAGTTTAGCTAATAGAATAAGCCTGATAGAGGAAAGAATCAGTGATATTGAAGACAGGCAACTAGAGATGTGACAGAGAGAACAGTACAGAGAGTCATGAATTAAAAAACAAAAACAAATGAGAGAGCTCTACAAGAATTGTCTGACTTCATCGGAAAGGGCAATATAAGAATAATAGGTATATCAAGAGAAGAAGAGAGAGAGAAGGGAATGGAGAGCCTATTCAAACAAATAATTGATGAGAATTTCCCAAGCTTATGGAAAGAGAGCCTCGAGTCCAAGAACAAACAGAACACTGAGTTACCACAACCCAAACAGACCTACTCCAAGGCACATCATAATAAAATTGTCAAAATTCAATGACAAAGAAAGAATCCTCAAGGCAACAAGGGAAAAGAAGAACATAACATATAAAGGAAAGTCCATTAGGTTATCATCAGACTACTCAGCAGAAACTTTACAAGCCACAAGAGAGTTGACCTAAACATTCAAAGTATTGCAAGAGAGGAATTACCAGCCAAGAATACTATATCCCATCAAAGTTATTCTTCAAATATGAAGGAAAATAAAACATTTTGCAAACATACAGAAGCTGAGGAAATTTATCACCAGGAAAATCCCATTACAGGAAATAGCCAAGGGGGTTATTCAACCAGATACAAAGAACAAAACAAATCAAAACTACAAGTAAAAGCTTCAGCAAGGTCACACACACAAAAAACAATAATATAAAATGGGAAAGGATAAAGATTTGCAGTAGCTAAGGAGGATGGAGTGCAGAAGCACTCATAAGACAAAGAACTCTTATACATATGAACATTTTTCTCTTAGTAACCTAATGGTAATAATAACCACCCATGAAAAAGCCACCACTGAAACATACAGTTTAAAAAAAGAAGAAACAAGGGAAAGAAGTATGGAATACAACCAAACAAAAACAACTGACAGAAACATAAAGGAGAAGACCTAAACAAGACACAGAGCTACAGAAAACAGAACATAAAATGGCTATAGGAAATCCTCAAGTGTCAATAATTACCCTAAATGTAAATTGACTGAATTTACCAATAAAGAGCTACAGAGTAGCTGATTAGATCAAAAAGCAAAACCCAACCATATATTGCCTCTAAGAGACACATCTAAATTGCAAGGATAAAAGTGATTCAAGTGAAAGGTTGGAAAATGATTCTCCAAGCAAATAATATCCAAAGAAAAGCAGGTGTAGCCATACTCATATCTGACAGTGCTGTCTTCAAGACAACAAAGGTAACCAGAGACAAAGATGCACATTTCATAATCATAAAGGTGACATTGTATCCCGGCATGCCCACCAGGGGGCGATGCTCTGCCCATCTGGGGCATTGCTCTGCTGCAACCACAGCCACTCTAATGCCTGAGGCAGAGGCCACAGAGCCATCTTCAGAGCCCGGGGCCAACTTTGCTCCAGTGGAGCCCTGGCTGCAGGAGGGAAAGAGAGAGACAAAGAGGAAGGAGAGGGGGAGGGGTGGAGAAACAGACAGGCGGCTCTCCTGTGTGCCCTGGCTAGGAATCAAACCCGGGACTCCTGCACGCCAGGCCGACGCTCTACCACTGAGCCAACTGGCCAGGGCCCATAACACTTCTTAATATATATGCACCAAACCAGAGAGCACCAAAATATATAAGACAGCTACTAACTGATCTAAAAATAGAAACAGACAAAAACTCAATCATTCCTGGAGATTTCTATACACCATTGACAGCCTTAGCTAGATCATCCAAAAGGAAAATCAATAAAGAAATATTGGCCTTAATTAACACTCTGAACCAAATGGACATAATAGACATTTTTAGGACATTTCATCCCAAAACGTCGTATTATACATTCTTCTCCAGTGTGCATGAAATATTCTCAAGGACAGACCATATGTTGGGCCACAAAAGTAACATCAACAAATTCAGGAAAACTGGAATTATACCAACTGTATTTTTTGCTCATAAGACTTTGAAATTAAACAACATACTTCTAAAAGATGGCTGGGTCAAAGAAGAAATAAAAGCAGAGATCTAAACACAGATGCAGACAAATGAAAATGACATGACTAATCAAAATTTCTAGGAATCAGTGAAAGCAGTAATAAGAGAGAAATTTATTTCATTACAAGTCATAGAGAAGAATTTATGAATTTGACACCAAAGGCAAGGGAAGTAAAAGCAAAAATAAATGAATGGGACTATATCAAACTAAAAAGCTTCTGCAGCCTGACCTGTGGTGGCACAGTGGACAAAACATCGACCTGGAAATGCTGAGGTCACCGGTTCAAAACCCTGGGCTTGCCTGGTCAAGGCACATATGGGAGTTGATGCTTCCAGCTCCTCCCCCTTCTCTCTCTCTGTCTCTTTCTCCTCTCTCTCCCTCTATCTCTCTCTCTACCTCTCTCTCTCTCTCCTCTCTAAAAATGAATAAATAAATAAATAAAAATAAAAAAGCATTAAAAAAATAAAAAGTTTCTGCACATCAAAAGAAACTGACAACATAAAAAATAGGCAGCCAACTAAATGGGAGATCATATTTGCAAACAAGAGCTCCGATAGGGGTTAATATCCAAAATATATGAAGAACTCACAAAGCTCTGCAAAAAATAAGCTAACAATCCCATTAAAAAATAGGGAGAAGACCTGAACAGACAATTCTCCCAAGAGGACATACAAATGTCGAACAGATATATGAAAAGATGCTCATTTTCACTAGCTATTCAAGAAATGCAAATCAAAACTACATTGAAATACCACCTCACACCTGTTAGGTTGGCTATTATCAACAAGACAGTTAATAAACAATGTTAGAGAGGCTCTGGAGAAAAAGAAACTCTCATTCACCGCTGGTGGGAATGCAAATTAGTACAACCATTATGGAAGAAAGTATGGTGGGTCCTCAAAAAATTAAGAATAGAATTACTATAGGACCCAGCAATCCCTCTACTAGGTATCTACCCCCAAAACTCGAAAACATTGATATGTAAAGACACATGCACTCCCATGTTCATTGCAGCATTATTCACAATGGCCAAGACATGGAAACAACCAAAGTGTCCCTCAGTAGAGAACTGGATAAAGAAGATGTAGCACATATATACAATGGAATACTACTCAGTCATAAGAAATGATTACATAGTGACATTTATGACAACATGGATGGGCCTTGACAACATTATACAGAGTGAAATATTATAAGTATATCAGAAAAAGCTTAGAACTATATAATTTCACACATAGGGATATAAAACTGAGATTTGTGGACAAAGATAAAAGTGTAGTGGTTACCAGGGGGAGGGGAATATGGGGAAGGTAGTGGGGGAGAGGGAGGGGGAGTGTGTGAGTAGGAACAAATACAAGGTAACAAAAAATGATTTGATTTTGATTTATACAACATAATCAACAGTTCAAATGCTATAGAAATGTTTACCTAAAACTTATGTACTCTTATTGATCAATGTCATCCTGTTAAATTTAATTTTCTAAATAAAATTTAAAAAGAAATGAAAAAGTAACAAAAAATAGTAAAATATTCAGAAATTACATCTAAGTGGGGAGTTCTTGGCCTTGAAACTAAAAGCACCATAAAAAGAAAAAATGGATAATTTGGATCTCATCAAAATTAAAAACTTTTGCTCTGTTAAAGACCTTTTAAGATGAGAAGGCAAGGTACATACTGGGAGAAAATATTTACAAAGCACATATCTGGTCAGATGAACCTACACATGTGATAAAGTTGTATAGAACTACACATATACATGAAGGACTTGTATCTAGAATATATAAAGCGTTTTAAAAACTCAACAATAAGAAAATTATTCAATTAGAAAGTGGGCAAAAGAATAAAAACATTTTACAGAAGAGGATATGTGGATGTTCAATATCTTTTAGCCTTTAGGGAATACAAATTAATACCAAAATTAACTATTAGTACATTCTCTATCATAATGGCTAAAATTAAAAATATATATATATATAGTGTTAATGACAATGCTGGCAAGTTTGTACAGAAACAGAATTACCCATGCCTTGCTGGTGGTACTGTAAAATGGTATAGCCACTTTGGAAAAGAATAGAGTAGTTCCCTACAAATCTATATGCTAATGGCACTATTGGGTAATTAACCTGGGAAAATGAAAATTGATGTCACACAGGAGCCTACAGATGAATGCTTTAAGGAACTTTATTTATAAAATCAGAAACTGACTACAATTGAAATGTTCTTCAATAAGTAAGTGGTTAAGCAAATGGTGGGGCATCCATATTATTAAATATTACTAGGCAATCAAAACATACAAACTATCAATATCCACAGCAACTTGGAGGGATCTCAAGGGAATTATGCTGAGTGAAAAAAAAGTTGATCTCAAAAGGCTACATACTAGTATGATTATATAAAGTCTGATTCTATTTACATAACATTGTTGAAATGACAAATTTATAGAGATGGGTTAGTGATTACCAGCTATAAGGGAGTGCAGGAGGAAGGAAAGGGGCCATGGCTATAAAAGGGTAGCATGAGGGGTTCTTGTGATGGAATTGCTCCGTACTAGTCAGATGAATCTATACAGGTGATAAAATTGTATATAATTACACACATAAACACAATCAAAAGCATGTAGAACTAAACAGGGTTGGTAGATTGTATGAATGTCCATTTCCTGGTTGTGCTATTATGCTATAGATATACAAGATGTTACCATTGGGGGAAAATGAGTTAAGGGTATAGAAATATTACTATATATTCCACACAAGTGTATATGAATCTATAATTATCTCAAAGTTACAGTTTTTAAAAGAATTTATTGACCTAGACATTTAATATATGTGCACACTACTACAAGTATCTTTCATTTGAATTTTCTTTAAAAAAAGTCATAAAAATATAAGCAGCATATTATGCAATTTAACCTTGGGTAAATAGCTAAACTAGAGTATTACCAATTTAAGTGAAAAATCTTGAAAAATGGGAGATTATTGATAGAGATGCTTTGACAACACAAGCCCTGAGTTAGTTATTGCATTTTGTTATAGTGCTAAGAGGAAAAGACTGAAAAATATTTACACGACATTCAGCTTAAAGAAACTAAAGTTAAAACACTGAACCAAAATGAGATAAAGCTAATTATAGTGGAATACTTAGAGTTAGTATTTTTAATCACAAAATCATTTACTTAGCAAAACATTCATTATGAGACTCTACTACGATATTTAATAATTATTTAACCTTTAATCTTGAGCTTATTATATTTGTCTTTGCTTTATCGCACAGGAAATTATATTAACTTGAATATTTTTGTAGGATGTTAATTTAAAAATTTACTATATTGATAATATTTAATAGTTATTATAAACAACTCAAGCCAAATAAAAAAATTGTTCTGATCCTTTTGGAATGTGAATAACTGTCTCCTTTCTCCTTGTGTCAATTTTGATACAAGAAAAAGATAAATGCTGTTATAACAGAAACAATTTAGAAACATGCAGAATCTAAAATTTTCTACCAATAATCTCTGTTCAAGGATCTTTCTTGGAAGAGCCCACCATATTTTCTTTGAAATCAACAGAAAAAACTCTATTTAAATTCAGCTGTTCCACAAAATATTTTCCATACATATATATTATATATATGTTTTGAAGGTTTTTTAATGCTTAAAGTAAATTTTCATACTCAAATTCAACAAACCTCTAAGCTTTCATTTGTTCTTAGAATAACTATCATGTCTTATTAAAAGCTATTTAATCTATATGTCAGTTATTTGTAAAAATTAAAAAGAAAGTTTACTAGATCAAAGCTAATGCTTCATAAATTAAAAATAAATAGTAATTTGTAAAATTTTAGGCTTACCTGCCCAAAGCTCACAGCCATCATGGGTATATTAAAACTGCAATTATATGAAGTCATGGTGACAGAAAATCGATTGGTCATACTTGATCCATTAATTTTGGTCTGATTCACCTGAAAGTGCTTTAAAAATATTCCTTTATTTGCTAATGCTGGGAGTCTTCTCTTTGGCATTTCTACAGAACATAATAAAAAATAGGAAGTAAACTTGCATAGTTTGTGCTGCTAAAAAAATCACTATTAAATAACATCCATATGTCATGGAATAAGCTGTTTAAAATCAAATTTTAAGCCCTGGCCGGTTGGCTCAGCGGCAGAGCGTCGGCCTAGCGTGTGGAGGACCCGGGTTCGATTCCCGGCCAGGGCACATAGGAGAAGCGCCCATTTGCTTCTCCACCCCTCCGCCGCGCCTTCCTCTCTGTCTCTCTCTTCCCCTCCTGCAGCTAAGGCTCCATTAGAGCAAAGATGGCCTGGGCGCTGGGGATGGCTCTGTGGCCTCTGCCCCAGGCGCTAGAGTGGCTCTGGTCCCAACATGGCGACACCCAGGAGGGTCGCAACATGGCAACGCCCAGGATGGGCAGAGCATCGCCCCCTGGTGGGCAGAGCGTCGCCCCCTGGTGGGCGTGCCGGGTGGATCCCGGTCGGGCGCATGCGGGAGTCTGTCTGACTGTCTCTCCCTGTTTCCAGCTTCAGAAAAAATAAATAAATAAAAAAATAAAAAAATAAAATAAAATTTTATAAAGAAGATCTTAAGAAAAATAGTTTCTGGTACTTGGTAAACCGCCACTTCTAAAATACAAAGCTTTAAGTCACTTGACCTAAGAGCCTCATCAGGTAAAGACAAACAAAAAATAATTGTTTAAATCATTAACGTAAGAGCCATCAAGCCCTGGTGGGCTTGTAGCCTCTGTGGGCCAGTTAGTTCTGCTCTGTTCCTGGTGCCCTGAATGTGGTGCTCACTAGGACACGTGCTCCAAGAGAGCGAGACCAGGACTGTCTTATTCAGTCTTCTTTCTTTGATACCCAACACAGTGCCTGCTACATGGTAGGTGCTCAATAAATGCTGTTTAACAAACTACTACATTTATCCCAGCACAAATCAGCTGTCCTATACATGCATCCCACTAATTACAATTTGGATTTGATGACAGTGAATCTAAAAGGATTGACTCTAAAATAGTAACACTTAAATTTTTACCAGTTGACTCATGATCTCGCACTTGAAAACAGTTCTAAAAAAAAATTTCAAAACTCTAAAAAATGGGAATAGTGGTGACTATTCCCATTTTTAAGATGACTGTGGGGAATTAGGTTGATTTTTTTTTAAATCACAGTTTAATCTTAATTATTTTATTATCATAGTTTTTATATTTGAGTCTACTAATATGATTAGAAAAACAATGCTAAGACTACCAGAAATAAAGTTTTCATTTATCACATTATTAATTATTGCTCTCAAGTCCATGGAAACATTCAGCTCAATCTTACTAAGCAAATGGCAACGGCAATATCAATACTGTCAATAGTAGCCTTTGAGGACTAGGTCTCTATCTTGGTAGTTTGTTTCTCTAAAATCAAACAAAGCAACATAAAAATGTTTGCCACAGTTTATATATCTGTGAACAGAATCTAAGACTATAAAACCAATTTTTGTCAAAATGACAATTTACATTAAGGATCTACTTATTCTTAATCATCTGGCCTTATTTATTAAAAAATAATAAATTAAATAACATCACTATGATAAAAGAGTAACTCATACAATAGTTAGAGATTGTTTCTATCTAAACTATAGAATATAAGTAATTTCCATGAAAAGATTTTACTACACAATAGATTTAGATGGTTGAAGTAGGTATGAAATGATAAAACATACCATCCCACATGGAAATGGTAGGTGTCTGTCCAATGTATATGACATCTACATAAAAAGACTGAGATTTTGATGCTTTTTGCAAACTAATCCTCTGAAGAGAAAAGTTAGTCCCAGTGATTCTGGTTTTTATGAGGTCCAGAAGGTCTATGCAGGTGTAGGTCCAGCTGAAATATGGTTAATTAATTAGGTATATAGATTAGTTGTAATGTTTAATGTAAACAGATACACTATAAAAAGCATTAAAATCTTAAAGAATAAAAGATTTATTTTTTTCTCACAAGAAAACATCAAGCATACTTTATTAGCATAGAAAAGCAACCATAACAAGGAACAGCAGGTGACAGAAGCTTACACTGTCAGTAAAAGATACAACATTGCCTGCAAATATAGGTCCTCTTATACTTGTAGCCTTGGCAGTAGCCAGAGGAAAGTAAACTACCCTGTGGCAATAGGTAAGGAAAATAAGGAGCATGCATCTTGGTGTAGAGCATAAAAACAAAACCCAAGAATGGAGTAAACTATTTTAATAAAAAATGTCAGGGATAGGCCCTGGTTGGTTGGCTCAGTGGTAGAGCGTTGGCCTGGCGTGCAGGAGTCCCAGGTTCGATTCCCAGCCAGGGCACACAGGAGAGGAGCCTGTCTGCTTCTCCACCCCTCCCCCTCTCCTTCCTCTCTGTCTCTCTCTTCCCCTCCCGCAGCCAAGGCTCCATTGGAGCAAAGTTGGCCCAGGCGCTGAGGATGGCTCTATGGTCTCTGCCTCAGGTGCTAGAGTGGCTCTGGTTGCAACAGAGCTGCACCCCAGATGGGCGGAGCATCCCCCCCTGGTGGGCATGCCAGGTGGACCCTGATCTGGCGCATGCGGAAGTCTGTCTGATTGCCTCCCCGTTTCCAACTTCAGAAAAATACCAAAAAAAAAAAAGTAGAAAAAAAATGTCAGGGATAGAAAAGTAAACAGTCTAATACTAAGCAAAACTGGATCGTGGCATTACTTCCGAAGAGCTCACTGCAGTTGCACTGTCTACTGTTCCAAGTGAAAAAAAAAAAAGCAGAGTTATGTATGGTTCAGTACCTTTTAAGTGTGTAATTTAGATTCAGATTCAGATTTTCCATTATATACTAACTGCATTAAGATCCCATACATTACAATTAAGCAATTCTGCTATGAAAGTTTACAACAAAGAGATAAATGCTGCCATCCAAATAACTAAGTACAGTTTAACAATACTCTTTACAGCTCCTACCGTAGTTACTATCTAGTAAGTCTGAGCATTTTCTATTCTTATTTCCTTCATAGTTTGCATCATGAGATACCTGTGGTGCATCAAAGCCTAGAACTACATCAGTTTTAGAAAATTATATGCAGACTATATTAAGTTAAAGTGCCCTTTAATTTAATAAAACTACATAGAACCTTTAAGTAGAATTAATTACATGACTCTAAAGTTTTAAAAACTACTACCTAAAAGATTTGGTATACTTAACAGTTTACCATTGTTTTGTCCTTTAAATGGTCATAGGAGATGATGATAATTTTCATAATCAATAGATTCATTTTTGATACAAATATTTCTGTTAGGGAGTTTATGGAAAGGGCAGAAAATTGCAGTTGGACCATGGCATACATGATTTCTCAAAAACAAACACTCAAGGAATAGGTTTGTTTTGTCTTCATAGTTTATATAATCTAGTACAATTTGTTAAATTCATAGCATAACTTACTTGTTTCCATAAGCAAAACTATATGTAAATTGCATATCAGTGCTTCTAGGAATCTTGCTTTTGTCTTGGTATTGAAACTTTAGACCAATATGATTTGCCAGGAATCCTTTGTATGCTAAACATAACTACACAGAAAATATAAAAAAAATTAGTAACAATATCTTACCATTAAATTGTTTTGTGACAATTCAAATTAATTCAGTCCAAATCCAATAAATATCTATTGAGCATTTTTTCATAAAAAATGTATCAAAACACACAGGAAAAAAGTTAATTTTTGTCAATAAAGTGCAAAAAATGGGGAAAATTTTACAGAAGAAAAAGTGTTGAAATGACCTTATGATTAATGATTAATTCTTCACTGTTTTTAAAGATATGGTTTTCTTAAAAAAATAGAAATAGTTCATTCCTTATAGTCGCTGAGCTATGTCAGAATTAGGTCCCGCTCTAACTGAACTCTTCAATGAATTTAAAAGCCCATTACACATAGAGAGAGAAACATTTGAGTAGACTGAGATGCAAATGCAGCTTAGCATTTAGAGATGAAACTGTTACTGTAAAATAGTGACTAAATACCAGTTTTAATGGTCTACAGCACCTTAAAAATGCCAAATATATTTAGAACTTCCAGCTTTAGAACATGTGCAACAATATGAGAATTTTAAAATGAGAAAGGGTAAGTCTATGATTGCCAGTCTTAAGCACCTGTCCTAAAATTCCCATTGCCTTTCCTCAGACATTTTTTTTTTTTACTTTTCCCTGATTAGAGACTGGAGAGTGCTCTATGATGGCTATCCCTTTTTGTTGCTTTTCAGTTAATAAAGGACTATTGAAAAAATATAAATGTTTAATAGTTTTGTATTAAATTTGTGTGCAAATAGTTTTTGAAATTATGAGATAAAGCAGAATACATGTGCATGGTACTGAATATTATTTTAATTTCTTTCTTTTTTTTTGAAAATCACCAAAAGAGGACATCACACACACCCAGAGAGTAAACTCCATTGCCTGTCCAATGTGACATGATTTCATATGACAAGCACTTTTCTTTGTCTTAAAATTTCACGAAATTTTATTACCCAGGGATTCTACAAATTTAATTAGCATATCATTTTGTTGAGCTTACCTGATTATAAGGTAATAATAAAATGTCTCCATATGGTCGTCTGTTTGGTTTAACATCTGCTGAGTCAAAAAGAACAGCTGGGTTTTTCAGGGAATAACGACCACAGTAAGCATCAGTTTCAGCTGTCTTCTGCCCTCTATTAATATGTTCCTAAAGAAACAATATTTCAAATGAAAACATGATTTATTGTCTAACTTTATTCCACCCAAGTCCTTTAAGTTCAGACTCGGATCTCATGGCTTCCCAAACTACTGCAACTTGAAATGTTCTCTTGAGACCTATGTGATCCTATTAACCAATGTCACCCCAATAAATTTAATTTTTTTAAAAATGTTCTCATGGGAAATGACATCAGAGTAATGGCAGCATGAGAGATACTTCTGATCTTTCCCTTTGAAATTTCAAAAAATTAAACAACCATAACACAGCAAAGAAACCCCACCCAGCTGGGCTCGCAGGAGCACCTGAAAGATCCATGCACTGAACGGACTAAATGTAGGACAGACTGAAAAGGGGGCGGAAATCAAAATGCATTCATGGTGGGCTTTGGAGAGGAGAGGAGACAAACCAAGAATGACTGGGTTTATTTTTTTTCTCTGCCAGACTATGGGGAGAAGGGAAACTCGGGCTCTCTGGATTTTGTCTGAGGGGTATGGAAAGGGAAATTTTGGAGTGACTGGGTCTCCTGCTGGGAGGAGCAGTGAGATAGAGGGCAGAGGGGGAGATAAACAGAGTGACCAGAGCACAGGGTCACAGCCAGTGTTCCGGCAGTCTGCCTGCAGCCCGCACTCAGCAGAGAGAGAGAAAACTAAAGTGCGGCCCCCAGCCTCCCAGACCCTGCCTCCCTCATCTTGTGGTATGGAGAGCGGCAGAGACAAACCCCACAGCTAGCTCTCCAGACCACTCTCCCCCCTGAAGAACAAAGGGGCTCCATGTCCAGTTCCTAGGTCTGTTGAGACATGGGAAGGAGTGCGCAGAAGCCTGAGATCACCATTGCTAGAGCCGTAAGGCCAGAAAGCTGAAGCCATAAAGCCAGAGGCATAATGCGGAAGCTGTCAAGACCTTACAACATGCCCCAAACTCCACCAAGTTTGCGGCCCCAGCTAAAAGCTGTAATACAGTCACACCTACAGAAAGAAACCTCTCAAACCCGAAATTAATTTTTTCTTTGTTTCCTCTTTTTTCTAATTCTTTTCTTCTCTTTTTCTCTTTTGAATTTCATCTACTTTAAATTTTGTGTTTTTATTCTTTTTTGCAGTGTTTTGTTTTTTACTTTGTTTGCTTCTGATCTTTTTTCTGTGGTTTTTCTTCTTGTCATAATTTTTTAAATATTTATATTTTATTGTATTTTTATATTAATTATTCATTTTTTTAGAATTTTTTTTTAGAGTTCTTAACAATACCACTCTCAAAGGCTGATAAGGATGAAGAAATCGAATACCGTGGGCACACAAGATAGAGAAGTAGTTCAGACGAAAATGAAAATTTTCCAGAAGAAAATCTCAATCACATGGAAATCTTGGAGTTAAATGATAGGTAATTTAAAATTGAAGTTCTGAAAATACTCAACTAGTTACAAGAAGATACCAATAGGCAACTTAATGAGCTCAGAAAACAAATTAATGAACAAAATGAATACCTCACCAAGGAGATTGCTACAGAGATAAAGAACTCAACACATGAATTGAAGATGGAGGTAGCAAGTTTAGCTAATAGAACAAGTCTGAGAGAGGAAAGAAGACAGACAACTAGAGATGCTACAGAGAGAAGAGGAGAGAGACTCACAAATTAAAAATATTGAGAGAGCTCTACAAGAACTGTCTGACTCTGTCAGAAAGAGCAATGTAAGAATAATGAGTTATCAGAGAAGAAGAGAGAGGGAAAGGAATGGAGACCCTATTCAAACTAATAATTGATGAGAATTTCCCAAGCCTATGTTCTCTTAGATATGCTAAAGCTCTCACCCTATATCTCATTTGGATTCATAATTGCATAATCCCTTGTAGCTGTATTTCCCAAATCCTATCTTTCCTCTATATAATGAACTCCTTAATGATATTTAATCCTTCCTTTCACATGTGTTTATTCAGTGTTCAATGTGTGTCAAGTTTTTGTTTGTCAGCGAATCCGTTTTTTTCTTTACGCTTTGGCGTTCTACTGTCTCTAAACACAGAAGCCCATCAGTTTAGAATAAAAGAACCAAGGATTATGAAACCAAGGCTGAAGAGAGGCATTTAACTCACATAACTTAAAAAATAAAATGAGTCAGAGAAAGTGGCATATGAGTTGTCTTAAAAGATAAAAAGATGTTATTTGAAAGGACTGGGGAGCCACGGGGCCTCAGAAGAGAGTAAAACACGTACAGAGCAGCAGGGGTGTGGGAGAGAGGGCTGGGAATGCAAACTGTCACAGTAAAGTGGAGCAAAGAATGTGTGTTGTGATAATGAAGGAGATGAAGAAGAAGAAAAGTATAATTTAAATTACCCATGCACTCCCCATGGCTGCAAGTGCTGAGGTCAGTAGAACCAAAATGCATGTAGCTTTGTTTAATTAAGTTGAAAACAAAGCACATTAAGTGGATTTCCCCTTATTTTTCACCAGTAAATCTCTTCATATAAGCATCACATGATACATATTTTAAAAACTCATATTTATTTCTAGTGTTTTTATTGGAATTGAATAACTAGCATACTTCTCATTCTGATGATACTCACTTGGAAGTGGTGACTATTGGCTTCCTCAAGTTTTCAAAGTAATAATTAGGAAAGTGGTGTTATTTTAAATTTTCCTTATGTAGATAGGTGAAAAATCTTTATATCTCATCAAAACTAAATCATCACTAGGTCTTGTACTAATGGAGCAGAGGGTGAAATAAAAAAGCAAGGGAAGTGATTTACTACCAATCGTCTTTTCTGGAGCCAGTGAGGAAAAGGGACACACTCTGCGTCCAAGTGAAGAAAATGAACAGAACACTCCACAGATCCTACGTTTGCCTCATTTCTATTATCAGGAAAATTCATGTGGAGTGGAAATACTACTTTCACAAAGGAATCATTTTACAATGCAACGAGGACAGATCTTATAAAAAAATTATATTTGCAATTTGCTTTGGATGATAAGGAATTAATGCTAGTTTAGAAAAGCAATGACAGAAATTCCAAATATTTGCATGAATTTTTATCAGGTCAGTTTCATAGTTCATTAAACATTCCATACCAGGTTAAAATCAGTTTCATAATCTCTGAAGTATTTCACGGCAAATCCTTCTTCAAAATTTGCAATTTGCGGTGGACACTTAGCACGAACCATTTCTTCCACTGCTTCCTGAAACTAAATTAATAATATGAATTTTAGTAACTTCTTTTTCATGAACAGTTAGAACATAGGAATTCTCCTACTAATTCTACTAATTAGTTATAACACATTCATACAAGAATTCCCATATTTTAGCCATAATTAAGAGATAATTTCCTAAATAATTAATGTGAAAATTCTAGTGTCCTATGACTTTTTAAAGTTTTAATTTAGAATGACAATAGCTACATCCAATTGGCTAATATTAGCTTACTTAATTATTACTAAGGTAAACATATTTGTTCAAAAGTGTCTTCAAAAAGAATAATGAGGCAAACCTAAATAAATTTGAACCCAATTAAACAGACTCCAGATCGTTTTTTAAATTAACTCAAAATTAACTGGATTCAAGAGATCCAGACATGAAAAGTCTGTACTTATGACTATTTTAAAAATAAGAAATAATTGCAGGTATATAGGAATCTGTACCCATTCATGAGGTCTCTTGTAGAAACTTCCATATCTATTGCTTTGGCAAAGCAGAGATATATATGATATTTAGAACTAAAGACTTAGGATGACAGGTGATCTTTAATCATCAAATATTAACTTAAACTCAATGTAAAGGTAGCTTTCAAAATTCAGTAATCTACAGTAAACATTCTTTCTTTATGAACAACTGCTCCATATGGAGATACGTTGGCACCGATCTAAGAAATCCCCCTTCGGCCCTCATCTTTGTGATATTCTTCCCTGCTCCTCTCATTATGCAGTGCCTCCAACTCATCATGCCCAGTAGGCAGGTGTGTTACTACTACTTAAAGTGTGTGCATGTGTTTTCTAACAGAATGATGATGTTTCAATGGCATTCTGTTTAAAAAATTAACAGAGCATACTTCAGCTTCTGTTGACCGTGGGGTAAGAGGCTGAGAAGTGACCCCATCCCAGTTCAGTGTAAATGTGTCCAAACTAGGTTTTCCTTTGGTCTGTTCTATAATATCCAGTGTGACATTATATCCTTCAAATACTTCATAGCCGAGCAGATCAAAGTCTCCTGTAACAAAGTACCAAACAGGATTTTAAGAAGTTAATTTTAAAAATGTCAATACATCCATAGTAGAATTCAAATTTAAGAAAATTGGTTTTCAGTTCCATTATCATAAAATAAAAATAAACAGGGAAGATGCAAATCTTTGAATTTGAGCAGATTTCTCCACAGCAGAAATAGGAAAATAGCAGATAAAGTGCTGTTCATTTAAGGTTCTGTTTCTATTGCTTAAGAGAAAAGATTAGAAGATAAACAGAAGTGATATTGGGACCATGAGGTAAAGATCACAGTAGTATATTCTAAAAATCCTTCAGTTTTGTGCCGCTACCTTAGTGTAAAGGGCTAGGCTGGGATATTGCCATTTTTTAAAAGACCTGAATAAGGTACAGAGCTGAATTCCAAGGAACAGCCCCAGGCCTGTGAAACCTGTTCATATAGCGTTCCTTTGAGAGAATTAAAGCCTTGTCCTCAGATGTCTATTTTCTCTTGGAAGATGCTTTACTGATGTAATCTAATTGCCTTTCTTTGTTAGGCAATGTCCTAGAATTATCCCAGTTATGATTTTGGTGCCATGTTTCTTAAGGTCTCCGCTGAAACCTTAAAATTTCTCTCTGATCTATAAATAAGTTCCTGGGAGAACAAGGATAAACATACTTTAATTTAGAAAATGTTTTGACAGTCTAACTTTTGGCAAATCTTTAGTACTTCAATTCATGTTAAACAAAACTCTTCACCCTCCACCCAACAATCAAATGAACATTTTCATAAGGTGAGACAAACATTGAAGTAACATTTTACTTATATGAAATGGGAAATAATGATTGCCCAAAGAAAAGTAAACACACACAGTCAGGCACCTGTTTCATGAGCTAGATATCCCAAATACCCAAAATGGTTGTTAGAATTGGCTATCAGATTTGAAATTATTGATCATTAGTAAGTTAACAGCTATTATTTGAGGGAAAAAAATAAAGAGATCAAATAATTTTTGAAAATGTTGCATTATATACAGGTGAATAGAGTTTTTGTTTCTCACTGCAGAATTGCTTGGGGATGTTAATTTTTTAATATGCTCTGTCAATCTTCAAGAAGCAGCTGCGGTAAGCAGTATTTCCAACATGGATTTGATCATAGAATTCTTTCATCCTGAAAGATCTGGCCAGACTTGTGTCTCCTGAGCAATATTGGTTTACTTACATTTAATTTTCAGAATTGATATCATCACTAATTTTTGCTAATTCATAAAGGGTTATTATATTGATATTGTGTTTGTAGTATATATAGTGTATTTCTCATGTACTGGAGTTTCACAGTCCTTGAAATACAGTGGGAATTTAAATTACAATAGGAAAAATTAACCATATAATTTCTATTGATTCTAAAATTGATAAAGGCTGTGAATCCAAATTTTTTTCCTTTGTCATTTTATGGTGCTTTTACCTTTGGCAGTGAAATTGCACTAGATACAAATTTGTTTTCTAGAAAAAAACTTGAAGCACATACAAAATGAAATACATGCTTACCTCTAGTTGATATAAAGGTTATCGTGTAGACATAACTTTGGGGATTTGCGGTTCTTGTTACTTGAACTGCATCCGGTTTTAAAGACCAGAGTTCATTTAAGGCTGATTGTAGTATGAAGTCAGAAGCATCAGCAGGTATCAAGACTTGGACAAATGGAAAAAAAAAGAAGAGCTGAAATCTGTCTGCACTACCAACAATAATGTCTTATAGTTGAATTTTTTAAAGTGCTCAGTCTGCACCATATGACCATCACTTAATGAAATTGTGTTCTGAAATTGATTCACATTCAATAATATTGACTACTTACTTGGGTTGTGGTCTCTTGAGGATAGGGCTCATATTTTAATTTTTGAATATTCCCATAGAAATAAACATTATACCATATTTGGTAAACAGTAAGCATTTTCAATATCTACTGGTTGAAATAATTAACAGAAAAAGCAAAATTTATTTTTTCAGGATTTATTATAAAATACAGAAATGCAGTGTTTTTACTAACAGACAATTAGTGTCTTATGGATCTGTCACTCTGTTTGAGAGATTGAAGGCAATGTTTTCCTGCAATGATGAATTTAATTGCTTTAGCTTACAGCTGTGAGTCATAGATATCTAAATCCTGGTGTGCATTCACATGCATATTTATCATGATCCCTACAGAAGAAAATAATAGTATGTGCCGTATTTTAATTTTTTATGTTTTTATTGATGCCATTTTCTATCGCAGTCTGAAGACTTTTTTTTACATTTTTCTGCTTTTTTGTCTAGTATGCTATTAAAACTGAAAACTGACTACAGCGAGTACCTCTCTATAATTATATGTATACACAAAGAGAAATAAAATCTCCCTTATTATTCATCACTTACCAGTTTTTTCCATGTTATAAATTAATCTGTACTGGCAATGTGAGCATGAATTGACTTCTATACATGCGCTAGTTACTGTGATCCTCTGAACTTCCTGAGTTGCATCAGTTGTTTCCCAGTTTTCCAATGTTATAACCTATTTTCCAATTTAAACAAATCTTTATTATATAGAAAAACTTTAAAGACATCATGTTCTATCTTCATCGCTCTTGCCTATCTTTATCATCATGCCTCTTTATCGCTCTATGTTATCGCAAATGATAAAATATGTTCAAGTTTTATCAAGTAATATCCTCTTTAGAATTGGCTATAAGAGCCATAATTCAATAATTTTCCATGAATGTTTTCCTCCCAAACAGCATCCTACCAAAGTAAACTGAGTAACCAAATAGAGCTCCTATTTTGCACATTTTTTTTCTAGACAGTGGAGATGCAATTATAACAAACCTGTACTTCCTGAACAACTGCTGACTGGGACTGAATAACTTGCTCTTCGTTCACTGCATCTTCTGTTTGTTGTTCAGTATAGACACTTCTATACTGATACAGTCCAACATCGACAAAAGCACTCAGTCTATGCTCCTGTAGCAAGATTTCAATGTAATATCTGGAAGACAGAGTGACTCATAAATATAATTTTTTCTTTCTGGAGCACTTGTCACAAATTCCTTTTGCAATGAATAAAATGTCAGCATTGTATAAAACACCTGCTTATTAACTGATTTATATTGTAGTATCCCTGATTTTTAAATATTAAAATATCAAAGTTTCATAGTAGTTTGCTAAAATAAGATGAATTATGTATGATATCTGCATTAGTAAAGAGTTGTTCTCATTCATAACTAATTGTTTTGTCAATAAATCCTTATCAAAAAAGATGCTACCTCCTATCCTCAAGGAGCTTAAAACAAAATTACATTGTAGCGTATAATACAAACATCCTGGCATAAAGCCCAGAGGACATGCGGGGTTAAGGCAGGCAGCTGCAGACAGAACATATATTTTGTATCTGAATGGCTGCATGTGTCTGGGGATGAAAGCTCCTATTCTCATATTTCTTAAATACTGGTTCCATTTGATTAGAGTTACTATGGTCCCCAATAAGTTTGTTGGGGTTCACACCTTTTGTTTGGAATTCTTGATTGCTCAGGCCCCTGCCCATCATCCCATTGCTATCCAGGATAAAGTAGTCACTAACCAGCTGTTATAGGTGAGTGCAAAGCTGCTACTCCCCTGCCTGAATCTCTATCAATGTTTAAGTTTCTCCCATCTGTGGAGAGAACTGCGGGGAGCTCCTCTGAATTGCCTCAGTCATTTAACAGGCACTCTTGTACATGGAGGATACTTACCCACAGCTCATGGAAGCCTGAAGGAGAGGCATTTATCACCTCTTATCTGTCTAGAATGATGGTGCTCTGGGTCATCCTCCTCAAAGAACTGATATTGGAGGGTTGCATGAGGCCCTGGCTGCCCTGAGAACCTGCCTGCTTGCCTCCCCCCCCTCCCCCCCGTTCAAGGTAGGTGACGCTAAGGAGCAGGACTCAGAGAAGAACCATTACATTCTGTGTCATTGCCTGACAACTTAAAAATATTTAGGCAGCACTTCGCATGTGCTAGAAACTAATCTGAACACTTTACAGTTGTCATTATTTCGAATCTTCACAAAGTCCTATAAAGTATATACCATTCTTCTCTGTTCATATGAATAACAGAGACAAAGAGAGTTTCAAAGATTGAAAGTTGATGTAAGAATTCGTAACTGAGGTCAAATTTAAAGTAGAACAGGATGGCCAAAGAGAAGAGCCATGTGCTTAGAGATGGGGCTGTATCGTCTGAGCAGAAGGAACTGGAGATATGAGCTACCTTCAGAAAGGCCTCCAGGGCCACTGCGCAATCAACCAGCTGGCGTAACCTCAGTTTTAGAATCCACAGCTATCTGCCTAAATACCGTGCAAAAATTCCAAGCTAGTGGGCGGGAACAAAGATACACCAGGCAGCAGATGTATTAGGAATCGCTTTCACGCAAGCTCTGTATTCCTGCCAACCAGGTAAATTGAACTCATTTACCAAGGCTAAGGCGAAGCCTGAAGGGGAACTGACACTGAGTAACAGCAGGGATTAATTAGGTATTTCAGTTGCCCTAAAGTGGCCCAGTGACCTTTCTTAAAAAAGAAAATGTTTAAGTATATAAAGAAGTAAAGGTGGAAGGAGAAGGAGACAAAGAACGGAATGCTTTCTGCATGGCACTGTGGCCAAGAGAACACTGGGTGGCTATGCCCGGGTTTTGTTGATTCTAACCCTCTCTGTCCACCTTCATCAGATCTTCATGGTGCTACCTGTGAGCAAAATCTCATCAATATCTATTTTTATGTCCCATCTATGTATGGAATCATATAGTTCTTAGTTTTTTCTGATTTACTTATTTCGCTCAGTATAATGTTATCAAGGTCCATCCATGTTGTTGTAAATGATCCGATGTCATCATTTCTTATGGCTGAGTAGTATTCCATAGTATATATGTACCAGAGCTTTTTAATCCACTCTTCCACTGATGGACACTTGGGCTGCTTCCAGATCTTCGCTATTGTGAACAATGCTGCCATAAATATGGGGGTGCATTTCTCCTTTTGGAACAGTGCTATGGTGTTCTTAGGGTATATTTCTAAAAGTGGGATAGCTGGGTCAAAAGGCAGTTAGATTTTTAATTTTTTGAAAATTCTCCATACTGTTTTCCACAGTGGCTGCACCAGTCTGCATTCTCACCAGCAGTGCAGGAGGGTTCCCTTTTCTCCACATCCTCACCAGCACTTATTCTGTGTTGTTTTGTTGATGAGCGCCATTCTGACTGGTGTGAGGTGATATCTCATTGTGGTTTTAATTTGCATTTCTCTAATGATTATTGATGTTGAGCATTTTTTCATATGCCTATTGGCCATCTGTATGTCCTCTTTGAAGAAGTGTCTATTCATTTCTTTTGCCCATGGACAAGAGTGTGGTGGTTACAGGGAAAGGGGGTAGGAAGGAGGGGGGAGGGGAAGGACACAAAGAAAACCAAATAGAAGGTGACAGAAGACAATTTGACTTAGGGTGATGGGTATGCAACACAATCAAATGTCAAAATAACCTGGAGATGTTTTCTCTGAACATATGTACCCTGATTTATCAATGTAACCCCATTTAAATTAATAATAAAAAAATCTCATCAATATCTAGAAGGGTGATATAGTAGAATAAAAATAAACTCCTCCCATCAAAAAGTGAAATCTATTTTTTCACCCTTTGAATCTAGGTTTGACCATTTGCTTTGGCCAATGGGATACTAGTAAATGTGACACAATCAGTCTTGAAAAATATGTGTGCATTAGGAATTGACCTCTTTATAGCTGGGACCCCATTCATCAATGTGACAAGTTTGGGCTAGCCTCTTGGAACATTAGAGACCATGTGGAGAAGGACATACCAGATACCTAACTCCAACCATGCCAAGTGAGGCTACAGATCTGTAAGTGAGGCCACCCCATACCATCAGTCACTAACCAAAGCAGCTAGGACCAAAAGAATTGCCTAGCCAATCACAAAATTGTGGTGCTTTAAGCTACTAAAGTTTGGGAAGTGGTTTCTTATGCAGAATATTCTAACAGACACAAATGATAAATGGAAAGCCATCTCAATGAATCTCTTGATGTCTTTCATGTGACTTAGTTATTTTAAATATAACCTGTCTTTTACCTTCCTGTTTTCTAGAAATATTGAATATTTTTTATGTCATTATCTGCTATTTAAATGGTACATTCATCGTGTCTCCGCACTTGGCCTTTCAGCACTAAAAGATGTACTTCATAAGGAAAGGGAATGTGTTTTAATACCATTTGTATTAATATTCCAGAATCTAGCCCATGGTAGAATATGAGTAAATGAATGTATTAGCTATGGCACTGATCCATGTGGTTTGGGGACTTTTCTCTAGCAAAATTCAAGAGCTCAGGCTTCTGTAGAAGCCGAGAAAGGCCTTAGTAAAAAACTAAAAATAAGATTAAGTATACCTCACAAAGTTATAATTTTAGCAACTCAGATAATTTAGATGTCAAATTCCCTGATTAGCTGAATGTCAGTATTCTTGAAAATATACAAACAAAATTCATTAATTACAGAGCCTAACCATTTACAAATTAAGCCAATAAACCAATATCACTTCCACCAATAAAAATAAATTGCAAAAGTATTTAGACATAAACTTTAATTTCTAAATACCATACAATAATTTAAAGAAAGAAAACCTTACTCTTTTCCTTTCTGAAGATGAATGTCATCGGATCTTTGTGTTGGACTGGAAAAATAACTGTTGGCACTGGATGAATGATGTGCAATCCTCACCTTGTCCCAAAAAGAGAAGGAGAGGGTTGGGAGAGGAAAAGGGGGGTGAGGAGAGAGAAAGAGAAAGAAAGGGGAGAAATATTAATAAACCTTTTTAGCACTTATTCATTATCCTGTCAGTCTTAGGACTTTTATGAATAGAAAAATGTGAAGCTACTTCATATTTTTCTTCCAAGATCTGTCATCCATGATTAAAAGGCATTTTTAAAAATTATCAAAGCTCACTTCATTCCTTCTACCCTAACTAACATCAGCACCGCTATACCAAACAGACTGCACAGAGCATAGCTTTTCCACACTGGAACTGCAAGAGAAAATAGAAAAACATGTTTTTATTGTTAAATAAAATATTTTTTTCCTCTATAGAAAACTTGAAGGAATTTAATCCAAATAAGACCACTAAAAGTAGGTCTGAAAGATTCCAAAGATCATTAATGGGTCTGTGTACTAGAATGAGACTGGGTTCCCATTAGGAGTAACTGTAGCATTTTTGGAGGAAGCATACTGAGAAGCTATGATAAAACTGGAACTCATATACCACAGGGCCCAATGCGTCCAGTTTGAGATGTAATCTTCCCATATACAGGAGTCCTTGGGTTACAGTTCTGGTCCTACGACAGTGATGTAACCCTGAATTTTGGTGTAAGTCAAAACACAGCCTAGCCGAAGTCACTTACCTATCCTAACACTGTTGTAAAATCATAATCTAGAACATAGAAACACAACTAAGCCACAGGAAAGGGAAAAGGACATAAACATACTGCACTGTACACTGTACTGTAGTAACAGAAAAAATGACAAGAGAATGAGTAAGCTGAAACACTCATGTCTCAATTTTTAAAAATCTTTATGAGAGTGAGCACTGTAAACTCAAAACATCGTGTGTTGAGACCGTCTTAACCCAAGGACCCCATGTATATTGAATCATAAAATGTCCTTTTGGTTTGATTAGTTTCACATTTACAAAACTATCTTAAGGAAATATTCCAAAATCAAAATGATGTAATGACCACAGATATTTGATAGGGTATTTATTATTTGTGGTCATAAAAATTCAGAAGAAAGAAACTTACCAGTATAGAGAGAGTGATCTAAGCTAAACCCATGCAATAGCATGCTATTCAGTCATTAAAACGGTGTTATATAAATTATTTAATAAAATGTGACAAAAGAGGACTATGAAATTGGATGTATGACCCTATTTATGTAAAAGACAAAATAGAGATATTAGGAAATGATACACTCTCATTTAATAACTGAGTAAAAGTACAGAAGTAAAATATTTTTATTCTTTTCCAAATTTCCTCTGTTGTAGTTATAATTCCTTCATAATAAAAACAAAGTTCAGTTGTAAAGGAAACAGACCTGTTTTTTCCATGGAAGAGAAAATTTAGATAGAAGAGCATTTTATTTTACGTAATGGATTTTCTATGACAACTTTATAGTTCGTATCACATGTGTTAAAATAGCCAAGAACCCAACCACATGAAAAACATGTCTGACAATAATTCTGTAATATATTGATTGGTTTTGGTTTAGAATAAATGATATACATTACATATGAAGATTATCATATTGTTTATATAATATCAAAGATTATCTTTGTCTCCCCTACCTTATCTTTTGGAAGTCCAGTCTGGCTAAAATAAATTGCATAATGGTCATCACCTTTGATGTAGAATCTATAAACATCAGAATCTGGAGCCACCAAAAATCCACTGAAGCGTGCAACAAATGTGTCTTGTTCCATGGGCCAAATATAGGAAGCTGAGTCTACCCAGCTGGCACCCAGGTACCCTGGTGTTTTTTCATTGTAGTCAAGTACCTCTTCAAGATGTACTGGCCGACTATTATTCCATACCTCAAGCTTTAGGCCTCTCCCACCTGAACATAAAATAAAAGAAACCTTTATCAGAATTTTGGTATGGTATCTTATGGCCTTCTATTTTGGTGGTGGTTATAAATATCCTATTTCAATTCATATTTTTAGAGCAGATGTGTGAATAAAACTATTACTTCATGTACTTGTGTCTAGAGAATAGAGTGCTATTAAGACAGTTGAAAATTTTATTCACTTTTCTGCACACCAGGCTCCACATATGTAAAATGGTAGTAACACTACTATCTGCATGGGTGCTATGAGGATTAGATATGATATATATGCAATATATTTTTACATAAACAATATATAAAACACAGCACTTATAAGTGCTTTACTTAAGATAATAATGTAATAATTATTCCTTTTGATACAACTGCTGTTGCTTTATACAGTTAAGTCTAAAAATTTCAAAGTTCAGACCATTTGATCAGAAAATCTTTGCTTTGGTTATTCTCTGTAACAAAAATTACTCAATTAATGTCTTGCAACTAATCAAAGAACAGGTAACATTGGCTTTAAGATTTGTCAGTATTTTTTATTTTTATTTTTTAACATCATGTCTGCTTAAGGATTTCATCTCTTTCTTGGACAGAACCAGAGAGAGAATATTCTCATTAAGGTGTATCTACACTTCTATAAATGCTATGATTGAGTTATTTCTCACCAAAGAGGGGCCATCTCTTTTTATTTCTTCCTTACAATACAACAACAATCAGGCTCCTGACTTCCTCCAGTGGCCTTCAGCTTGTCTGGAGTGTCAGGATATAGAGAACAATGGCTCTCCTCTTCAGCTGAGTTTATATAGAGAAAACCTTGAGCGCTTCTTTCATTGAT